>NC_080024.1:79219797-79537170 GCF_030020395.1 Manis pentadactyla
TTGATTACAAATTAAATTTCGTTGCTGGTAATTGGTCTGTTCAGATTTTCTGTTTCTCCCTGGGTCAGCCTTGCTAGGTTGTATTTTTATAGAAAGTTGTCCATTTCTTCTAGGGTATGCAGTTTGTCAGCATATCATTTTTCATAGTATTCTCTAATAATTTTTTTTCCTGTGGCATCTGTAGTGATTTTTCATTTCTCATTTCTGATTTTGTTTATGCATGTAGACACTCTTTTTCTTGATAAGTCTGGCTAGGGGTTTATTTATTTTATTTTCTCAATGAACCAGCTCCTGCTTTCATTGATTTCTGTTGTTTTATTTTTCTCAGTTTTATTTTTTTCTGCTCAAATCTTTATTATGTCCTTCCTCCTTCTGACTTTGGGCCTCAGGTTTTCTTCTTTTCTAGTTTCATTAATTGTGAGTTTAGACTGTTCATATGGGATTGTTGTTGTCTCCTGAGGTAGGCCTGTATTGCAATATTCTTCCCTCTTAGCGTGGCCTTTGCTGCATCCCACAGATATTGCAGTGTTGAATTATTGTTGTCATGTGTTTCCATAAATTGCGTGTTCTCAGTTTTTACTTGGTCATTGATCCATTGGTTTTTTAGGAGCATGTTGTTAAGCCTCCATGTGTTTGTGGGCTTTTTCATTTTCTTTGCATAATATACTTCTTGTTTCATACCTTTGTGGTCTGAGGAGCTGGTTGGTACAATTTCCATCTTTTTGAATTTACTGAGGCTTTTTTTGTGGCCTAGTATATGATCTATTCTTGAAAATGTTCCATGTGCACTTGAGAAGAATGTGTATCCTGCCATTTTGGGTGTAGAGTTCTGTAGATGTCTGTTAGGTCCATCTGTTCTAGGGTGTCGTTCAGGGCTTCTGTGTCCTTCCTTATTTTCTGTCTGGTTGATCTGTCCTTTGAGTGGTGTGTTGAAGTCTCCTAAAATGAACGCATTGCATTCTATTTCCCCCTTTAATTCTGTTAGTTCTTGTTTCACATATGTTGGTGCTCCCTCCTGTGTTGGATGCATGGATATTTATAATGGTTATATCCACTCTTTGGACTGACCCCTTTATCATTATATCCTGTCCTTCCTTGGCTCTTGTTACTTTCTTTGTTTTGAAGTCTATTTTGTCTGATACAGGTACTGCAACACCTGTGTTTTTCTCCCTATTGTTTGCATGAAATATCTTTTTCCATCCCTTCACTTTGGGTCTTTGTATGTCTTTGGGTTTGAAGTGAGTCTCTTGTAGGCAGCATATAGATGGGTCTTGCTTTTTTAGCCACTGTGCAATTCTGTCTTTTGGTTGTTGCATTCAGTCCATTTAGATTTAGGGTAATTATTGATAGATATATACTTACTGCCAATGCCAGGCTTTGGATATGTGGTTACCAAAGGTTTAAGGGCAGGAGGGCCTGCCGCATGTCCTTAGGGGGCAAGCCATGCGGCAAGCCGCCTGGGCTTGCTGGTCTGTGCAAAATTCCAAGCAGGCAGTTCGACAAGTGAGAAAACACATGAGGGTGGCGGGGAGGGGGGGGCACGCGGGGCCCACGAGCCACCTCCCTTTGGCCAATCAGCAGCTGCAGCGGGCACCTGTGGGGGTGCACTTTCTCCCCTGCACCGGGAGAGGAGGAAAACGAAAGCAGCGTCTCCTCAGCTGCAGTCAGACTCCTCGCGAGGCGTGGCATGGACCGGGTGCTCTTGCTGCAGGGTCGCTGAAGGCATTCTGACGGGAATTGCCATGCTGACAATTTGGCTGCTGCCGCCGCCGCTGCCATGCCCTTCAAAGCCTGCACACACACACCCCCCGCCATTAATGGGCCATTCTGCGAGCACGTGAGGGCCCTAAGCCATGGGTAGGTTGCAGCCCCTCAATATGGCCTACGGGGCTCCCTTCCCCACCCCAAGCAGCTGTGGCGGCTGCGCTGCTGAGTCCGCGCAGTGCCCGAGAGCCCTGACAGGACGTGGGGTGTTGCCGCGGGCGGCCGACTCCAAAGTTGAGGGCAGCCTGGCGGCGCAGGTGGTGGCCGCTCATGACGCTCCAGCTACACTTGCTCCAGGCGCTGGTTTAAGGTAGGCGGGGCGTGGGCGCGGGGACCCCTGAGGTGCAGGCAGGTGGGCTGTGTGTTTAGTGGGATGTGGGCCCCAGGCAGCAGGTTCTGTGACTGCTGCTGTTTTGTTCCTTCAGTTTTTCTTTGCTGTTATACTTCACAAATGAGGGAAATCATTAGGTACTTGTCTGTCACTGCCTGGCTTATTTCACTGAGCATAATACCCTCTATCTCCATCCATGTTGTTGCAATTGATAGGATTTGTTTATTTCTTATGGCTGAGTAGTATTCCATTGCGTAAGTGTACCAGCTCTCCTTTATCCATTCATCTACTGATGGACACTTAGGTTGCTTCCATATCTAGGCTATTGTAAACATGCCGCAATAAACATAGGGGTGCATCTGTCTTTTTCAAACTGGGCTGCTGCATTCTTAGGGTAAATTCCTAGAAGTAGAATTCCTGGGTCAAATGGTATTCCTATTTTGAGCATTCTGAGGAACCTCCATACTGCTTTCCACAATGGTTGAACTAGTTTACATTCCCACCAGCAGTGTAGGAGGGTTCCCCTTTCTCCACAACCTCGCCAACATTTGTTGTTGTTTGTCTTTTCAATGATGGCGATCCTTACTGGTGTGAGGTGATATCTCATTGTGGTTTTAATTTGCATTTCTCTGATGATTAGCGATGTAGAGCATCTTTTCATGTGCCTGTTAGCCTTCTGGGTTTCTTCTTTAGAGAACTGTCTATTCAGCTCCTCTGCCCATTTTTTAATTGGATTATTTGCTTTTTTTTTGTTGAGGCATGTGAGCTCTTTATATATTTTGGACGTCAATCCTTTATCGGATCTTTCATTTATGAATATGTTGTCCCATACTGTAGGATACCTTTTTGTTCTATTGATGGTGTCCTTTGCTGTACAGAAGCTTTTTAGCTTGATATAGTCCCACTTGTTCATTTTTGCCTTTGTTTCCCTTGCCCGGGGAGATATGTTCATGAAGAAGTCACTCATGTTTATGTCCATGAGATTTTTGCCTATGTTTTTTTCTACATGGTTTCATGACTTACATTCAGGTCTTTGATCCATTTGGAGTTTACTTTTGTGTATGGGGTTAGACAGTGATCCAGTTTCACTCTCTTACATGTAGCTGTCCAGTTTTGCCAGCACCATCTGTTGAAGAGACTGTCATTTCCCCATTGTATGTCCATGGCTCCGTTATCATATATTAATTGACCATATACGTTTGGGTTAATGTCTGGAGTCTCCATTCTCTTCCACTGGTCTGTGGCTCTGTTCTTGTACCAGTACCAAATTGTATTGATTACTGTGACTTTGTAGTAGAGCTTGGAGTTGGGGAGCGAGATCCCCCCCACTTTATTCTTCATTCTCAGGATTGCTTTGGCTATTCGGGGTCTTTGACGGTTCCATATGAATTTTTTAACTATTTGTTCCAGTTCATTGAAGAATGCTCTTGGTAATTTGATAGGGATTGCATTGGATCTGTATACTGCTTTGGGCAGGATGGCCATTTTGATGATATTAATTCTTCCTAGCCATTTATTGGTATCTTTAATTTCTCTAATGAGTGTCTTGTAATTTCATGGTATATGTCTTTCAATTCCTTGGTTAGGTTTATTCCTAGGTATTTTATTCTTTTAGATGCAATTGTGAATGGAATTGATTTCTTGATTTCTTTCTCCTAATTCATCATTATTGTATATGAATGCAAGATTTCTATGTGTTAATTTTGTCTCCTTCAACATTGCTGAATTCAAATATTAGATCTCATAGTTTTGTTGTGGATTCTTCTTGTTTTCTTATGTACCATATCGCATCATCTGCAAACAGTCAGAGTTTCAATTCTTTGTTACCAATCTGGATGCCTTTTATTTCTTTGTGTTGTCTGATTGCCGTGGCTAGGACCTCCAGAACTACGTGGACTAAAAGGAGGGAGATTGGGCATCCTTCTCTTATTCCCAATCTTAAAGGAAATGCTCTCAGCTTCTCTCTGTTAAGTATGATGTTGGCTGTGCCTTTGTCATATATGGACTTGATTATGTTGAGGTACTTGCCCTCATACCCATTTTGTTGGGAATTTTTATCACAAATGGATGTTGAATTTTGTTGAATAGTTTTTCAGCATCTATGGAGATGATCATGTGGTTTTTACCCTTTTTGTTGATGTGGTGGATGATGATGATAGGTTTTAAAATGTTGTACCATCCTTGCATTCCTGGAATAAATCCTGCTTTATCATTATGGATGATCTTTCTGATGTATTTTTGTATTTGGTTTGGAGTATTTTGTTGAGTAGTTTGCATCTATACTCATCAGGGATGTTGGACTGTGATTTTCCTTCTTTGTGGTGTCTTTGCCTGGTTTTGGCATTAAAGTGATGCTGGCCTCATAGAATGAGTGTAAGTCCCTCCTCTTCTACGTTTTGGAAAACTTTAAGGGGGATGGGTATTAGGTCTTCACTAAATGTTTGATAAAATTCAGCATTGAAGCCATGTGGTCCAGGGATTTTGTTCTTAGGTAGTTTGTTGATTACAAATTAAATTTCGTTGCTGGTAATTGGTCTGTTCAGATTTTCTGTTTCTCCCTGGGTCAGCCTTGCTAGGTTGTATTTTTATAGAAAGTTGTCCATTTCTTCTAGGGTATGCAGTTTGTCAGCATATCATTTTTCATAGTATTCTCTAATAATTTTTTTTCCTGTGGCATCTGTAGTGATTTTTCATTTCTCATTTCTGATTTTGTTTATGCATGTAGACACTCTTTTTCTTGATAAGTCTGGCTAGGGGTTTATTTATTTTATTTTCTCAATGAACCAGCTCCTGCTTTCATTGATTTCTGTTGTTTTATTTTTCTCAGTTTTATTTTTTTCTGCTCAAATCTTTATTATGTCCCTCCTCCTTCTGACTTTGGGCCTCAGGTTTTCTTCTTTTCTAGTTTCATTAATTGTGAGTTTAGACTGTTCATATGGGATTGTTGTTGTCTCCTGAGGTAGGCCTGTATTGCAATATTCTTCCCTCTTAGCGTGGCCTTTGCTGCATCCCACAGATATTGCAGTGTTGAATTATTGTTGTCATGTGTTTCCATAAATTGCGTGTTCTCAGTTTTTACTTGGTCATTGATCCATTGGTTTTTTAAGAGCATGTTGTTAAGCCTCCATGTGTTTGTGGGCTTTTTCATTTTCTTTGCATAATATACTTCTTGTTTCATACCTTTGTGGTCTGAGGAGCTGGTTGGTACAATTTCCATCTTTTTGAATTTACTGAGGCTTTTTTTGTGGCCTAGTATATGATCTATTCTTGAAAATGTTCCATGTGCACTTGAGAAGAATGTGTATCCTGCCATTTTGGGTGTAGAGTTCTGTAGATGTCTGTTAGGTCCATCTGTTCTAGGGTGTCGTTCAGGGCTTCTGTGTCCTTCCTTATTTTCTGTCTGGTTGATCTGTCCTTTGAGTGGTGTGTTGAAGTCTCCTAAAATGAACGCATTGCATTCTATTTCCCCCTTTAATTCTGTTAGTTCTTGTTTCACATATGTTGGTGCTCCCTCCTGTGTTGGATGCATGGATATTTATAATGGTTATATCCACTCTTTGGACTGACCCCTTTATCATTATATCCTGTCCTTCCTTGGCTCTTGTTACTTTCTTTGTTTTGAAGTCTATTTTGTCTGATACAGGTACTGCAACACCTGTGTTTTTCTCCCTATTGTTTGCATGAAATATCTTTTTCCATCCCTTCACTTTGGGTCTTTGTATGTCTTTGGGTTTGAAGTGAGTCTCTTGTAGGCAGCATATAGATGGGTCTTGCTTTTTTAGCCACTGTGCAATTCTGTCTTTTGGTTGTTGCATTCAGTCCATTTAGATTTAGGGTAATTATTGATAGATATATACTTACTGCCAATGCCAGGCTTTGGATATGTGGTTACCAAAGGTTTAAGGGCAGGAGGGCCTGCCGCATGTCCTTAGGGGGCAAGCCATGCGGCAAGCCGCCTGGGCTTGCTGGTCTGTGCAAAATTCCAAGCAGGCAGTTCGACAAGTGAGAAAACACATGAGGGTGGCGGGGAGGGGGGGGCACGCGGGGCCCACGAGCCACCTCCCTTTGGCCAATCAGCAGCTGCAGCGGGCACCTGTGGGGGTGCACTTTCTCCCCTGCACCGGGAGAGGAGGAAAACGAAAGCAGCGTCTCCTCAGCTGCAGTCAGACTCCTCGCGAGGCGTGGCATGGACCGGGTGCTCTTGCTGCAGGGTCGCTGAAGGCATTCTGACGGGAATTGCCATGCTGACAATTTGGCTGCTGCCGCCGCCGCTGCCATGCCCTTCAAAGCCTGCACACACACACCCCCCGCCATTAATGGGCCATTCTGCGAGCACGTGAGGGCCCTAAGCCATGGGTAGGTTGCAGCCCCTCAATATGGCCTACGGGGCTCCCTTCCCCACCCCAAGCAGCTGTGGCGGCTGCGCTGCTGAGTCCGCGCAGTGCCCGAGAGCCCTGACAGGACGTGGGGTGTTGCCGCGGGCGGCCGACTCCAAAGTTGAGGGCAGCCTGGCGGCGCAGGTGGTGGCCGCTCATGACGCTCCAGCTACACTTGCTCCAGGCGCTGGTTTAAGGTAGGCGGGGCGTGGGCGCGGGGACCCCTGAGGTGCAGGCAGGTGGGCTGTGTGTTTAGTGGGATGTGGGCCCCAGGCAGCAGGTTCTGTGACTGCTGCTGTTTTGTTCCTTCAGTTTTTCTTTGCTGTTATACTTCACAAATGAGGGAAATCATTAGGTACTTGTCTGTCACTGCCTGGCTTATTTCACTGAGCATAATACCCTCTATCTCCATCCATGTTGTTGCAATTGATAGGATTTGTTTATTTCTTATGGCTGAGTAGTATTCCATTGCGTAAGTGTACCAGCTCTCCTTTATCCATTCATCTACTGATGGACACTTAGGTTGCTTCCATATCTAGGCTATTGTAAACATGCCGCAATAAACATAGGGGTGCATCTGTCTTTTTCAAACTGGGCTGCTGCATTCTTAGGGTAAATTCCTAGAAGTAGAATTCCTGGGTCAAATGGTATTCCTATTTTGAGCATTCTGAGGAACCTCCATACTGCTTTCCACAATGGTTGAACTAGTTTACATTCCCACCAGCAGTGTAGGAGGGTTCCCCTTTCTCCACAACCTCGCCAACATTTGTTGTTGTTTGTCTTTTCAATGATGGCGATCCTTACTGGTGTGAGGTGATATCTCATTGTGGTTTTAATTTGCATTTCTCTGATGATTAGCCATGTAGAGCATCTTTTCATGTGCCTGTTAGCCTTCTGGGTTTCTTCTTTAGAGAACTGTCTATTCAGCTCCTCTGCCCATTTTTTAATTGGATTATTTGCTTTTTTTTTGTTGAGGCA
Organism: Manis pentadactyla; assembly: GCF_030020395.1. Classification (NCBI taxonomy): domain Eukaryota; kingdom Metazoa; phylum Chordata; class Mammalia; order Pholidota; family Manidae; genus Manis; species Manis pentadactyla. The sequence goes on from NC_080024.1 coordinate 79,227,247, forward strand.
TGTGAGCTCTTTATATATTTTGGACGTCAATCCTTTATCGGATCTTTCATTTATGAATATGTTGTCCCATACTGTAGGATACCTTTTTGTTCTATTGATGGTGTCCTTTGCTGTACAGAAGCTTTTTAGCTTGATATAGTCCCACTTGTTCATTTTTGCCTTTGTTTCCCTTGCCCGGGGAGATATGTTCATGAAGAAGTCACTCATGTTTATGTCCATGAGATTTTTGCCTATGTTTTTTTCTACATGGTTTCATGACTTACATTCAGGTCTTTGATCCATTTGGAGTTTACTTTTGTGTATGGGGTTAGACAGTGATCCAGTTTCATTCTCTTACATGTAGCTGTCCAGTTTTGCCAGCACCATCTGTTGAAGAGACTGTCATTTCCCCATTGTATGTCCATGGCTCCGTTATCATATATTAATTGACCATATACGTTTGGGTTAATGTCTGGAGTCTCCATTCTCTTCCACTGGTCTGTGGCTCTGTTCTTGTACCAGTACCAAATTGTATTGATTACTGTGACTTTGTAGTAGAGCTTGGAGTTGGGGAGCGAGATCCCCCCCACTTTATTCTTCATTCTCAGGATTGCTTTGGCTATTCGGGGTCTTTGATGGTTCCATATGAATTTTTTAACTATTTGTTCCAGTTCATTGAAGAATGCTGTTGGTAATTTGATAGGGATTGCATTGGATCTGTATACTGCTTTGGGCAGGATGGCCATTTTGATGATATTAATTCTTCCTAGCCATTTATTGGTATCTTTAATTTCTCTAATGAGTGTCTTGTAATTTCATGGTATATGTCTTTCAATTCCTTGGTTAGGTTTATTCCTAGGTATTTTATTCTTTTAGATGCAATTGTGAATGGAATTGATTTCTTGATTTCTTTCTCCTAATTCATCATTATTGTATATGAATGCAAGATTTCTATGTGTTAATTTTGTCTCCTTCAACATTGCTGAATTCAAATATTAGATCTCATAGTTTTGTTGTGGATTCTTCTTGTTTTCTTATGTACCATATCGCATCATCTGCAAACAGTCAGAGTTTCAATTCTTTGTTACCAATCTGGATGCCTTTTATTTCTTTGTGTTGTCTGATTGCCGTGGCTAGGACCTCCAGAACTACGTGGACTAAAAGGAGGGAGATTGGGCATCCTTCTCTTATTCCCAATCTTAAAGGAAATGCTCTCAGCTTCTCTCTGTTAAGTATGATGTTGGCTGTGCCTTTGTCATATATGGACTTGATTATGTTGAGGTACTTGCCCTCATACCCATTTTGTTGGGAATTTTTATCACAAATGGATGTTGAATTTTGTTGAATAGTTTTTCAGCATCTATGGAGATGATCATGTGGTTTTTACCCTTTTTGTTGATGTGGTGGATGATGATGATAGGTTTTAAAATGTTGTACCATCCTTGCATTCCTGGAATAAATCCTGCTTTATCATTATGGATGATCTTTCTGATGTATTTTTGTATTTGGTTTGGAGTATTTTGTTGAGTAGTTTGCATCTATACTCATCAGGGATGTTGGACTGTGATTTTCCTTCTTTGTGGTGTCTTTGCCTGGTTTTGGCATTAAAGTGATGCTGGCCTCATAGAATGAGTGTAAGTCCCTCCTCTTCTACGTTTTGGAAAACTTTAAGGGGGATGGGTATTAGGTCTTCACTAAATGTTTGATAAAATTCAGCATTGAAGCCATGTGGTCCAGGGATTTTGTTCTTAGGTAGTTTGTTGATTACAAATTAAATTTCGTTGCTGGTCTGTTCAGATTTTCTGTTTCTCCCTGGGTCAGCCTTGCTAGGTTGTATTTTTATAGAAAGTTGTCCATTTCTTCTAGGGTATGCAGTTTGTCAGCATATCATTTTTCATAGTATTCTCTAATAATTTTTTTTCCTGTGGCATCTGTAGTGATTTTTCATTTCTCATTTCTGATTTTGTTTATGCATGTAGACACTCTTTTTCTTGATAAGTCTGGCTAGGGGTTTATTTATTTTATTTTCTCAATGAACCAGCTCCTGCTTTCATTGATTTCTGTTGTTTTATTTTTCTCAGTTTTATTTTTTTCTGCTCAAATCTTTATTATGTCCCTCCTCCTTCTGACTTTGGGCCTCAGGTTTTCTTCTTTTCTAGTTTCATTAATTGTGAGTTTAGACTGTTCATATGGGATTGTTGTTGTCTCCTGAGGTAGGCCTGTATTGCAATATTCTTCCCTCTTAGCATGGCCTTTGCTGCATCCCACAGATATTGCAGTGTTGAATTATTGTTGTCATGTGTTTCCATAAATTGCGTGTTCTCAGTTTTTACTTGGTCATTGATCCATTGGTTTTTTAGGAGCATGTTGTTAAGCCTGCATGTGTTTGTGGGCTTTTTCATTTTCTTTGCATAATATACTTCTTGTTTCATACCTTTGTGGTCTGAGGAGCTGGTTGGTACAATTTCCATCTTTTTGAATTTACTGAGGCTTTTTTTGTGGCCTAGTATATGATCTATTCTTGAAAATGTTCCATGTGCACTTGAGAAGAATGTGTATCCTGCCATTTTGGGTGTAGAGTTCTGTAGATGTCTGTTAGGTCCATCTGTTCTAGGGTGTTGTTCAGGGCTTCTGTGTCCTTCCTTATTTTCTGTCTGGTTGATCTGTCCTTTGAGTGGTGTGTTGAAGTCTCCTAAAATGAACGCATTGCATTCTATTTCCCCCTTTAATTCTGTTAGTTCTTGTTTCACATATGTTGGTGCTCCCTCCTGTGTTGGATGCATGGATATTTATAATGGTTATATCCACTCTTTGGACTGACCCCTTTATCATTATATCCTGTCCTTCCTTGTCTCTTGTTACTTTCTTTGTTTTGAAGTCTATTTTGTCTGATACAGGTACTGCAACACCTGTGTTTTTCTCCCTATTGTTTGCATGAAATATCTTTTTCCATCCCTTCACTTTGGGTCTTTGTATGTCTTTGGGTTTGAAGTGAGTCTCTTGTAGGCAGCAGATAGATGGGTCTTGCTTTTTTAGCCACTGTGCAATTCTGTCTTTTGGTTGTTGCATTCAGTCCATTTAGATTTAGGGTAATTATTGATAGATATATACTTACTGCCAATGCCAGGCTTTGGATATGTGGTTACCAAAGGTTTAAGGGCAGGAGGGCCTGCCGCATGTCCTTAGGGGGCAAGCCATGCGGCAAGCCGCCTGGGCTTGCTGGTCTGTGCAAAATTCCAAGCAGGCAGTTCGACAAGTGAGAAAACACATGAGGGTGGTGGGGAGGGGGGGGCACGCGGGGCCCACGAGCCACCTCCCTTTGGCCAATCAGCAGCTGCAGCGGGCACCTGTGGGGGTGCACTTTCTCCCCTGCACCGGGAGAGGAGGAAAACGAAAGCAGCGTCTCCTCAGCTGCAGTCAGACTCCTCGCGAGGCGTGGCATGGACCGGGTGCTCTTGCTGCAGGGTCGCTGAAGGCATTCTGACGGGAATTGCCATGCTGACAATTTGGCTGCTGCCGCCGCCGCTGCCATGCCCTTCAAAGCCTGCACACACACACACCCCGCCATTAATGGGCCATTCTGCGAGCACGTGAGGGCCCTAAGCCATGGGTAGGTTGCAGCCCCTCAATATGGCCTACGGGGCTCCCTTCCCCACCCCAAGCAGCTGTGGCGGCTGCGCTGCTGAGTCCGCGCAGTGCCCGAGAGCCCTGACAGGACGTGGGGTGTTGCCGCGGGCGGCCGACTCCAAAGTTGAGGGCAGCCTGGCGGCGCAGGTGGTGGCCGCTCATGACGCTCCAGCTACACTTGCTCCAGGCGCTGGTTTAAGGTAGGCGGGGCGTGGGCGCGGGGACCCCTGAGGTGCAGGCAGGTGGGCTGTGTGTTTAGTGGGATGTGGGCCCCAGGCAGCAGGTTCTGTGACTGCTGCTGTTTTGTTCCTTCAGTTTTTCTTTGCTGTTATACTTCACAAATGAGGGAAATCATTAGGTACTTGTCTGTCACTGCCTGGCTTATTTCACTGAGCATAATACCCTCTATCTCCATCCATGTTGTTGCAATTGATAGGATTTGTTTATTTCTTATGGCTGAGTAGTATTCCATTGCGTAAGTGTACCAGCTCTCCTTTATCCATTCATCTACTGATGGACACTTAGGTTGCTTCCATATCTAGGCTATTGTAAACATGCCGCAATAAACATAGGGGTGCATCTGTCTTTTTCAAACTGGGCTGCTGCATTCTTAGGGTAAATTCCTAGAAGTAGAATTCCTGGGTCAAATGGTATTCCTATTTTGAGCATTCTGAGGAACCTCCATACTGCTTTCCACAATGGTTGAACTAGTTTACATTCCCACCAGCAGTGTAGGAGGGTTCCCCTTTCTCCACAACCTCGCCAACATTTGTTGTTGTTTGTCTTTTCAATGATGGCGATCCTTACTGGTGTGAGGTGATATCTCATTGTGGTTTTAATTTGCATTTCTCTGATGATTAGCGATGTAGAGCATCTTTTCATGTGCCTGTTAGCCTTCTGGGTTTCTTCTTTAGAGAACTGTCTATTCAGCTCCTCTGCCCATTTTTTAATTGGATTATTTGCTTTTTTTTTGTTGAGGCATGTGAGCTCTTTATATATTTTGGACGTCAATCCTTTATCGGATCTTTCATTTATGAATATGTTGTCCCATACTGTAGGATACCTTTTTGTTCTATTGATGGTGTCCTTTGCTGTACAGAAGCTTTTTAGCTTGATATAGTCCCACTTGTTCATTTTTGCCTTTGTTTCCCTTGCCCGGGGAGAGATGTTCATGAAGAAGTCACTCATGTTTATGTCCATGAGATTTTTGCCTATGTTTTTTTCTACATGGTTTCATGACTTACATTCAGGTCTTTGATCCATTTGGAGTTTACTTTTGTGTATGGGGTTAGACAGTGATCCAGTTTCATTCTCTTACATGTAGCTGTCCAGTTTTGCCAGCACCATCTGTTGAAGAGACTGTCATTTCCCCATTGTATGTCCATGGCTCCGTTATCATATATTAATTGACCATATACGTTTGGGTTAATGTCTGGAGTCTCCATTCTCTTCCACTGGTCTGTGGCTCTGTTCTTGTACCAGTACCAAATTGTATTGATTACTGTGACTTTGTAGTAGAGCTTGGAGTTGGGGAGCGAGATCCCCCCCACTTTATTCTTCATTCTCAGGATTGCTTTGGCTATTCGGGGTCTTTGACGGTTCCATATGAATTTTTTAACTATTTGTTCCAGTTCATTGAAGAATGCTGTTGGTAATTTGATAGGGATTGCATTGGATCTGTATACTGCTTTGGGCAGGATGGCCATTTTGATGATATTAATTCTTCCTAGCCATTTATTGGTATCTTTAATTTCTCTAATGAGTGTCTTGTAATTTCATGGTATATGTCTTTCAATTCCTTGGTTAGGTTTATTCCTAGGTATTTTATTCTTTTAGATGCAATTGTGAATGGAATTGATTTCTTGATTTCTTTCTCCTAATTCATCATTATTGTATATGAATGCAAGATTTCTATGTGTTAATTTTGTCTCCTTCAACATTGCTGAATTCAAATATTAGATCTCATAGTTTTGTTGTGGATTCTTCTTGTTTTCTTATGTACCATATCGCATCATCTGCAAACAGTCAGAGTTTCAATTCTTCGTTACCAATCTGGATGCCTTTTATTTCTTTGTGTTGTCTGATTGCCGTGGCTAGGACCTCCAGAACTACGTGGACTAAAAGGAGGGAGATTGGGCATCCTTCTCTTATTCCCAATCTTAAAGGAAATGCTCTCAGCTTCTCTCTGTTAAGTATGATGTTGGCTGTGCCTTTGTCATATATGGACTTGATTATGTTGAGGTACTTGCCCTCATACCCATTTTGTTGGGAATTTTTATCACAAATGGATGTTGAATTTTGTTGAATAGTTTTTCAGCATCTATGGAGATGATCATGTGGTTTTTACCCTTTTTGTTGATGTGGTGGATGATGATGATAGGTTTTAAAATGTTGTACCATCCTTGCATTCCTGGAATAAATCCTGCTTTATCATTATGGATGATCTTTCTGATGTATTTTTGTATTTGGTTTGGAGTATTTTGTTGAGTAGTTTGCATCTATACTCATCAGGGATGTTGGACTGTGATTTTCCTTCTTTGTGGTGTCTTTGCCTGGTTTTGGCATTAAAGTGATGCTGGCCTCATAGAATGAGTGTAAGTCCCTCCTCTTCTACGTTTTGGAAAACTTTAAGGGGGATGGGTATTAGGTCTTCACTAAATGTTTGATAAAATTCAGCATTGAAGCCATGTGGTCCAGGGATTTTGTTCTTAGGTAGTTTGTTGATTACAAATTAAATTTCGTTGCTGGTAATTGGTCTGTTCAGATTTTCCGTTTCTCCCTGGGTCAGCCTTGCTAGGTTGTATTTTTATAGAAAGTTGTCCATTTCTTCTAGGGTATGCAGTTTGTCAGCATATCATTTTTCATAGTATTCTCTAATAATTTTTTTTCCTGTGGCATCTGTAGTGATTTTTCATTTCTCATTTCTGATTTTGTTTATGCATGTAGACACTCTTTTTCTTGATAAGTCTGGCTAGGGGTTTATTTATTTTATTTTCTCAATGAACCAGCTCCTGCTTTCATTGATTTCTGTTGTTTTATTTTTCTCAGTTTTATTTTTTTCTGCTCAAATCTTTATTATGTCCCTCCTCCTTCTGACTTTGGGCCTCAGGTTTTCTTCTTTTCTAGTTTCATTAATTGTGAGTTTAGACTGTTCATATGGGATTGTTGTTGTCTCCTGAGGTAGGCCTGTATTGCAATATTCTTCCCTCTTAGCATGGCCTTTGCTGCATCCCACAGATATTGCAGTGTTGAATTATTGTTGTCATGTGTTTCCATAAATTGCGTGTTCTCAGTTTTTACTTGGTCATTGATCCATTGGTTTTTTAGGAGCATGTTGTTAAGCCTCCATGTGTTTGTGGGCTTTTTCATTTTCTTTGCATAATATACTTCTTGTTTCATACCTTTGTGGTCTGAGGAGCTGGTTGGTACAATTTCCATCTTTTTGAATTTACTGAGGCTTTTTTTGTGGCCTAGTATATGATCTATTCTTGAAAATGTTCCATGTGCACTTGAGAAGAATGTGTATCCTGCCATTTTGGGTGTAGAGTTCTGTAGATGTCTGTTAGGTCCATCTGTTCTAGGGTGTCGTTCAGGGCTTCTGTGTCCTTCCTTATTTTCTGTCTGGTTGATCTGTCCTTTGAGTGGTGTGTTGAAGTCTCCTAAAATGAACGCATTGCATTCTATTTCCCCCTTTAATTCTGTTAGTTCTTGTTTCACATATGTTGGTGCTCCCTCCTGTGTTGGATGCATGGATATTTATAATGGTTATATCCACTCTTTGGACTGACCCCTTTATCATTATATCCTGTCCTTCCTTGTCTCTTGTTACTTTCTTTGTTTTGAAGTCTATTTTGTCTGATACAGGTACTGCAACACCTGTGTTTTTCTCCCTATTGTTTGCATGAAATATCTTTTTCCATCCCTTCACTTTGGGTCTTTGTATGTCTTTGGGTTTGAAGTGAGTCTCTTGTAGGCAGCATATAGATGGGTCTTGCTTTTTTAGCCACTGTGCAATTCTGTCTTTTGGTTGTTGCATTCAGTCCATTTAGATTTAGGGTAATTATTGATAGATATATACTTACTGCCAATGCCAGGCTTTGGATATGTGGTTACCAAAGGTTTAAGGGCAGGAGGGCCTGCCGCATGTCCTTAGGGGGCAAGCCATGCGGCAAGCCGCCTGGGCTTGCTGGTCTGTGCAAAATTCCAAGCAGGCAGTTCGACAAGTGAGAAAACACATGAGGGTGGCGGGGAGGGGGGGGCACGCGGGGCCCACGAGCCACCTCCCTTTGGCCAATCAGCAGCTGCAGCGGGCACCTGTGGGGGTGCACTTTCTCCCCTGCACCGGGAGAGGAGGAAAACGAAAGCAGCGTCTCCTCAGCTGCAGTCAGACTCCTCGCGAGGCGTGGCATGGACCGGGTGCTCTTGCTGCAGGGTCGCTGAAGGCATTCTGACGGGAATTGCCATGCTGACAATTTGGCTGCTGCCGCCGCCGCTGCCATGCCCTTCAAAGCCTGCACACACACACACCCCGCCATTAATGGGCCATTCTGCGAGCACGTGAGGGCCCTAAGCCATGGGTAGGTTGCAGCCCCTCAATATGGCCTACGGGGCTCCCTTCCCCACCCCAAGCAGCTGTGGCGGCTGCGCTGCTGAGTCCGCGCAGTGCCCGAGAGCCCTGACAGGACGTGGGGTGTTGCCGCGGGCGGCCGACTCCAAAGTTGAGGGCAGCCTGGCGGCGCAGGTGGTGGCCGCTCATGACGCTCCAGCTACACTTGCTCCAGGCGCTGGTTTAAGGTAGGCGGGGCGTGGGCGCGGGGACCCCTGAGGTGCAGGCAGGTGGGCTGTGTGTTTAGTGGGATGTGGGCCCCAGGCAGCAGGTTCTGTGACTGCTGCTGTTTTGTTCCTTCAGTTTTTCTTTGCTGTTATACTTCACAAATGAGGGAAATCATTAGGTACTTGTCTGTCACTGCCTGGCTTATTTCACTGAGCATAATACCCTCTATCTCCATCCATGTTGTTGCAATTGATAGGATTTGTTTATTTCTTATGGCTGAGTAGTATTCCATTGCGTAAGTGTACCAGCTCTCCTTTATCCATTCATCTACTGATGGACACTTAGGTTGCTTCCATATCTAGGCTATTGTAAACATGCCGCAATAAACATAGGGGTGCATCTGTCTTTTTCAAACTGGGCTGCTGCATTCTTAGGGTAAATTCCTAGAAGTAGAATTCCTGGGTCAAATGGTATTCCTATTTTGAGCATTCTGAGGAACCTCCATACTGCTTTCCACAATGGTTGAACTAGTTTACATTCCCACCAGCAGTGTAGGAGGGTTCCCCTTTCTCCACAACCTCGCCAACATTTGTTGTTGTTTGTCTTTTCAATGATGGCGATCCTTACTGGTGTGAGGTGATATCTCATTGTGGTTTTAATTTGCATTTCTCTGATGATTAGCGATGTAGAGCATCTTTTCATGTGCCTGTTAGCCTTCTGGGTTTCTTCTTTAGAGAACTGTCTATTCAGCTCCTCTGCCCATTTTTTAATTGGGTTATTTGCTTTTTTTTTGTTGAGGCATGTGAGCTCTTTATATATTTTGGACGTCAATCCTTTATCGGATCTTTCATTTATGAATATGTTGTCCCATACTGTAGGATACCTTTTTGTTCTATTGATGGTGTCCTTTGCTGTACAGAAGCTTTTTAGCTTGATATAGTCCCACTTGTTCATTTTTGCCTTTGTTTCCCTTGCCCGGGGAGATATGTTCATGAAGAAGTCACTCATGTTTATGTCCATGAGATTTTTGCCTATGTTTTTTTCTACATGGTTTCATGACTTACATTCAGGTCTTTGATCCATTTGGAGTTTACTTTTGTGTATGGGGTTAGACAGTGATCCAGTTTCATTCTCTTACATGTAGCTGTCCAGTTTTGCCAGCACCATCTGTTGAAGAGACTGTCATTTCCCCATTGTATGTCCATGGCTCCGTTATCATATATTAATTGACCATATACGTTTGGGTTAATGTCTGGAGTCTCCATTCTCTTCCACTGGTCTGTGGCTCTGTTCTTGTACCAGTACCAAATTGTATTGATTACTGTGACTTTGTAGTAGAGCTTGGAGTTGGGGAGCGAGATCCCCCCCACTTTATTCTTCATTCTCAGGATTGCTTTGGCTATTCGGGGTCTTTGACGGTTCCATATGAATTTTTTAACTATTTGTTCCAGTTCATTGAAGAATGCTGTTGGTAATTTGATAGGGATTGCATTGGATCTGTATACTGCTTTGGGCAGGATGGCCATTTTGATGATATTAATTCTTCCTAGCCATTTATTGGTATCTTTAATTTCTCTAATGAGTGTCTTGTAATTTCATGGTATATGTCTTTCAATTCCTTGGTTAGGTTTATTCCTAGGTATTTTATTCTTTTAGATGCAATTGTGAATGGAATTGATTTCTTGATTTCTTTCTCCTAATTCATCATTATTGTATATGAATGCAAGATTTCTATGTGTTAATTTTGTCTCCTTCAACATTGCTGAATTCAGATATTAGATCTCATAGTTTTGTTGTGGATTCTTCTTGTTTTCTTATGTACCATATCGCATCATCTGCAAACAGTCAGAGTTTCAATTCTTTGTTACCAATCTGGATGCCTTTTATTTCTTTGTGTTGTCTGATTGCCGTGGCTAGGACCTCCAGAACTACGTGGACTAAAAGGAGGGAGATTGGGCATCCTTCTCTTATTCCCAATCTTAAAGGAAATGCTCTCAGCTTCTCTCTGTTAAGTATGATGTTGGCTGTGCCTTTGTCATATATGGACTTGATTATGTTGAGGTACTTGCCCTCATACCCATTTTGTTGGGAATTTTTATCACAAATGGATGTTGAATTTTGTTGAATAGTTTTTCAGCATCTATGGAGATGATCATGTGGTTTTTACCCTTTTTGTTGATGTGGTGGATGATGATGATAGGTTTTAAAATGTTGTACCATCCTTGCATTCCTGGAATAAATCCTGCTTTATCATTATGGATGATCTTTCTGATGTATTTTTGTATTTGGTTTGGAGTATTTTGTTGAGTAGTTTGCATCTATACTCATCAGGGATGTTGGACTGTGATTTTCCTTCTTTGTGGTGTCTTTGCCTGGTTTTGGCATTAAAGTGATGCTGGCCTCATAGAATGAGTGTAAGTCCCTCCTCTTCTACGTTTTGGAAAACTTTAAGGGGGATGGGTATTAGGTCTTCACTAAATGTTTGATAAAATTCAGCATTGAAGCCATGTGGTCCAGGGATTTTGTTCTTAGGTAGTTTGTTGATTACAAATTAAATTTCGTTGCTGGTAATTGGTCTGTTCAGATTTTCTGTTTCTCCCTGGGTCAGCCTTGCTAGGTTGTATTTTTATAGAAAGTTGTCCATTTCTTCTAGGGTATGCAGTTTGTCAGCATATCATTTTTCATAGTATTCTCTAATAATTTTTTTTCCTGTGGCATCTGTAGTGATTTTTCATTTCTCATTTCTGATTTTGTTTATGCATGTAGACACTCTTTTTCTTGATAAGTCTGGCTAGGGGTTTATTTATTTTATTTTCTCAATGAACCAGCTCCTGCTTTCATTGATTTCTGTTGTTTTATTTTTCTCAGTTTTATTTTTTTCTGCTCAAATCTTTATTATGTCCCTCCTCCTTCTGACTTTGGGCCTCAGGTTTTCTTCTTTTCTAGTTTCATTAATTGTGAGTTTAGACTGTTCATATGGGATTGTTGTTGTCTCCTGAGGTAGGCCTGTATTGCAATATTCTTCCCTCTTAGCGTGGCCTTTGCTGCATCCCACAGATATTGCAGTGTTGAATTATTGTTGTCATGTGTTTCCATAAATTGCGTGTTCTCAGTTTTTACTTGGTCATTGATCCATTGGTTTTTTAGGAGCATGTTGTTAAGCCTCCATGTGTTTGTGGGCTTTTTCATTTTCTTTGCATAATATACTTCTTGTTTCATACCTTTGTGGTCTGAGGAGCTGGTTGGTACAATTTCCATCTTTTTGAATTTACTGAGGCTTTTTTTGTGGCCTAGTATATGATCTATTCTTGAAAATGTTCCATGTGCACTTGAGAAGAATGTGTATCCTGCCATTTTGGGTGTAGAGTTCTGTAGATGTCTGTTAGGTCCATCTGTTCTAGGGTGTCGTTCAGGGCTTCTGTGTCCTTCCTTATTTTCTGTCTGGTTGATCTGTCCTTTGAGTGGTGTGTTGAAGTCTCCTAAAATGAACGCATTGCATTCTATTTCCCCCTTTAATTCTGTTAGTTCTTGTTTCACATATGTTGGTGCTCCCTCCTGTGTTGGATGCATGGATATTTATAATGGTTATATCCACTCTTTGGACTGACCCCTTTATCATTATATCCTGTCCTTCCTTGGCTCTTGTTACTTTCTTTGTTTTGAAGTCTATTTTGTCTGATACAGGTACTGCAACACCTGTGTTTTTCTCCCTATTGTTTGCATGAAATATCTTTTTCCATCCCTTCACTTTGGGTCTTTGTATGTCTTTGGGTTTGAAGTGAGTCTCTTGTAGGCAGCATATAGATGGGTCTTGCTTTTTTAGCCACTGTGCAATTCTGTCTTTTGGTTGTTGCATTCAGTCCATTTAGATTTAGGGTAATTATTGATAGATATATACTTACTGCCAATGCCAGGCTTTGGATATGTGGTTACCAAAGGTTTAAGGGCAGGAGGGCCTGCCGCATGTCCTTAGGGGGCAAGCCATGCGGCAAGCCGCCTGGGCTTGCTGGTCTGTGCAAAATTCCAAGCAGGCAGTTCGACAAGTGAGAAAACACATGAGGGTGGTGGGGAGGGGGGGGCACGCGGGGCCCACGAGCCACCTCCCTTTGGCCAATCAGCAGCTGCAGCGGGCACCTGTGGGGGTGCACTTTCTCCCCTGCACCGGGAGAGGAGGAAAACGAAAGCAGCGTCTCCTCAGCTGCAGTCAGACTCCTCGCGAGGCGTGGCATGGACCGGGTGCTCTTGCTGCAGGGTCGCTGAAGGCATTCTGACGGGAATTGCCATGCTGACAATTTGGCTGCTGCCGCCGCCGCTGCCATGCCCTTCAAAGCCTGCACACACACACCCCCCGCCATTAATGGGCCATTCTGCGAGCACGTGAGGGCCCTAAGCCATGGGTAGGTTGCAGCCCCTCAATATGGCCTACGGGGCTCCCTTCCCCACCCCAAGCAGCTGTGGCGGCTGCGCTGCTGAGTCCGCGCAGTGCCCGAGAGCCCTGACAGGACGTGGGGTGTTGCCGCGGGCGGCCGACTCCAAAGTTGAGGGCAGCCTGGCGGCGCAGGTGGTGGCCGCTCATGACGCTCCAGCTACACTTGCTCCAGGCGCTGGTTTAAGGTAGGCGGGGCGTGGGCGCGGGGACCCCTGAGGTGCAGGCAGGTGGGCTGTGTGTTTAGTGGGATGTGGGCCCCAGGCAGCAGGTTCTGTGACTGCTGCTGTTTTGTTCCTTCAGTTTTTCTTTGCTGTTATACTTCACAAATGAGGGAAATCATTAGGTACTTGTCTGTCACTGCCTGGCTTATTTCACTGAGCATAATACCCTCTATCTCCATCCATGTTGTTGCAATTGATAGGATTTGTTTATTTCTTATGGCTGAGTAGTATTCCATTGCGTAAGTGTACCAGCTCTCCTTTATCCATTCATCTACTGATGGACACTTAGGTTGCTTCCATATCTAGGCTATTGTAAACATGCCGCAATAAACATAGGGGTGCATCTGTCTTTTTCAAACTGGGCTGCTGCATTCTTAGGGTAAATTCCTAGAAGTAGAATTCCTGGGTCAAATGGTATTCCTATTTTGAGCATTCTGAGGAACCTCCATACTGCTTTCCACAATGGTTGAACTAGTTTACATTCCCACCAGCAGTGTAGGAGGGTTCCCCTTTCTCCACAACCTCGCCAACATTTGTTGTTGTTTGTCTTTTCAATGATGGCGATCCTTACTGGTGTGAGGTGATATCTCATTGTGGTTTTAATTTGCATTTCTCTGATGATTAGCCATGTAGAGCATCTTTTCATGTGCCTGTTAGCCTTCTGGGTTTCTTCTTTAGAGAACTGTCTATTCAGCTCCTCTGCCCATTTTTTAATTGGATTATTTGCTTTTTTTTTGTTGAGGCATGTGAGCTCTTTATATATTTTGGACGTCAATCCTTTATCGGATCTTTCATTTATGAATATGTTGTCCCATACTGTAGGATACCTTTTTGTTCTATTGATGGTGTCCTTTGCTGTACAGAAGCTTTTTAGCTTGATATAGTCCCACTTGTTCATTTTTGCCTTTGTTTCCCTTGCCCGGGGAGATATGTTCATGAAGAAGTCACTCATGTTTATGTCCATGAGATTTTTGCCTATGTTTTTTTCTACATGGTTTCATGACTTACATTCAGGTCTTTGATCCATTTGGAGTTTACTTTTGTGTATGGGGTTAGACAGTGATCCAGTTTCATTCTCTTACATGTAGCTGTCCAGTTTTGCCAGCACCATCTGTTGAAGAGACTGTCATTTCCCCATTGTATGTCCATGGCTCCGTTATCATATATTAATTGACCATATACGTTTGGGTTAATGTCTGGAGTCTCCATTCTCTTCCACTGGTCTGTGGCTCTGTTCTTGTACCAGTACCAAATTGTATTGATTACTGTGACTTTGTAGTAGAGCTTGGAGTTGGGGAGCGAGATCCCCCCCACTTTATTCTTCATTCTCAGGATTGCTTTGGCTATTCGGGGTCTTTGACGGTTCCATATGAATTTTTTATCTATTTGTTCCAGTTCATTGAAGAATGCTGTTGGTAATTTGATAGGGATTGCATTGGATCTGTATACTGCTTTGGGCAGGATGGCCATTTTGATGATATTAATTCTTCCTAGCCATTTATTGGTATCTTTAATTTCTCTAATGAGTGTCTTGTAATTTCATGGTATATGTCTTTCAATTCCTTGGTTAGGTTTATTCCTAGGTATTTTATTCTTTTAGATGCAATTGTGAATGGAATTGATTTCTTGATTTCTTTCTCCTAATTCATCATTATTGTATATGAATGCAAGATTTCTATGTGTTAATTTTGTCTCCTTCAACATTGCTGAATTCAAATATTAGATCTCATAGTTTTGTTGTGGATTCTTCTTGTTTTCTTATGTACCATATCGCATCATCTGCAAACAGTCAGAGTTTCAATTCTTTGTTACCAATCTGGATGCCTTTTATTTCTTTGTGTTGTCTGATTGCCGTGGCTAGGACCTCCAGAACTACGTGGACTAAAAGGAGGGAGATTGGGCATCCTTCTCTTATTCCCAATCTTAAAGGAAATGCTCTCAGCTTCTCTCTGTTAAGTATGATGTTGGCTGTGCCTTTGTCATATATGGACTTGATTATGTTGAGGTACTTGCCCTCATACCCATTTTGTTGGGAATTTTTATCACAAATGGATGTTGAATTTTGTTGAATAGTTTTTCAGCATCTATGGAGATGATCATGTGGTTTTTACCCTTTTTGTTGATGTGGTGGATGATGATGATAGGTTTTAAAATGTTGTACCATCCTTGCATTCCTGGAATAAATCCTGCTTTATCATTATGGATGATCTTTCTGATGTATTTTTGTATTTGGTTTGGAGTATTTTGTTGAGTAGTTTGCATCTATACTCATCAGGGATGTTGGACTGTGATTTTCCTTCTTTGTGGTGTCTTTGCCTGGTTTTGGCATTAAAGTGATGCTGGCCTCATAGAATGAGTGTAAGTCCCTCCTCTTCTACGTTTTGGAAAACTTTAAGGGGGATGGGTATTAGGTCTTCACTAAATGTTTGATAAAATTCAGCATTGAAGCCATGTGGTCCAGGGATTTTGTTCTTAGGTAGTTTGTTGATTACAAATTAAATTTCGTTGCTGGTAATTGGTCTGTTCAGATTTTCTGTTTCTCCCTGGGTCAGCCTTGCTAGGTTGTATTTTTATAGAAAGTTGTCCATTTCTTCTAGGGTATGCAGTTTGTCAGCATATCATTTTTCATAGTATTCTCTAATAATTTTTTTTCCTGTGGCATCTGTAGTGATTTTTCATTTCTCATTTCTGATTTTGTTTATGCATGTAGACACTCTTTTTCTTGATAAGTCTGGCTAGGGGTTTATTTATTTTATTTTCTCAATGAACCAGCTCCTGCTTTCATTGATTTCTGTTGTTTTATTTTTCTCAGTTTTATTTTTTTCTGCTCAAATCTTTATTATGTCCCTCCTCCTTCTGACTTTGGGCCTCAGGTTTTCTTCTTTTCTAGTTTCATTAATTGTGAGTTTAGACTGTTCATATGGGATTGTTGTTGTCTCCTGAGGTAGGCCTGTATTGCAATATTCTTCCCTCTTAGCATGGCCTTTGCTGCATCCCACAGATATTGCAGTGTTGAATTATTGTTGTCATGTGTTTCCATAAATTGCGTGTTCTCAGTTTTTACTTGGTCATTGATCCATTGGTTTTTTAGGAGCATGTTGTTAAGCCTCCATGTGTTTGTGGGCTTTTTCATTTTCTTTGCATAATATACTTCTTGTTTCATACCTTTGTGGTCTGAGGAGCTGGTTGGTACAATTTCCATCTTTTTGAATTTACTGAGGCTTTTTTTGTGGCCTAGTATATGATCTATTCTTGAAAATGTTCCATGTGCACTTGAGAAGAATGTGTATCCTGCCATTTTGGGTGTAGAGTTCTGTAGATGTCTGTTAGGTCCATCTGTTCTAGGGTGTCGTTCAGGGCTTCTGTGTCCTTCCTTATTTTCTGTCTGGTTGATCTGTCCTTTGAGTGGTGTGTTGAAGTCTCCTAAAATGAACGCATTGCATTCTATTTCCCCCTTTAATTCTGTTAGTTCTTGTTTCACATATGTTGGTGCTCCCTCCTGTGTTGGATGCATGGATATTTATAATGGTTATATCCACTCTTTGGACTGACCCCTTTATCATTATATCCTGTCCTTCCTTGTCTCTTGTTACTTTCTTTGTTTTGAAGTCTATTTTGTCTGATACAGGTACTGCAACACCTGTGTTTTTCTCCCTATTGTTTGCATGAAATATCTTTTTCCATCCCTTCACTTTGGGTCTTTGTATGTCTTTGGGTTTGAAGTGAGTCTCTTGTAGGCAGCATATAGATGGGTCTTGCTTTTTTAGCCACTGTGCAATTCTGTCTTTTGGTTGTTGCATTCAGTCCATTTAGATTTAGGGTAATTATTGATAGATATATACTTACTGCCAATGCCAGGCTTTGGATATGTGGTTACCAAAGGTTTAAGGGCAGGAGGGCCTGCCGCATGTCCTTAGGGGGCAAGCCATGCGGCAAGCCGCCTGGGCTTGCTGGTCTGTGCAAAATTCCAAGCAGGCAGTTCGACAAGTGAGAAAACACATGAGGGTGGCGGGGAGGGGGGGGGGCACGCGGGGCCCACGAGCCACCTCCCTTTGGCCAATCAGCAGCTGCAGCGGGCACCTGTGGGGGTGCACTTTCTCCCAGGCACCGGGAGAGGAGGAAAACGAAAGCAGCGTCTCCTCAGCTGCAGTCAGACTCCTCGCGAGGCGTGGCATGGACCGGGTGCTCTTGCTGCAGGGTCGCTGAAGGCATTCTGACGGGAATTGCCATGCTGACAATTTGGCTGCTGCCGCCGCCGCTGCCATGCCCTTCAAAGCCTGCACACACACACCCCCCGCCATTAATGGGCCATTCTGCGAGCACGTGAGGGCCCTAAGCCATGGGTAGGTTGCAGCCCCTCAATATGGCCTACGGGGCTCCCTTCCCCACCCCAAGCAGCTGTGGCGGCTGCGCTGCTGAGTCCGCGCAGTGCCCGAGAGCCCTGACAGGACGTGGGGTGTTGCCGCGGGCGGCCGACTCCAAAGTTGAGGGCAGCCTGGCGGCGCAGGTGGTGGCCGCTCATGACGCTCCAGCTACACTTGCTCCAGGCGCTGGTTTAAGGTAGGCGGGGCGTGGGCGCGGGGACCCCTGAGGTGCAGGCAGGTGGGCTGTGTGTTTAGTGGGATGTGGGCCCCAGGCAGCAGGTTCTGTGACTGCTGCTGTTTTGTTCCTTCAGTTTTTCTTTGCTGTTATACTTCACAAATGAGGGAAATCATTAGGTACTTGTCTGTCACTGCCTGGCTTATTTCACTGAGCATAATACCCTCTATCTCCATCCATGTTGTTGCAATTGATAGGATTTGTTTATTTCTTATGGCTGAGTAGTATTCCATTGCGTAAGTGTACCAGCTCTCCTTTATCCATTCATCTACTGATGGACACTTAGGTTGCTTCCATATCTAGGCTATTGTAAACATGCCGCAATAAACATAGGGGTGCATCTGTCTTTTTCAAACTGGGCTGCTGCATTCTTAGGGTAAATTCCTAGAAGTAGAATTCCTGGGTCAAATGGTATTCCTATTTTGAGCATTCTGAGGAACCTCCATACTGCTTTCCACAATGGTTGAACTAGTTTACATTCCCACCAGCAGTGTAGGAGGGTTCCCCTTTCTCCACAACCTCGCCAACATTTGTTGTTGTTTGTCTTTTCAATGATGGCGATCCTTACTGGTGTGAGGTGATATCTCATTGTGGTTTTAATTTGCATTTCTCTGATGATTAGCCATGTAGAGCATCTTTTCATGTGCCTGTTAGCCTTCTGGGTTTCTTCTTTAGAGAACTGTCTATTCAGCTCCTCTGCCCATTTTTTAATTGGATTATTTGCTTTTTTTTTGTTGAGGCATGTGAGCTCTTTATATATTTTGGACGTCAATCCTTTATCGGATCTTTCATTTATGAATATGTTGTCCCATACTGTAGGATAACTTTTTGTTCTATTGATGGTGTCCTTTGCTGTACAGAAGCTTTTTAGCTTGATATAGTCCCACTTGTTCATTTTTGCCTTTGTTTCCCTTGCCCGGGGAGATATGTTCATGAAGAAGTCACTCATGTTTATGTCCATGAGATTTTTGCCTATGTTTTTTTCTACATGGTTTCATGACTTACATTCAGGTCTTTGATCCATTTGGAGTTTACTTTTGTGTATGGGGTTAGACAGTGATCCAGTTTCATTCTCTTACATGTAGCTGTCCAGTTTTGCCAGCACCATCTGTTGAAGAGACTGTCATTTCCCCATTGTATGTCCATGGCTCCGTTATCATATATTAATTGACCATATACGTTTGGGTTAATGTCTGGAGTCTCCATTCTCTTCCACTGGTCTGTGGCTCTGTTCTTGTACCAGTACCAAATTGTATTGATTACTGTGACTTTGTAGTAGAGCTTGGAGTTGGGGAGCGAGATCCCCCCCACTTTATTCTTCATTCTCAGGATTGCTTTGGCTATTCGGGGTCTTTGACGGTTCCATATGAATTTTTTAACTATTTGTTCCAGTTCATTGAAGAATGCTGTTGGTAATTTGATAGGGATTGCATTGGATCTGTATACTGCTTTGGGCAGGATGGCCATTTTGATGATATTAATTCTTCCTAGCCATTTATTGGTATCTTTAATTTCTCTAATGAGTGTCTTGTAATTTCATGGTATATGTCTTTCAATTCCTTGGTTAGGTTTATTCCTAGGTATTTTATTCTTTTAGATGCAATTGTGAATGGAATTGATTTCTTGATTTCTTTCTCCTAATTCATCATTATTGTATATGAATGCAAGATTTCTATGTGTTAATTTTGTCTCCTTCAACATTGCTGAATTCAAATATTAGATCTCATAGTTTTGTTGTGGATTCTTCTTGTTTTCTTATGTACCATATCGCATCATCTGCAAACAGTCAGAGTTTCAATTCTTTGTTACCAATCTGGATGCCTTTTATTTCTTTGTGTTGTCTGATTGCCGTGGCTAGGACCTCCAGAACTACGTGGACTAAAAGGAGGGAGATTGGGCATCCTTCTCTTATTCCCAATCTTAAAGGAAATGCTCTCAGCTTCTCTCTGTTAAGTATGATGTTGGCTGTGCCTTTGTCATATATGGACTTGATTATGTTGAGGTACTTGCCCTCATACCCATTTTGTTGGGAATTTTTATCACAAATGGATGTTGAATTTTGTTGAATAGTTTTTCAGCATCTATGGAGATGATCATGTGGTTTTTACCCTTTTTGTTGATGTGGTGGATGATGATGATAGGTTTTAAAATGTTGTACCATCCTTGCATTCCTGGAATAAATCCTGCTTTATCATTATGGATGATCTTTCTGATGTATTTTTGTATTTGGTTTGGAGTATTTTGTTGAGTAGTTTGCATCTATACTCATCAGGGATGTTGGACTGTGATTTTCCTTCTTTGTGGTGTCTTTGCCTGGTTTTGGCATTAAAGTGATGCTGGCCTCATAGAATGAGTGTAAGTCCCTCCTCTTCTACGTTTTGGAAAACTTTAAGGGGGATGGGTATTAGGTCTTCACTAAATGTTTGATAAAATTCAGCATTGAAGCCATGTGGTCCAGGGATTTTGTTCTTAGGTAGTTTGTTGATTACAAATTAAATTTCGTTGCTGGTAATTGGTCTGTTCAGATTTTCTGTTTCTCCCTGGGTCAGCCTTGCTAGGTTGTATTTTTATAGAAAGTTGTCCATTTCTTCTAGGGTATGCAGTTTGTCAGCATATCATTTTTCATAGTATTCTCTAATAATTTTTTTTCCTGTGGCATCTGTAGTGATTTTTCATTTCTCATTTCTGATTTTGTTTATGCATGTAGACACTCTTTTTCTTGATAAGTCTGGCTAGGGGTTTATTTATTTTATTTTCTCAATGAACCAGCTCCTGCTTTCATTGATTTCTGTTGTTTTATTTTTCTCAGTTTTATTTTTTTCTGCTCAAATCTTTATTATGTCCCTCCTCCTTCTGACTTTGGGCCTCAGGTTTTCTTCTTTTCTAGTTTCATTAATTGTGAGTTTAGACTGTTCATATGGGATTGTTGTTGTCTCCTGAGGTAGGCCTGTATTGCAATATTCTTCCCTCTTAGCATGGCCTTTGCTGCATCCCACAGATATTGCAGTGTTGAATTATTGTTGTCATGTGTTTCCATAAATTGCGTGTTCTCAGTTTTTACTTGGTCATTGATCCATTGGTTTTTTAGGAGCATGTTGTTAAGCCTCCATGTGTTTGTGGGCTTTTTCATTTTCTTTGCATAATATACTTCTTGTTTCATACGTTTGTGGTCTGAGGAGCTGGTTGGTACAATTTCCATCTTTTTGAATTTACTGAGGCTTTTTTTGTGGAATAGTATATGATCTATTCTTGAAAATGTTCCATGTGCACTTGAGAAGAATGTGTATCCTGCCATTTTTGGTGTAGAGTTCTGTAGATGTCTGTTAGGTCCATCTGTTCTAGGGTGTCGTTCAGGGCTTCTGTGTCCTTCCTTATTTTCTGTCTGGTTGATCTGTCCTTTGAGTGGTGTGTTGAAGTCTCCTAAAATGAACGCATTGCATTCTATTTCCCCCTTTAATTCTGTTAGTTCTTGTTTCACATATGTTGGTGCTCCCTCCTGTGTTGGATGCATGGATATTTATAATGGTTATATCCACTCTTTGGACTGACCCCTTTATCATTATATCCTGTCCTTCCTTGTCTCTTGTTACTTTCTTTGTTTTGAAGTCTATTTTGTCTGATACAGGTACTGCAACACCTGTGTTTTTCTCCCTATTGTTTGCATGAAATATCTTTTTCCATCCCTTCACTTTGGGTCTTTGTATGTCTTTGGGTTTGAAGTGAGTCTCTTGTAGGCAGCATATAGATGGGTCTTGCTTTTTTAGCCACTGTGCAATTCTGTCTTTTGGTTGTTGCATTCAGTCCATTTAGATTTAGGGTAATTATTGATAGATATATACTTACTGCCAATGCCAGGCTTTGGATATGTGGTTACCAAAGGTTTAAGGGCAGGAGGGCCTGCCGCATGTCCTTAGGGGGCAAGCCATGCGGCAAGCCGCCTGGGCTTGCTGGTCTGTGCAAAATTCCAAGCAGGCAGTTCGACAAGTGAGAAAACACATGAGGGTGGCGGGGAGGGGGGGGGGCACGCGGGGCCCACGAGCCACCTCCCTTTGGCCAATCAGCAGCTGCAGCGGGCACCTGTGGGGGTGCACTTTCTCCCAGGCACCGGGAGAGGAGGAAAACGAAAGCAGCGTCTCCTCAGCTGCAGTCAGACTCCTCGCGAGGCGTGGCATGGACCGGGTGCTCTTGCTGCAGGGTCGCTGAAGGCATTCTGACGGGAATTGCCATGCTGACAATTTGGCTGCTGCCGCCGCCGCTGCCATGCCCTTCAAAGCCTGCACACACACACCCCCCGCCATTAATGGGCCATTCTGCGAGCACGTGAGGGCCCTAAGCCATGGGTAGGTTGCAGCCCCTCAATATGGCCTACGGGGCTCCCTTCCCCACCCCAAGCAGCTGTGGCGGCTGCGCTGCTGAGTCCGCGCAGTGCCCGAGAGCCCTGACAGGACGTGGGGTGTTGCCGCGGGCGGCCGACTCCAAAGTTGAGGGCAGCCTGGCGGCGCAGGTGGTGGCCGCTCATGACGCTCCAGCTACACTTGCTCCAGGCGCTGGTTTAAGGTAGGCGGGGCGTGGGCGCGGGGACCCCTGAGGTGCAGGCAGGTGGGCTGTGTGTTTAGTGGGATGTGGGCCCCAGGCAGCAGGTTCTGTGACTGCTGCTGTTTTGTTCCTTCAGTTTTTCTTTGCTGTTATACTTCACAAATGAGGGAAATCATTAGGTACTTGTCTGTCACTGCCTGGCTTATTTCACTGAGCATAATACCCTCTATCTCCATCCATGTTGTTGCAATTGATAGGATTTGTTTATTTCTTATGGCTGAGTAGTATTCCATTGCGTAAGTGTACCAGCTCTCCTTTATCCATTCATCTACTGATGGACACTTAGGTTGCTTCCATATCTAGGCTATTGTAAACATGCCGCAATAAACATAGGGGTGCATCTGTCTTTTTCAAACTGGGCTGCTGCATTCTTAGGGTAAATTCCTAGAAGTAGAATTCCTGGGTCAAATGGTATTCCTATTTTGAGCATTCTGAGGAACCTCCATACTGCTTTCCACAATGGTTGAACTAGTTTACATTCCCACCAGCAGTGTAGGAGGGTTCCCCTTTCTCCACAACCTCGCCAACATTTGTTGTTGTTTGTCTTTTCAATGATGGCGATCCTTACTGGTGTGAGGTGATATCTCATTGTGGTTTTAATTTGCATTTCTCTGATGATTAGCCATGTAGAGCATCTTTTCATGTGCCTGTTAGCCTTCTGGGTTTCTTCTTTAGAGAACTGTCTATTCAGCTCCTCTGCCCATTTTTTAATTGGATTATTTGCTTTTTTTTTGTTGAGGCATGTGAGCTCTTTATATATTTTGGACGTCAATCCTTTATCGGATCTTTCATTTATGAATATGTTGTCCCATACTGTAGGATAACTTTTTGTTCTATTGATGGTGTCCTTTGCTGTACAGAAGCTTTTTAGCTTGATATAGTCCCACTTGTTCATTTTTGCCTTTGTTTCCCTTGCCCGGGGAGATATGTTCATGAAGAAGTCACTCATGTTTATGTCCATGAGATTTTTGCCTATGTTTTTTTCTACATGGTTTCATGACTTACATTCAGGTCTTTGATCCATTTGGAGTTTACTTTTGTGTATGGGGTTAGACAGTGATCCAGTTTCATTCTCTTACATGTAGCTGTCCAGTTTTGCCAGCACCATCTGTTGAAGAGACTGTCATTTCCCCATTGTATGTCCATGGCTCCGTTATCATATATTAATTGACCATATACGTTTGGGTTAATGTCTGGAGTCTCCATTCTCTTCCACTGGTCTGTGGCTCTGTTCTTGTACCAGTACCAAATTGTATTGATTACTGTGACTTTGTAGTAGAGCTTGGAGTTGGGGAGCGAGATCCCCCCCACTTTATTCTTCATTCTCAGGATTGCTTTGGCTATTCGGGGTCTTTGACGGTTCCATATGAATTTTTTAACTATTTGTTCCAGTTCATTGAAGAATGCTGTTGGTAATTTGATAGGGATTGCATTGGATCTGTATACTGCTTTGGGCAGGATGGCCATTTTGATGATATTAATTCTTCCTAGCCATTTATTGGTATCTTTAATTTCTCTAATGAGTGTCTTGTAATTTCATGGTATATGTCTTTCAATTCCTTGGTTAGGTTTATTCCTAGGTATTTTATTCTTTTAGATGCAATTGTGAATGGAATTGATTTCTTGATTTCTTTCTCCTAATTCATCATTATTGTATATGAATGCAAGATTTCTATGTGTTAATTTTGTCTCCTTCAACATTGCTGAATTCAAATATTAGATCTCATAGTTTTGTTGTGGATTCTTCTTGTTTTCTTATGTACCATATCGCATCATCTGCAAACAGTCAGAGTTTCAATTCTTTGTTACCAATCTGGATGCCTTTTATTTCTTTGTGTTGTCTGATTGCCGTGGCTAGGACCTCCAGAACTACGTGGACTAAAAGGAGGGAGATTGGGCATCCTTCTCTTATTCCCAATCTTAAAGGAAATGCTCTCAGCTTCTCTCTGTTAAGTATGATGTTGGCTGTGCCTTTGTCATATATGGACTTGATTATGTTGAGGTACTTGCCCTCATACCCATTTTGTTGGGAATTTTTATCACAAATGGATGTTGAATTTTGTTGAATAGTTTTTCAGCATCTATGGAGATGATCATGTGGTTTTTACCCTTTTTGTTGATGTGGTGGATGATGATGATAGGTTTTAAAATGTTGTACCATCCTTGCATTCCTGGAATAAATCCTGCTTTATCATTATGGATGATCTTTCTGATGTATTTTTGTATTTGGTTTGGAGTATTTTGTTGAGTAGTTTGCATCTATACTCATCAGGGATGTTGGACTGTGATTTTCCTTCTTTGTGGTGTCTTTGCCTGGTTTTGGCATTAAAGTGATGCTGGCCTCATAGAATGAGTGTAAGTCCCTCCTCTTCTACGTTTTGGAAAACTTTAAGGGGGATGGGTATTAGGTCTTCACTAAATGTTTGATAAAATTCAGCATTGAAGCCATGTGGTCCAGGGATTTTGTTCTTAGGTAGTTTGTTGATTACAAATTAAATTTCGTTGCTGGTAATTGGTCTGTTCAGATTTTCTGTTTCTCCCTGGGTCAGCCTTGCTAGGTTGTATTTTTATAGAAAGTTGTCCATTTCTTCTAGGGTATGCAGTTTGTCAGCATATCATTTTTCATAGTATTCTCTAATAATTTTTTTTCCTGTGGCATCTGTAGTGATTTTTCATTTCTCATTTCTGATTTTGTTTATGCATGTAGACACTCTTTTTCTTGATAAGTCTGGCTAGGGGTTTATTTATTTTATTTTCTCAATGAACCAGCTCCTGCTTTCATTGATTTCTGTTGTTTTATTTTTCTCAGTTTTATTTTTTTCTGCTCAAATCTTTATTATGTCCCTCCTCCTTCTGACTTTGGGCCTCAGGTTTTCTTCTTTTCTAGTTTCATTAATTGTGAGTTTAGACTGTTCATATGGGATTGTTGTTGTCTCCTGAGGTAGGCCTGTATTGCAATATTCTTCCCTCTTAGCATGGCCTTTGCTGCATCCCACAGATATTGCAGTGTTGAATTATTGTTGTCATGTGTTTCCATAAATTGCGTGTTCTCAGTTTTTACTTGGTCATTGATCCATTGGTTTTTTAGGAGCATGTTGTTAAGCCTCCATGTGTTTGTGGGCTTTTTCATTTTCTTTGCATAATATACTTCTTGTTTCATACGTTTGTGGTCTGAGGAGCTGGTTGGTACAATTTCCATCTTTTTGAATTTACTGAGGCTTTTTTTGTGGAATAGTATATGATCTATTCTTGAAAATGTTCCATGTGCACTTGAGAAGAATGTGTATCCTGCCATTTTTGGTGTAGAGTTCTGTAGATGTCTGTTAGGTCCATCTGTTCTAGGGTGTCGTTCAGGGCTTCTGTGTCCTTCCTTATTTTCTGTCTGGTTGATCTGTCCTTTGAGTGGTGTGTTGAAGTCTCCTAAAATGAACGCATTGCATTCTATTTCCCCCTTTAATTCTGTTAGTTCTTGTTTCACATATGTTGGTGCTCCCTCCTGTGTTGGATGCATGGATATTTATAATGGTTATATCCACTCTTTGGACTGACCCCTTTATCATTATATCCTGTCCTTCCTTGTCTCTTGTTACTTTCTTTGTTTTGAAGTCTATTTTGTCTGATACAGGTACTGCAACACCTGTGTTTTTCTCCCTATTGTTTGCATGAAATATCTTTTTCCATCCCTTCACTTTGGGTCTTTGTATGTCTTTGGGTTTGAAGTGAGTCTCTTGTAGGCAGCATATAGATGGGTCTTGCTTTTTTAGCCACTGTGCAATTCTGTCTTTTGGTTGTTGCATTCAGTCCATTTAGATTTAGGGTAATTATTGATAGATATATACTTACTGCCAATGCCAGGCTTTGGATATGTGGTTACCAAAGGTTTAAGGGCAGGAGGGCCTGCCGCATGTCCTTAGGGGGCAAGCCATGCGGCAAGCCGCCTGGGCTTGCTGGTCTGTGCAAAATTCCAAGCAGGCAGTTCGACAAGTGAGAAAACACATGAGGGTGGCGGGGAGGGGGGGGGGCACGCGGGGCCCACGAGCCACCTCCCTTTGGCCAATCAGCAGCTGCAGCGGGCACCTGTGGGGGTGCACTTTCTCCCAGGCACCGGGAGAGGAGGAAAACGAAAGCAGCGTCTCCTCAGCTGCAGTCAGACTCCTCGCGAGGCGTGGCATGGACCGGGTGCTCTTGCTGCAGGGTCGCTGAAGGCATTCTGACGGGAATTGCCATGCTGACAATTTGGCTGCTGCCGCCGCCGCTGCCATGCCCTTCAAAGCCTGCACACACACACCCCCCGCCATTAATGGGCCATTCTGCGAGCACGTGAGGGCCCTAAGCCATGGGTAGGTTGCAGCCCCTCAATATGGCCTACGGGGCTCCCTTCCCCACCCCAAGCAGCTGTGGCGGCTGCGCTGCTGAGTCCGCGCAGTGCCCGAGAGCCCTGACAGGACGTGGGGTGTTGCCGCGGGCGGCCGACTCCAAAGTTGAGGGCAGCCTGGCGGCGCAGGTGGTGGCCGCTCATGACGCTCCAGCTACACTTGCTCCAGGCGCTGGTTTAAGGTAGGCGGGGCGTGGGCGCGGGGACCCCTGAGGTGCAGGCAGGTGGGCTGTGTGTTTAGTGGGATGTGGGCCCCAGGCAGCAGGTTCTGTGACTGCTGCTGTTTTGTTCCTTCAGTTTTTCTTTGCTGTTATACTTCACAAATGAGGGAAATCATTAGGTACTTGTCTGTCACTGCCTGGCTTATTTCACTGAGCATAATACCCTCTATCTCCATCCATGTTGTTGCAATTGATAGGATTTGTTTATTTCTTATGGCTGAGTAGTATTCCATTGCGTAAGTGTACCAGCTCTCCTTTATCCATTCATCTACTGATGGACACTTAGGTTGCTTCCATATCTAGGCTATTGTAAACATGCCGCAATAAACATAGGGGTGCATCTGTCTTTTTCAAACTGGGCTGCTGCATTCTTAGGGTAAATTCCTAGAAGTAGAATTCCTGGGTCAAATGGTATTCCTATTTTGAGCATTCTGAGGAACCTCCATACTGCTTTCCACAATGGTTGAACTAGTTTACATTCCCACCAGCAGTGTAGGAGGGTTCCCCTTTCTCCACAACCTCGCCAACATTTGTTGTTGTTTGTCTTTTCAATGATGGCGATCCTTACTGGTGTGAGGTGATATCTCATTGTGGTTTTAATTTGCATTTCTCTGATGATTAGCCATGTAGAGCATCTTTTCATGTGCCTGTTAGCCTTCTGGGTTTCTTCTTTAGAGAACTGTCTATTCAGCTCCTCTGCCCATTTTTTAATTGGATTATTTGCTTTTTTTTTGTTGAGGCATGTGAGCTCTTTATATATTTTGGACGTCAATCCTTTATCGGATCTTTCATTTATGAATATGTTGTCCCATACTGTAGGATAACTTTTTGTTCTATTGATGGTGTCCTTTGCTGTACAGAAGCTTTTTAGCTTGATATAGTCCCACTTGTTCATTTTTGCCTTTGTTTCCCTTGCCCGGGGAGATATGTTCATGAAGAAGTCACTCATGTTTATGTCCATGAGATTTTTGCCTATGTTTTTTTCTACATGGTTTCATGACTTACATTCAGGTCTTTGATCCATTTGGAGTTTACTTTTGTGTATGGGGTTAGACAGTGATCCAGTTTCATTCTCTTACATGTAGCTGTCCAGTTTTGCCAGCACCATCTGTTGAAGAGACTGTCATTTCCCCATTGTATGTCCATGGCTCCGTTATCATATATTAATTGACCATATACGTTTGGGTTAATGTCTGGAGTCTCCATTCTCTTCCACTGGTCTGTGGCTCTGTTCTTGTACCAGTACCAAATTGTATTGATTACTGTGACTTTGTAGTAGAGCTTGGAGTTGGGGAGCGAGATCCCCCCCACTTTATTCTTCATTCTCAGGATTGCTTTGGCTATTCGGGGTCTTTGACGGTTCCATATGAATTTTTTAACTATTTGTTCCAGTTCATTGAAGAATGCTGTTGGTAATTTGATAGGGATTGCATTGGATCTGTATACTGCTTTGGGCAGGATGGCCATTTTGATGATATTAATTCTTCCTAGCCATTTATTGGTATCTTTAATTTCTCTAATGAGTGTCTTGTAATTTCATGGTATATGTCTTTCAATTCCTTGGTTAGGTTTATTCCTAGGTATTTTATTCTTTTAGATGCAATTGTGAATGGAATTGATTTCTTGATTTCTTTCTCCTAATTCATCATTATTGTATATGAATGCAAGATTTCTATGTGTTAATTTTGTCTCCTTCAACATTGCTGAATTCAAATATTAGATCTCATAGTTTTGTTGTGGATTCTTCTTGTTTTCTTATGTACCATATCGCATCATCTGCAAACAGTCAGAGTTTCAATTCTTTGTTACCAATCTGGATGCCTTTTATTTCTTTGTGTTGTCTGATTGCCGTGGCTAGGACCTCCAGAACTACGTGGACTAAAAGGAGGGAGATTGGGCATCCTTCTCTTATTCCCAATCTTAAAGGAAATGCTCTCAGCTTCTCTCTGTTAAGTATGATGTTGGCTGTGCCTTTGTCATATATGGACTTGATTATGTTGAGGTACTTGCCCTCATACCCATTTTGTTGGGAATTTTTATCACAAATGGATGTTGAATTTTGTTGAATAGTTTTTCAGCATCTATGGAGATGATCATGTGGTTTTTACCCTTTTTGTTGATGTGGTGGATGATGATGATAGGTTTTAAAATGTTGTACCATCCTTGCATTCCTGGAATAAATCCTGCTTTATCATTATGGATGATCTTTCTGATGTATTTTTGTATTTGGTTTGGAGTATTTTGTTGAGTAGTTTGCATCTATACTCATCAGGGATGTTGGACTGTGATTTTCCTTCTTTGTGGTGTCTTTGCCTGGTTTTGGCATTAAAGTGATGCTGGCCTCATAGAATGAGTGTAAGTCCCTCCTCTTCTACGTTTTGGAAAACTTTAAGGGGGATGGGTATTAGGTCTTCACTAAATGTTTGATAAAATTCAGCATTGAAGCCATGTGGTCCAGGGATTTTGTTCTTAGGTAGTTTGTTGATTACAAATTAAATTTCGTTGCTGGTAATTGGTCTGTTCAGATTTTCTGTTTCTCCCTGGGTCAGCCTTGCTAGGTTGTATTTTTATAGAAAGTTGTCCATTTCTTCTAGGGTATGCAGTTTGTCAGCATATCATTTTTCATAGTATTCTCTAATAATTTTTTTTCCTGTGGCATCTGTAGTGATTTTTCATTTCTCATTTCTGATTTTGTTTATGCATGTAGACACTCTTTTTCTTGATAAGTCTGGCTAGGGGTTTATTTATTTTATTTTCTCAATGAACCAGCTCCTGCTTTCATTGATTTCTGTTGTTTTATTTTTCTCAGTTTTATTTTTTTCTGCTCAAATCTTTATTATGTCCCTCCTCCTTCTGACTTTGGGCCTCAGGTTTTCTTCTTTTCTAGTTTCATTAATTGTGAGTTTAGACTGTTCATATGGGATTGTTGTTGTCTCCTGAGGTAGGCCTGTATTGCAATATTCTTCCCTCTTAGCATGGCCTTTGCTGCATCCCACAGATATTGCAGTGTTGAATTATTGTTGTCATGTGTTTCCATAAATTGCGTGTTCTCAGTTTTTACTTGGTCATTGATCCATTGGTTTTTTAGGAGCATGTTGTTAAGCCTCCATGTGTTTGTGGGCTTTTTCATTTTCTTTGCATAATATACTTCTTGTTTCATACGTTTGTGGTCTGAGGAGCTGGTTGGTACAATTTCCATCTTTTTGAATTTACTGAGGCTTTTTTTGTGGAATAGTATATGATCTATTCTTGAAAATGTTCCATGTGCACTTGAGAAGAATGTGTATCCTGCCATTTTTGGTGTAGAGTTCTGTAGATGTCTGTTAGGTCCATCTGTTCTAGGGTGTCGTTCAGGGCTTCTGTGTCCTTCCTTATTTTCTGTCTGGTTGATCTGTCCTTTGAGTGGTGTGTTGAAGTCTCCTAAAATGAACGCATTGCATTCTATTTCCCCCTTTAATTCTGTTAGTTCTTGTTTCACATATGTTGGTGCTCCCTCCTGTGTTGGATGCATGGATATTTATAATGGTTATATCCACTCTTTGGACTGACCCCTTTATCATTATATCCTGTCCTTCCTTGTCTCTTGTTACTTTCTTTGTTTTGAAGTCTATTTTGTCTGATACAGGTACTGCAACACCTGTGTTTTTCTCCCTATTGTTTGCATGAAATATCTTTTTCCATCCCTTCACTTTGGGTCTTTGTATGTCTTTGGGTTTGAAGTGAGTCTCTTGTAGGCAGCATATAGATGGGTCTTGCTTTTTTAGCCACTGTGCAATTCTGTCTTTTGGTTGTTGCATTCAGTCCATTTAGATTTAGGGTAATTATTGATAGATATATACTTACTGCCAATGCCAGGCTTTGGATATGTGGTTACCAAAGGTTTAAGGGCAGGAGGGCCTGCCGCATGTCCTTAGGGGGCAAGCCATGCGGCAAGCCGCCTGGGCTTGCTGGTCTGTGCAAAATTCCAAGCAGGCAGTTCGACAAGTGAGAAAACACATGAGGGTGGCGGGGAGGGGGGGGGGCACGCGGGGCCCACGAGCCACCTCCCTTTGGCCAATCAGCAGCTGCAGCGGGCACCTGTGGGGGTGCACTTTCTCCCAGGCACCGGGAGAGGAGGAAAACGAAAGCAGCGTCTCCTCAGCTGCAGTCAGACTCCTCGCGAGGCGTGGCATGGACCGGGTGCTCTTGCTGCAGGGTCGCTGAAGGCATTCTGACGGGAATTGCCATGCTGACAATTTGGCTGCTGCCGCCGCCGCTGCCATGCCCTTCAAAGCCTGCACACACACACCCCCCGCCATTAATGGGCCATTCTGCGAGCACGTGAGGGCCCTAAGCCATGGGTAGGTTGCAGCCCCTCAATATGGCCTACGGGGCTCCCTTCCCCACCCCAAGCAGCTGTGGCGGCTGCGCTGCTGAGTCCGCGCAGTGCCCGAGAGCCCTGACAGGACGTGGGGTGTTGCCGCGGGCGGCCGACTCCAAAGTTGAGGGCAGCCTGGCGGCGCAGGTGGTGGCCGCTCATGACGCTCCAGCTACACTTGCTCCAGGCGCTGGTTTAAGGTAGGCGGGGCGTGGGCGCGGGGACCCCTGAGGTGCAGGCAGGTGGGCTGTGTGTTTAGTGGGATGTGGGCCCCAGGCAGCAGGTTCTGTGACTGCTGCTGTTTTGTTCCTTCAGTTTTTCTTTGCTGTTATACTTCACAAATGAGGGAAATCATTAGGTACTTGTCTGTCACTGCCTGGCTTATTTCACTGAGCATAATACCCTCTATCTCCATCCATGTTGTTGCAATTGATAGGATTTGTTTATTTCTTATGGCTGAGTAGTATTCCATTGCGTAAGTGTACCAGCTCTCCTTTATCCATTCATCTACTGATGGACACTTAGGTTGCTTCCATATCTAGGCTATTGTAAACATGCCGCAATAAACATAGGGGTGCATCTGTCTTTTTCAAACTGGGCTGCTGCATTCTTAGGGTAAATTCCTAGAAGTAGAATTCCTGGGTCAAATGGTATTCCTATTTTGAGCATTCTGAGGAACCTCCATACTGCTTTCCACAATGGTTGAACTAGTTTACATTCCCACCAGCAGTGTAGGAGGGTTCCCCTTTCTCCACAACCTCGCCAACATTTGTTGTTGTTTGTCTTTTCAATGATGGCGATCCTTACTGGTGTGAGGTGATATCTCATTGTGGTTTTAATTTGCATTTCTCTGATGATTAGCGATGTAGAGCATCTTTTCATGTGCCTGTTAGCCTTCTGGGTTTCTTCTTTAGAGAACTGTCTATTCAGCTCCTCTGCCAATTTTTTAATTGGATTATTTGCTTTTTTTTGTTGAGGCATGTGAGCTCTTTATATATTTTGGACGTCAATCCTTTATCGGATCTTTCATTTATGAATATGTTGTCCCATACTGTAGGATACCTTTTTGTTCTATTGATGGTGTCCTTTGCTGTACAGAAGCTTTTTAGCTTGATATAGTCCCACTTGTTCATTTTTGCCTTTGTTTCCCTTGCCCGGGGAGATATGTTCATGAAGAAGTCACTCATGTTTATGTCCATGAGATTTTTGCCTATGTTTTTTTCTACATGGTTTCATGACTTACATTCAGGTCTTTGATCCATTTGGAGTTTACTTTTGTGTATGGGGTTAGACAGTGATCCAGTTTCATTCTCTTACATGTAGCTGTCCAGTTTTGCCAGCACCATCTGTTGAAGAGACTGTCATTTCCCCATTGTATGTCCATGGCTCCGTTATCATATATTAATTGACCATATACGTTTGGGTTAATGTCTGGAGTCTCCATTCTCTTCCACTGGTCTGTGGCTCTGTTCTTGTACCAGTACCAAATTGTATTGATTACTGTGACTTTGTAGTAGAGCTTGGAGTTGGGGAGCGAGATCCCCCCCACTTTATTCTTCATTCTCAGGATTGCTTTGGCTATTCGGGGTCTTTGACGGTTCCATATGAATTTTTTAACTATTTGTTCCAGTTCATTGAAGAATGCTGTTGGTAATTTGATAGGGATTGCATTGGATCTGTATACTGCTTTGGGCAGGATGGCCATTTTGATGATATTAATTCTTCCTAGCCATTTATTGGTATCTTTAATTTCTCTAATGAGTGTCTTGTAATTTCATGGTATATGTCTTTCAATTCCTTGGTTAGGTTTATTCCTAGGTATTTTATTCTTTTAGATACAATTGTGAATGGAATTGATTTCTTGATTTCTTTCTCCTAATTCATCATTATTGTATATGAATGCAAGATTTCTATGTGTTAATTTTGTCTCCTTCAACATTGCTGAATTCAAATATTAGATCTCATAGTTTTGTTGTGGATTCTTCTTGTTTTCTTATGTACCATATCGCATCATCTGCAAACAGTCAGAGTTTCAATTCTTTGTTACGAATCTGGATGCCTTTTATTTCTTTGTGTTGTCTGATTGCCGTGGCTAGGACCTCCAGAACTACGTGGACTAAAAGGAGGGAGATTGGGCATCCTTCTCTTATTCCCAATCTTAAAGGAAATGCTCTCAGCTTCTCTCTGTTAAGTATGATGTTGGCTGTGCCTTTGTCATATATGGACTTGATTATGTTGAGGTACTTGCCCTCATACCCATTTTGTTGGGAATTTTTATCACAAATGGATGTTGAATTTTGTTGAATAGTTTTTCAGCATCTATGGAGATGATCATGTGGTTTTTACCCTTTTTGTTGATGTGGTGGATGATGATGATAGGTTTTAAAATGTTGTACCATCCTTGCATTCCTGGAATAAATCCTGCTTTATCATTATGGATGATCTTTCTGATGTATTTTTGTATTTGGTTTGGAGTATTTTGTTGAGTAGTTTGCATCTATACTCATCAGGGATGTTGGACTGTGATTTTCCTTCTTTGTGGTGTCTTTGCCTGGTTTTGGCATTAAAGTGATGCTGGCCTCATAGAATGAGTGTAAGTCCCTCCTCTTCTACGTTTTGGAAAACTTTAAGGGGGATGGGTATTAGGTCTTCACTAAATGTTTGATAAAATTCAGCATTGAAGCCATGTGGTCCAGGGATTTTGTTCTTAGGTAGTTTGTTGATTACAAATTAAATTTCGTTGCTGGTAATTGGTCTGTTCAGATTTTCTGTTTCTCCCTGGGTCAGCCTTGCTAGGTTGTATTTTTATAGAAAGTTGTCCATTTCTTCTAGGGTATGCAGTTTGTCAGCATATCATTTTTCATAGTATTCTCTAATAATTTTTTTTCCTGTGGCATCTGTAGTGATTTTTCATTTCTCATTTCTGATTTTGTTTATGCATGTAGACACTCTTTTTCTTGATAAGTCTGGCTAGGGGTTTATTTATTTTATTTTCTCAATGAACCAGCTCCTGCTTTCATTGATTTCTGTTGTTTTATTTTTCTCAGTTTTATTTTTTTCTGCTCAAATCTTTATTATGTCCTTCCTCCTTCTGACTTTGGGCCTCAGGTTTTCTTCTTTTCTAGTTTCATTAATTGTGAGTTTAGACTGTTCATATGGGATTGTTGTTGTCTCCTGAGGTAGGCCTGTATTGCAATATTCTTCCCTCTTAGCATGGCCTTTGCTGCATCCCACAGATATTGCAGTGTTGAATTATTGTTGTCATGTGTTTCCATAAATTGCGTGTTCTCAGTTTTTACTTGGTCATTGATCCATTGGTTTTTTAGGAGCATGTTGTTAAGCCTCCATGTGTTTGTGGGCTTTTTCATTTTCTTTGCATAATATACTTCTTGTTTCATACCTTTGTGGTCTGAGGAGCTGGTTGGTACAATTTCCATCTTTTTGAATTTACTGAGGCTTTTTTTGTGGCCTAGTATATGATCTATTCTTGAAAATGTTCCATGTGCACTTGAGAAGAATGTGTATCCTGCCATTTTGGGTGTAGAGTTCTGTAGATGTCTGTTAGGTCCATCTGTTCTAGGGTGTCGTTCAGGGCTTCTGTGTCCTTCCTTATTTTCTGTCTGGTTGATCTGTCCTTTGAGTGGTGTGTTGAAGTCTCCTAAAATGAACGCATTGCATTCTATTTCCCCCTTTAATTCTGTTAGTTCTTGTTTCACATATGTTGGTGCTCCCTCCTGTGTTGGATGCATGGATATTTATAATGGTTATATCCACTCTTTGGACTGACCCCTTTATCATTATATCCTGTCCTTCCTTGTCTCTTGTTACTTTCTTTGTTTTGAAGTCTATTTTGTCTGATACAGGTACTGCAACACCTGTGTTTTTCTCCCTATTGTTTGCATGAAATATCTTTTTCCATCCCTTCACTTTGGGTCTTTGTATGTCTTTGGGTTTGAAGTGAGTCTCTTGTAGGCAGCATATAGATGGGTCTTGCTTTTTTAGCCACTGTGCAATTCTGTCTTTTGGTTGTTGCATTCAGTCCATTTAGATTTAGGGTAATTATTGATAGATATATACTTACTGCCAATGCCAGGCTTTGGATATGTGGTTACCAAAGGTTTAAGGGCAGGAGGGCCTGCCGCATGTCCTTAGGGGGCAAGCCATGCGGCAAGCCGCCTGGGCTTGCTGGTCTGTGCAAAATTCCAAGCAGGCAGTTCGACAAGTGAGAAAACACATGAGGGTGGCGGGGAGGGGGGGGCACGCGGGGCCCACGAGCCACCTCCCTTTGGCCAATCAGCAGCTGCAGCGGGCACCTGTGGGGGTGCACTTTCTCCCCTGCACCGGGAGAGGAGGAAAACGAAAGCAGCGTCTCCTCAGCTGCAGTCAGACTCCTCGCGAGGCGTGGCATGGACCGGGTGCTCTTGCTGCAGGGTCGCTGAAGGCATTCTGACGGGAATTGCCATGCTGACAATTTGGCTGCTGCCGCCGCCGCTGCCATGCCCTTCAAAGCCTGCACACACACCCCCCCCGCCATTAATGGGCCATTCTGCGAGCACGTGAGGGCCCTAAGCCATGGGTAGGTTGCAGCCCCTCAATATGGCCTACGGGGCTCCCTTCCCCACCCCAAGCAGCTGTGGCGGCTGCGCTGCTGAGTCCGCGCAGTGCCCGAGAGCCCTGACAGGACGTGGGGTGTTGCCGCGGGCGGCCGACTCCAAAGTTGAGGGCAGCCTGGCGGCGCAGGTGGTGGCCGCTCATGACGCTCCAGCTACACTTGCTCCAGGCGCTGGTTTAAGGTAGGCGGGGCGTGGGCGCGGGGACCCCTGAGGTGCAGGCAGGTGGGCTGTGTGTTTAGTGGGATGTGGGCCCCAGGCAGCAGGTTCTGTGACTGCTGCTGTTTTGTTCCTTCAGTTTTTCTTTGCTGTTATACTTCACAAATGAGGGAAATCATTAGGTACTTGTCTGTCACTGCCTGGCTTATTTCACTGAGCATAATACCCTCTATCTCCATCCATGTTGTTGCAATTGATAGGATTTGTTTATTTCTTATGGCTGAGTAGTATTCCATTGCGTAAGTGTACCAGCTCTCCTTTATCCATTCATCTACTGATGGACACTTAGGTTGCTTCCATATCTAGGCTATTGTAAACATGCCGCAATAAACATAGGGGTGCATCTGTCTTTTTCAAACTGGGCTGCTGCATTCTTAGGGTAAATTCCTAGAAGTAGAATTCCTGGGTCAAATGGTATTCCTATTTTGAGCATTCTGAGGAACCTCCATACTGCTTTCCACAATGGTTGAACTAGTTTACATTCCCACCAGCAGTGTAGGAGGGTTCCCCTTTCTCCACAACCTCGCCAACATTTGTTGTTGTTTGTCTTTTCAATGATGGCGATCCTTACTGGTGTGAGGTGATATCTCATTGTGGTTTTAATTTGCATTTCTCTGATGATTAGCGATGTAGAGCATCTTTTCATGTGCCTGTTAGCCTTCTGGGTTTCTTCTTTAGAGAACTGTCTATTCAGCTCCTCTGCCAATTTTTTAATTGGATTATTTGCTTTTTTTTGTTGAGGCATGTGAGCTCTTTATATATTTTGGACGTCAATCCTTTATCGGATCTTTCATTTATGAATATGTTGTCCCATACTGTAGGATACCTTTTTGTTCTATTGATGGTGTCCTTTGCTGTACAGAAGCTTTTTAGCTTGATATAGTCCCACTTGTTCATTTTTGCCTTTGTTTCCCTTGCCCGGGGAGATATGTTCATGAAGAAGTCACTCATGTTTATGTCCATGAGATTTTTGCCTATGTTTTTTTCTACATGGTTTCATGACTTACATTCAGGTCTTTGATCCATTTGGAGTTTACTTTTGTGTATGGGGTTAGACAGTGATCCAGTTTCACTCTCTTACATGTAGCTGTCCAGTTTTGCCAGCACCATCTGTTGAAGAGACTGTCATTTCCCCATTGTATGTCCATGGCTCCGTTATCATATATTAATTGACCATATACGTTTGGGTTAATGTCTGGAGTCTCCATTCTCTTCCACTGGTCTGTGGCTCTGTTCTTGTACCAGTACCAAATTGTATTGATTACTGTGACTTTGTAGTAGAGCTTGGAGTTGGGGAGCGAGATCCCCCCCACTTTATTCTTCATTCTCAGGATTGCTTTGGCTATTCGGGGTCTTTGACGGTTCCATATGAATTTTTTAACTATTTGTTCCAGTTCATTGAAGAATGCTCTTGGTAATTTGATAGGGATTGCATTGGATCTGTATACTGCTTTGGGCAGGATGGCCATTTTGATGATATTAATTCTTCCTAGCCATTTATTGGTATCTTTAATTTCTCTAATGAGTGTCTTGTAATTTCATGGTATATGTCTTTCAATTCCTTGGTTAGGTTTATTCCTAGGTATTTTATTCTTTTAGATGCAATTGTGAATGGAATTGATTTCTTGATTTCTTTCTCCTAATTCATCATTATTGTATATGAATGCAAGATTTCTATGTGTTAATTTTGTCTCCTTCAACATTGCTGAATTCAAATATTAGATCTCATAGTTTTGTTGTGGATTCTTCTTGTTTTCTTATGTACCATATCGCATCATCTGCAAACAGTCAGAGTTTCAATTCTTTGTTACCAATCTGGATGCCTTTTATTTCTTTGTGTTGTCTGATTGCCGTGGCTAGGACCTCCAGAACTACGTGGACTAAAAGGAGGGAGATTGGGCATCCTTCTCTTATTCCCAATCTTAAAGGAAATGCTCTCAGCTTCTCTCTGTTAAGTATGATGTTGGCTGTGCCTTTGTCATATATGGACTTGATTATGTTGAGGTACTTGCCCTCATACCCATTTTGTTGGGAATTTTTATCACAAATGGATGTTGAATTTTGTTGAATAGTTTTTCAGCATCTATGGAGATGATCATGTGGTTTTTACCCTTTTTGTTGATGTGGTGGATGATGATGATAGGTTTTAAAATGTTGTACCATCCTTGCATTCCTGGAATAAATCCTGCTTTATCATTATGGATGATCTTTCTGATGTATTTTTGTATTTGGTTTGGAGTATTTTGTTGAGTAGTTTGCATCTATACTCATCAGGGATGTTGGACTGTGATTTTCCTTCTTTGTGGTGTCTTTGCCTGGTTTTGGCATTAAAGTGATGCTGGCCTCATAGAATGAGTGTAAGTCCCTCCTCTTCTACGTTTTGGAAAACTTTAAGGGGGATGGGTATTAGGTCTTCACTAAATGTTTGATAAAATTCAGCATTGAAGCCATGTGGTCCAGGGATTTTGTTCTTAGGTAGTTTGTTGATTACAAATTAAATTTCGTTGCTGGTAATTGGTCTGTTCAGATTTTCTGTTTCTCCCTGGGTCAGCCTTGCTAGGTTGTATTTTTATAGAAAGTTGTCCATTTCTTCTAGGGTATGCAGTTTGTCAGCATATCATTTTTCATAGTATTCTCTAATAATTTTTTTTCCTGTGGCATCTGTAGTGATTTTTCATTTCTCATTTCTGATTTTGTTTATGCATGTAGACACTCTTTTTCTTGATAAGTCTGGCTAGGGGTTTATTTATTTTATTTTCTCAATGAACCAGCTCCTGCTTTCATTGATTTCTGTTGTTTTATTTTTCTCAGTTTTATTTTTTTCTGCTCAAATCTTTATTATGTCCCTCCTCCTTCTGACTTTGGGCCTCAGGTTTTCTTCTTTTCTAGTTTCATTAATTGTGAGTTTAGACTGTTCATATGGGATTGTTGTTGTCTCCTGAGGTAGGCCTGTATTGCAATATTCTTCCCTCTTAGCGTGGCCTTTGCTGCATCCCACAGATATTGCAGTGTTGAATTATTGTTGTCATGTGTTTCCATAAATTGCGTGTTCTCAGTTTTTACTTGGTCATTGATCCATTGGTTTTTTAAGAGCATGTTGTTAAGCCTCCATGTGTTTGTGGGCTTTTTCATTTTCTTTGCATAATATACTTCTTGTTTCATACCTTTGTGGTCTGAGGAGCTGGTTGGTACAATTTCCATCTTTTTGAATTTACTGAGGCTTTTTTTGTGGCCTAGTATATGATCTATTCTTGAAAATGTTCCATGTGCACTTGAGAAGAATGTGTATCCTGCCATTTTGGGTGTAGAGTTCTGTAGATGTCTGTTAGGTCCATCTGTTCTAGGGTGTCGTTCAGGGCTTCTGTGTCCTTCCTTATTTTCTGTCTGGTTGATCTGTCCTTTGAGTGGTGTGTTGAAGTCTCCTAAAATGAACGCATTGCATTCTATTTCCCCCTTTAATTCTGTTAGTTCTTGTTTCACATATGTTGGTGCTCCCTCCTGTGTTGGATGCATGGATATTTATAATGGTTATATCCACTCTTTGGACTGACCCCTTTATCATTATATCCTGTCCTTCCTTGGCTCTTGTTACTTTCTTTGTTTTGAAGTCTATTTTGTCTGATACAGGTACTGCAACACCTGTGTTTTTCTCCCTATTGTTTGCATGAAATATCTTTTTCCATCCCTTCACTTTGGGTCTTTGTATGTCTTTGGGTTTGAAGTGAGTCTCTTGTAGGCAGCATATAGATGGGTCTTGCTTTTTTAGCCACTGTGCAATTCTGTCTTTTGGTTGTTGCATTCAGTCCATTTAGATTTAGGGTAATTATTGATAGATATATACTTACTGCCAATGCCAGGCTTTGGATATGTGGTTACCAAAGGTTTAAGGGCAGGAGGGCCTGCCGCATGTCCTTAGGGGGCAAGCCATGCGGCAAGCCGCCTGGGCTTGCTGGTCTGTGCAAAATTCCAAGCAGGCAGTTCGACAAGTGAGAAAACACATGAGGGTGGCGGGGAGGGGGGGGCACGCGGGGCCCACGAGCCACCTCCCTTTGGCCAATCAGCAGCTGCAGCGGGCACCTGTGGGGGTGCACTTTCTCCCCTGCACCGGGAGAGGAGGAAAACGAAAGCAGCGTCTCCTCAGCTGCAGTCAGACTCCTCGCGAGGCGTGGCATGGACCGGGTGCTCTTGCTGCAGGGTCGCTGAAGGCATTCTGACGGGAATTGCCATGCTGACAATTTGGCTGCTGCCGCCGCCGCTGCCATGCCCTTCAAAGCCTGCACACACACACCCCCCGCCATTAATGGGCCATTCTGCGAGCACGTGAGGGCCCTAAGCCATGGGTAGGTTGCAGCCCCTCAATATGGCCTACGGGGCTCCCTTCCCCACCCCAAGCAGCTGTGGCGGCTGCGCTGCTGAGTCCGCGCAGTGCCCGAGAGCCCTGACAGGACGTGGGGTGTTGCCGCGGGCGGCCGACTCCAAAGTTGAGGGCAGCCTGGCGGCGCAGGTGGTGGCCGCTCATGACGCTCCAGCTACACTTGCTCCAGGCGCTGGTTTAAGGTAGGCGGGGCGTGGGCGCGGGGACCCCTGAGGTGCAGGCAGGTGGGCTGTGTGTTTAGTGGGATGTGGGCCCCAGGCAGCAGGTTCTGTGACTGCTGCTGTTTTGTTCCTTCAGTTTTTCTTTGCTGTTATACTTCACAAATGAGGGAAATCATTAGGTACTTGTCTGTCACTGCCTGGCTTATTTCACTGAGCATAATACCCTCTATCTCCATCCATGTTGTTGCAATTGATAGGATTTGTTTATTTCTTATGGCTGAGTAGTATTCCATTGCGTAAGTGTACCAGCTCTCCTTTATCCATTCATCTACTGATGGACACTTAGGTTGCTTCCATATCTAGGCTATTGTAAACATGCCGCAATAAACATAGGGGTGCATCTGTCTTTTTCAAACTGGGCTGCTGCATTCTTAGGGTAAATTCCTAGAAGTAGAATTCCTGGGTCAAATGGTATTCCTATTTTGAGCATTCTGAGGAACCTCCATACTGCTTTCCACAATGGTTGAACTAGTTTACATTCCCACCAGCAGTGTAGGAGGGTTCCCCTTTCTCCACAACCTCGCCAACATTTGTTGTTGTTTGTCTTTTCAATGATGGCGATCCTTACTGGTGTGAGGTGATATCTCATTGTGGTTTTAATTTGCATTTCTCTGATGATTAGCGATGTAGAGCATCTTTTCATGTGCCTGTTAGCCTTCTGGGTTTCTTCTTTAGAGAACTGTCTATTCAGCTCCTCTGCCAATTTTTTAATTGGATTATTTGCTTTTTTTTGTTGAGGCATGTGAGCTCTTTATATATTTTGGACGTCAATCCTTTATCGGATCTTTCATTTATGAATATGTTGTCCCATACTGTAGGATACCTTTTTGTTCTATTGATGGTGTCCTTTGCTGTACAGAAGCTTTTTAGCTTGATATAGTCCCACTTGTTCATTTTTGCCTTTGTTTCCCTTGCCCGGGGAGATATGTTCATGAAGAAGTCACTCATGTTTATGTCCATGAGATTTTTGCCTATGTTTTTTTCTACATGGTTTCATGACTTACATTCAGGTCTTTGATCCATTTGGAGTTTACTTTTGTGTATGGGGTTAGACAGTGATCCAGTTTCACTCTCTTACATGTAGCTGTCCAGTTTTGCCAGCACCATCTGTTGAAGAGACTGTCATTTCCCCATTGTATGTCCATGGCTCCGTTATCATATATTAATTGACCATATACGTTTGGGTTAATGTCTGGAGTCTCCATTCTCTTCCACTGGTCTGTGGCTCTGTTCTTGTACCAGTACCAAATTGTATTGATTACTGTGACTTTGTAGTAGAGCTTGGAGTTGGGGAGCGAGATCCCCCCCACTTTATTCTTCATTCTCAGGATTGCTTTGGCTATTCGGGGTCTTTGACGGTTCCATATGAATTTTTTAACTATTTGTTCCAGTTCATTGAAGAATGCTCTTGGTAATTTGATAGGGATTGCATTGGATCTGTATACTGCTTTGGGCAGGATGGCCATTTTGATGATATTAATTCTTCCTAGCCATTTATTGGTATCTTTAATTTCTCTAATGAGTGTCTTGTAATTTCATGGTATATGTCTTTCAATTCCTTGGTTAGGTTTATTCCTAGGTATTTTATTCTTTTAGATGCAATTGTGAATGGAATTGATTTCTTGATTTCTTTCTCCTAATTCATCATTATTGTATATGAATGCAAGATTTCTATGTGTTAATTTTGTCTCCTTCAACATTGCTGAATTCAAATATTAGATCTCATAGTTTTGTTGTGGATTCTTCTTGTTTTCTTATGTACCATATCGCATCATCTGCAAACAGTCAGAGTTTCAATTCTTTGTTACCAATCTGGATGCCTTTTATTTCTTTGTGTTGTCTGATTGCCGTGGCTAGGACCTCCAGAACTACGTGGACTAAAAGGAGGGAGATTGGGCATCCTTCTCTTATTCCCAATCTTAAAGGAAATGCTCTCAGCTTCTCTCTGTTAAGTATGATGTTGGCTGTGCCTTTGTCATATATGGACTTGATTATGTTGAGGTACTTGCCCTCATACCCATTTTGTTGGGAATTTTTATCACAAATGGATGTTGAATTTTGTTGAATAG
Source organism: Manis pentadactyla (assembly GCF_030020395.1). NCBI lineage: Eukaryota > Metazoa > Chordata > Mammalia > Pholidota > Manidae > Manis > Manis pentadactyla. Next base: position 79,269,919 of record NC_080024.1, read on the forward strand.
TTTTTCAGCATCTATGGAGATGATCATGTGGTTTTTACCCTTTTTGTTGATGTGGTGGATGATGATGATAGGTTTTAAAATGTTGTACCATCCTTGCATTCCTGGAATAAATCCTGCTTTATCATTATGGATGATCTTTCTGATGTATTTTTGTATTTGGTTTGGAGTATTTTGTTGAGTAGTTTGCATCTATACTCATCAGGGATGTTGGACTGTGATTTTCCTTCTTTGTGGTGTCTTTGCCTGGTTTTGGCATTAAAGTGATGCTGGCCTCATAGAATGAGTGTAAGTCCCTCCTCTTCTACGTTTTGGAAAACTTTAAGGGGGATGGGTATTAGGTCTTCACTAAATGTTTGATAAAATTCAGCATTGAAGCCATGTGGTCCAGGGATTTTGTTCTTAGGTAGTTTGTTGATTACAAATTAAATTTCGTTGCTGGTAATTGGTCTGTTCAGATTTTCTGTTTCTCCCTGGGTCAGCCTTGCTAGGTTGTATTTTTATAGAAAGTTGTCCATTTCTTCTAGGGTATGCAGTTTGTCAGCATATCATTTTTCATAGTATTCTCTAATAATTTTTTTTCCTGTGGCATCTGTAGTGATTTTTCATTTCTCATTTCTGATTTTGTTTATGCATGTAGACACTCTTTTTCTTGATAAGTCTGGCTAGGGGTTTATTTATTTTATTTTCTCAATGAACCAGCTCCTGCTTTCATTGATTTCTGTTGTTTTATTTTTCTCAGTTTTATTTTTTTCTGCTCAAATCTTTATTATGTCCCTCCTCCTTCTGACTTTGGGCCTCAGGTTTTCTTCTTTTCTAGTTTCATTAATTGTGAGTTTAGACTGTTCATATGGGATTGTTGTTGTCTCCTGAGGTAGGCCTGTATTGCAATATTCTTCCCTCTTAGCGTGGCCTTTGCTGCATCCCACAGATATTGCAGTGTTGAATTATTGTTGTCATGTGTTTCCATAAATTGCGTGTTCTCAGTTTTTACTTGGTCATTGATCCATTGGTTTTTTAAGAGCATGTTGTTAAGCCTCCATGTGTTTGTGGGCTTTTTCATTTTCTTTGCATAATATACTTCTTGTTTCATACCTTTGTGGTCTGAGGAGCTGGTTGGTACAATTTCCATCTTTTTGAATTTACTGAGGCTTTTTTTGTGGCCTAGTATATGATCTATTCTTGAAAATGTTCCATGTGCACTTGAGAAGAATGTGTATCCTGCCATTTTGGGTGTAGAGTTCTGTAGATGTCTGTTAGGTCCATCTGTTCTAGGGTGTCGTTCAGGGCTTCTGTGTCCTTCCTTATTTTCTGTCTGGTTGATCTGTCCTTTGAGTGGTGTGTTGAAGTCTCCTAAAATGAACGCATTGCATTCTATTTCCCCCTTTAATTCTGTTAGTTCTTGTTTCACATATGTTGGTGCTCCCTCCTGTGTTGGATGCATGGATATTTATAATGGTTATATCCACTCTTTGGACTGACCCCTTTATCATTATATCCTGTCCTTCCTTGGCTCTTGTTACTTTCTTTGTTTTGAAGTCTATTTTGTCTGATACAGGTACTGCAACACCTGTGTTTTTCTCCCTATTGTTTGCATGAAATATCTTTTTCCATCCCTTCACTTTGGGTCTTTGTATGTCTTTGGGTTTGAAGTGAGTCTCTTGTAGGCAGCATATAGATGGGTCTTGCTTTTTTAGCCACTGTGCAATTCTGTCTTTTGGTTGTTGCATTCAGTCCATTTAGATTTAGGGTAATTATTGATAGATATATACTTACTGCCAATGCCAGGCTTTGGATATGTGGTTACCAAAGGTTTAAGGGCAGGAGGGCCTGCCGCATGTCCTTAGGGGGCAAGCCATGCGGCAAGCCGCCTGGGCTTGCTGGTCTGTGCAAAATTCCAAGCAGGCAGTTCGACAAGTGAGAAAACACATGAGGGTGGCGGGGAGGGGGGGGCACGCGGGGCCCACGAGCCACCTCCCTTTGGCCAATCAGCAGCTGCAGCGGGCACCTGTGGGGGTGCACTTTCTCCCCTGCACCGGGAGAGGAGGAAAACGAAAGCAGCGTCTCCTCAGCTGCAGTCAGACTCCTCGCGAGGCGTGGCATGGACCGGGTGCTCTTGCTGCAGGGTCGCTGAAGGCATTCTGACGGGAATTGCCATGCTGACAATTTGGCTGCTGCCGCCGCCGCTGCCATGCCCTTCAAAGCCTGCACACACACACCCCCCGCCATTAATGGGCCATTCTGCGAGCACGTGAGGGCCCTAAGCCATGGGTAGGTTGCAGCCCCTCAATATGGCCTACGGGGCTCCCTTCCCCACCCCAAGCAGCTGTGGCGGCTGCGCTGCTGAGTCCGCGCAGTGCCCGAGAGCCCTGACAGGACGTGGGGTGTTGCCGCGGGCGGCCGACTCCAAAGTTGAGGGCAGCCTGGCGGCGCAGGTGGTGGCCGCTCATGACGCTCCAGCTACACTTGCTCCAGGCGCTGGTTTAAGGTAGGCGGGGCGTGGGCGCGGGGACCCCTGAGGTGCAGGCAGGTGGGCTGTGTGTTTAGTGGGATGTGGGCCCCAGGCAGCAGGTTCTGTGACTGCTGCTGTTTTGTTCCTTCAGTTTTTCTTTGCTGTTATACTTCACAAATGAGGGAAATCATTAGGTACTTGTCTGTCACTGCCTGGCTTATTTCACTGAGCATAATACCCTCTATCTCCATCCATGTTGTTGCAATTGATAGGATTTGTTTATTTCTTATGGCTGAGTAGTATTCCATTGCGTAAGTGTACCAGCTCTCCTTTATCCATTCATCTACTGATGGACACTTAGGTTGCTTCCATATCTAGGCTATTGTAAACATGCCGCAATAAACATAGGGGTGCATCTGTCTTTTTCAAACTGGGCTGCTGCATTCTTAGGGTAAATTCCTAGAAGTAGAATTCCTGGGTCAAATGGTATTCCTATTATGAGCATTCTGAGGAACCTCCATACTGCTTTCCACAATGGTTGAACTAGTTTACATTCCCACCAGCAGTGTAGGAGGGTTCCCCTTTCTCCACAACCTCGCCAACATTTGTTGTTGTTTGTCTTTTCAATGATGGCGATCCTTACTGGTGTGAGGTGATATCTCATTGTGGTTTTAATTTGCATTTCTCTGATGATTAGCGATGTAGAGCATCTTTTCATGTGCCTGTTAGCCTTCTGGGTTTCTTCTTTAGAGAACTGTCTATTCAGCTCCTCTGCCCATTTTTTAATTGGATTATTTGCTTTTTTTTTGTTGAGGCATGTGAGCTCTTTATATATTTTGGACGTCAATCCTTTATCGGATCTTTCATTTATGAATATGTTGTCCCATACTGTAGGATACCTTTTTGTTCTATTGATGGTGTCCTTTGCTGTACAGAAGCTTTTTAGCTTGATATAGTCCCACTTGTTCATTTTTGCCTTTGTTTCCCTTGCCCGGGGAGATATGTTCATGAAGAAGTCACTCATGTTTATGTCCATGAGATTTTTGCCTATGTTTTTTTCTACATGGTTTCATGACTTACATTCAGGTCTTTGATCCATTTGGAGTTTACTTTTGTGTATGGGGTTAGACAGTGATCCAGTTTCATTCTCTTACATGTAGCTGTCCAGTTTTGCCAGCACCATCTGTTGAAGAGACTGTCATTTCCCCATTGTATGTCCATGGCTCCGTTATCATATATTAATTGACCATATACGTTTGGGTTAATGTCTGGAGTCTCCATTCTCTTCCACTGGTCTGTGGCTCTGTTCTTGTACCAGTACCAAATTGTATTGATTACTGTGACTTTGTAGTAGAGCTTGGAGTTGGGGAGCGAGATCCCCCCCACTTTATTCTTCATTCTCAGGATTGCTTTGGCTATTCGGGGTCTTTGACGGTTCCATATGAATTTTTTAACTATTTGTTCCAGTTCATTGAAGAATGCTCTTGGTAATTTGATAGGGATTGCATTGGATCTGTATACTGCTTTGGGCAGGATGGCCATTTTGATGATATTAATTCTTCCTAGCCATTTATTGGTATCTTTAATTTCTCTAATGAGTGTCTTGTAATTTCATGGTATATGTCTTTCAATTCCTTGGTTAGGTTTATTCCTAGGTATTTTATTCTTTTAGATGCAATTGTGAATGGAATTGATTTCTTGATTTCTTTCTCCTAATTCATCATTATTGTATATGAATGCAAGATTTCTATGTGTTAATTTTGTCTCCTTCAACATTGCTGAATTCAAATATTAGATCTCATAGTTTTGTTGTGGATTCTTCTTGTTTTCTTATGTACCATATCGCATCATCTGCAAACAGTCAGAGTTTCAATTCTTTGTTACCAATCTGGATGCCTTTTATTTCTTTGTGTTGTCTGATTGCCGTGGCTAGGACCTCCAGAACTACGTGGACTAAAAGGAGGGAGATTGGGCATCCTTCTCTTATTCCCAATCTTAAAGGAAATGCTCTCAGCTTCTCTCTGTTAAGTATGATGTTGGCTGTGCCTTTGTCATATATGGACTTGATTATGTTGAGGTACTTGCCCTCATACCCATTTTGTTGGGAATTTTTATCACAAATGGATGTTGAATTTTGTTGAATAGTTTTTCAGCATCTATGGAGATGATCATGTGGTTTTTACCCTTTTTGTTGATGTGGTGGATGATGATGATAGGTTTTAAAATGTTGTACCATCCTTGCATTCCTGGAATAAATCCTGCTTTATCATTATGGATGATCTTTCTGATGTATTTTTGTATTTGGTTTGGAGTATTTTGTTGAGTAGTTTGCATCTATACTCATCAGGGATGTTGGACTGTGATTTTCCTTCTTTGTGGTGTCTTTGCCTGGTTTTGGCATTAAAGTGATGCTGGCCTCATAGAATGAGTGTAAGTCCCTCCTCTTCTACGTTTTGGAAAACTTTAAGGGGGATGGGTATTAGGTCTTCACTAAATGTTTGATAAAATTCAGCATTGAAGCCATGTGGTCCAGGGATTTTGTTCTTAGGTAGTTTGTTGATTACAAATTAAATTTCGTTGCTGGTAATTGGTCTGTTCAGATTTTCTGTTTCTCCCTGGGTCAGCCTTGCTAGGTTGTATTTTTATAGAAAGTTGTCCATTTCTTCTAGGGTATGCAGTTTGTCAGCATATCATTTTTCATAGTATTCTCTAATAATTTTTTTTCCTGTGGCATCTGTAGTGATTTTTCATTTCTCATTTCTGATTTTGTTTATGCATGTAGACACTCTTTTTCTTGATAAGTCTGGCTAGGGGTTTATTTATTTTATTTTCTCAATGAACCAGCTCCTGCTTTCATTGATTTCTGTTGTTTTATTTTTCTCAGTTTTATTTTTTTCTGCTCAAATCTTTATTATGTCCCTCCTCCTTCTGACTTTGGGCCTCAGGTTTTCTTCTTTTCTAGTTTCATTAATTGTGAGTTTAGACTGTTCATATGGGATTGTTGTTGTCTCCTGAGGTAGGCCTGTATTGCAATATTCTTCCCTCTTAGCGTGGCCTTTGCTGCATCCCACAGATATTGCAGTGTTGAATTATTGTTGTCATGTGTTTCCATAAATTGCGTGTTCTCAGTTTTTACTTGGTCATTGATCCATTGGTTTTTTAAGAGCATGTTGTTAAGCCTCCATGTGTTTGTGGGCTTTTTCATTTTCTTTGCATAATATACTTCTTGTTTCATACCTTTGTGGTCTGAGGAGCTGGTTGGTACAATTTCCATCTTTTTGAATTTACTGAGGCTTTTTTTGTGGCCTAGTATATGATCTATTCTTGAAAATGTTCCATGTGCACTTGAGAAGAATGTGTATCCTGCCATTTTGGGTGTAGAGTTCTGTAGATGTCTGTTAGGTCCATCTGTTCTAGGGTGTCGTTCAGGGCTTCTGTGTCCTTCCTTATTTTCTGTCTGGTTGATCTGTCCTTTGAGTGGTGTGTTGAAGTCTCCTAAAATGAACGCATTGCATTCTATTTCCCCCTTTAATTCTGTTAGTTCTTGTTTCACATATGTTGGTGCTCCCTCCTGTGTTGGATGCATGGATATTTATAATGGTTATATCCACTCTTTGGACTGACCCCTTTATCATTATATCCTGTCCTTCCTTGTCTCTTGTTACTTTCTTTGTTTTGAAGTCTATTTTGTCTGATACAGGTACTGCAACACCTGTGTTTTTCTCCCTATTGTTTGCATGAAATATCTTTTTCCATCCCTTCACTTTGGGTCTTTGTATGTCTTTGGGTTTGAAGTGAGTCTCTTGTAGGCAGCATATAGATGGGTCTTGCTTTTTTAGCCACTGTGCAATTCTGTCTTTTGGTTGTTGCATTCAGTCCATTTAGATTTAGGGTAATTATTGATAGATATATACTTACTGCCAATGCCAGGCTTTGGATATGTGGTTACCAAAGGTTTAAGGGCAGGAGGGCCTGCCGCATGTCCTTAGGGGGCAAGCCATGCGGCAAGCCGCCTGGGCTTGCTGGTCTGTGCAAAATTCCAAGCAGGCAGTTCGACAAGTGAGAAAACACATGAGGGTGGCGGGGAGGGGGGGGCACGCGGGGCCCACGAGCCACCTCCCTTTGGCCAATCAGCAGCTGCAGCGGGCACCTGTGGGGGTGCACTTTCTCCCCTGCACCGGGAGAGGAGGAAAACGAAAGCAGCGTCTCCTCAGCTGCAGTCAGACTCCTCGCGAGGCGTGGCATGGACCGGGTGCTCTTGCTGCAGGGTCGCTGAAGGCATTCTGACGGGAATTGCCATGCTGACAATTTGGCTGCTGCCGCCGCCGCTGCCATGCCCTTCAAAGCCTGCACACACACACCCCCCGCCATTAATGGGCCATTCTGCGAGCACGTGAGGGCCCTAAGCCATGGGTAGGTTGCAGCCCCTCAATATGGCCTACGGGGCTCCCTTCCCCACCCCAAGCAGCTGTGGCGGCTGCGCTGCTGAGTCCGCGCAGTGCCCGAGAGCCCTGACAGGACGTGGGGTGTTGCCGCGGGCGGCCGACTCCAAAGTTGAGGGCAGCCTGGCGGCGCAGGTGGTGGCCGCTCATGACGCTCCAGCTACACTTGCTCCAGGCGCTGGTTTAAGGTAGGCGGGGCGTGGGCGCGGGGACCCCTGAGGTGCAGGCAGGTGGGCTGTGTGTTTAGTGGGATGTGGGCCCCAGGCAGCAGGTTCTGTGACTGCTGCTGTTTTGTTCCTTCAGTTTTTCTTTGCTGTTATACTTCACAAATGAGGGAAATCATTAGGTACTTGTCTGTCACTGCCTGGCTTATTTCACTGAGCATAATACCCTCTATCTCCATCCATGTTGTTGCAATTGATAGGATTTGTTTATTTCTTATGGCTGAGTAGTATTCCATTGCGTAAGTGTACCAGCTCTCCTTTATCCATTCATCTACTGATGGACACTTAGGTTGCTTCCATATCTAGGCTATTGTAAACATGCCGCAATAAACATAGGGGTGCATCTGTCTTTTTCAAACTGGGCTGCTGCATTCTTAGGGTAAATTCCTAGAAGTAGAATTCCTGGGTCAAATGGTATTCCTATTTTGAGCATTCTGAGGAACCTCCATACTGCTTTCCACAATGGTTGAACTAGTTTACATTCCCACCAGCAGTGTAGGAGGGTTCCCCTTTCTCCACAACCTCGCCAACATTTGTTGTTGTTTGTCTTTTCAATGATGGCGATCCTTACTGGTGTGAGGTGATATCTCATTGTGGTTTTAATTTGCATTTCTCTGATGATTAGCGATGTAGAGCATCTTTTCATGTGCCTGTTAGCCTTCTGGGTTTCTTCTTTAGAGAACTGTCTATTCAGCTCCTCTGCCCATTTTTTAATTGGATTATTTGCTTTTTTTTTGTTGAGGCATGTGAGCTCTTTATATATTTTGGACGTCAATCCTTTATCGGATCTTTCATTTATGAATATGTTGTCCCATACTGTAGGATACCTTTTTGTTCTATTGATGGTGTCCTTTGCTGTACAGAAGCTTTTTAGCTTGATATAGTCCCACTTGTTCATTTTTGCCTTTGTTTCCCTTGCCCGGGGAGATATGTTCATGAAGAAGTCACTCATGTTTATGTCCATGAGATTTTTGCCTATGTTTTTTTCTACATGGTTTCATGACTTACATTCAGGTCTTTGATCCATTTGGAGTTTACTTTTGTGTATGGGGTTAGACAGTGATCCAGTTTCACTCTCTTACATGTAGCTGTCCAGTTTTGCCAGCACCATCTGTTGAAGAGACTGTCATTTCCCCATTGTATGTCCATGGCTCCGTTATCATATATTAATTGACCATATACGTTTGGGTTAATGTCTGGAGTCTCCATTCTCTTCCACTGGTCTGTGGCTCTGTTCTTGTACCAGTACCAAATTGTATTGATTACTGTGACTTTGTAGTAGAGCTTGGAGTTGGGGAGCGAGATCCCCCCCACTTTATTCTTCATTCTCAGGATTGCTTTGGCTATTCGGGGTCTTTGACGGTTCCATATGAATTTTTTAACTATTTGTTCCAGTTCATTGAAGAATGCTCTTGGTAATTTGATAGGGATTGCATTGGATCTGTATACTGCTTTGGGCAGGATGGCCATTTTGATGATATTAATTCTTCCTAGCCATTTATTGGTATCTTTAATTTCTCTAATGAGTGTCTTGTAATTTCATGGTATATGTCTTTCAATTCCTTGGTTAGGTTTATTCCTAGGTATTTTATTCTTTTAGATGCAATTGTGAATGGAATTGATTTCTTGATTTCTTTCTCCTAATTCATCATTATTGTATATGAATGCAAGATTTCTATGTGTTAATTTTGTCTCCTTCAACATTGCTGAATTCAAATATTAGATCTCATAGTTTTGTTGTGGATTCTTCTTGTTTTCTTATGTACCATATCGCATCATCTGCAAACAGTCAGAGTTTCAATTCTTTGTTACCAATCTGGATGCCTTTTATTTCTTTGTGTTGTCTGATTGCCGTGGCTAGGACCTCCAGAACTACGTGGACTAAAAGGAGGGAGATTGGGCATCCTTCTCTTATTCCCAATCTTAAAGGAAATGCTCTCAGCTTCTCTCTGTTAAGTATGATGTTGGCTGTGCCTTTGTCATATATGGACTTGATTATGTTGAGGTACTTGCCCTCATACCCATTTTGTTGGGAATTTTTATCACAAATGGATGTTGAATTTTGTTGAATAGTTTTTCAGCATCTATGGAGATGATCATGTGGTTTTTACCCTTTTTGTTGATGTGGTGGATGATGATGATAGGTTTTAAAATGTTGTACCATCCTTGCATTCCTGGAATAAATCCTGCTTTATCATTATGGATGATCTTTCTGATGTATTTTTGTATTTGGTTTGGAGTATTTTGTTGAGTAGTTTGCATCTATACTCATCAGGGATGTTGGACTGTGATTTTCCTTCTTTGTGGTGTCTTTGCCTGGTTTTGGCATTAAAGTGATGCTGGCCTCATAGAATGAGTGTAAGTCCCTCCTCTTCTACGTTTTGGAAAACTTTAAGGGGGATGGGTATTAGGTCTTCACTAAATGTTTGATAAAATTCAGCATTGAAGCCATGTGGTCCAGGGATTTTGTTCTTAGGTAGTTTGTTGATTACAAATTAAATTTCGTTGCTGGTAATTGGTCTGTTCAGATTTTCTGTTTCTCCCTGGGTCAGCCTTGCTAGGTTGTATTTTTATAGAAAGTTGTCCATTTCTTCTAGGGTATGCAGTTTGTCAGCATATCATTTTTCATAGTATTCTCTAATAATTTTTTTTCCTGTGGCATCTGTAGTGATTTTTCATTTCTCATTTCTGATTTTGTTTATGCATGTAGACACTCTTTTTCTTGATAAGTCTGGCTAGGGGTTTATTTATTTTATTTTCTCAATGAACCAGCTCCTGCTTTCATTGATTTCTGTTGTTTTATTTTTCTCAGTTTTATTTTTTTCTGCTCAAATCTTTATTATGTCCCTCCTCCTTCTGACTTTGGGCCTCAGGTTTTCTTCTTTTCTAGTTTCATTAATTGTGAGTTTAGACTGTTCATATGGGATTGTTGTTGTCTCCTGAGGTAGGCCTGTATTGCAATATTCTTCCCTCTTAGCGTGGCCTTTGCTGCATCCCACAGATATTGCAGTGTTGAATTATTGTTGTCATGTGTTTCCATAAATTGCGTGTTCTCAGTTTTTACTTGGTCATTGATCCATTGGTTTTTTAAGAGCATGTTGTTAAGCCTCCATGTGTTTGTGGGCTTTTTCATTTTCTTTGCATAATATACTTCTTGTTTCATACCTTTGTGGTCTGAGGAGCTGGTTGGTACAATTTCCATCTTTTTGAATTTACTGAGGCTTTTTTTGTGGCCTAGTATATGATCTATTCTTGAAAATGTTCCATGTGCACTTGAGAAGAATGTGTATCCTGCCATTTTGGGTGTAGAGTTCTGTAGATGTCTGTTAGGTCCATCTGTTCTAGGGTGTCGTTCAGGGCTTCTGTGTCCTTCCTTATTTTCTGTCTGGTTGATCTGTCCTTTGAGTGGTGTGTTGAAGTCTCCTAAAATGAACGCATTGCATTCTATTTCCCCCTTTAATTCTGTTAGTTCTTGTTTCACATATGTTGGTGCTCCCTCCTGTGTTGGATGCATGGATATTTATAATGGTTATATCCACTCTTTGGACTGACCCCTTTATCATTATATCCTGTCCTTCCTTGGCTCTTGTTACTTTCTTTGTTTTGAAGTCTATTTTGTCTGATACAGGTACTGCAACACCTGTGTTTTTCTCCCTATTGTTTGCATGAAATATCTTTTTCCATCCCTTCACTTTGGGTCTTTGTATGTCTTTGGGTTTGAAGTGAGTCTCTTGTAGGCAGCATATAGATGGGTCTTGCTTTTTTAGCCACTGTGCAATTCTGTCTTTTGGTTGTTGCATTCAGTCCATTTAGATTTAGGGTAATTATTGATAGATATATACTTACTGCCAATGCCAGGCTTTGGATATGTGGTTACCAAAGGTTTAAGGGCAGGAGGGCCTGCCGCATGTCCTTAGGGGGCAAGCCATGCGGCAAGCCGCCTGGGCTTGCTGGTCTGTGCAAAATTCCAAGCAGGCAGTTCGACAAGTGAGAAAACACATGAGGGTGGCGGGGAGGGGGGGGCACGCGGGGCCCACGAGCCACCTCCCTTTGGCCAATCAGCAGCTGCAGCGGGCACCTGTGGGGGTGCACTTTCTCCCCTGCACCGGGAGAGGAGGAAAACGAAAGCAGCGTCTCCTCAGCTGCAGTCAGACTCCTCGCGAGGCGTGGCATGGACCGGGTGCTCTTGCTGCAGGGTCGCTGAAGGCATTCTGACGGGAATTGCCATGCTGACAATTTGGCTGCTGCCGCCGCCGCTGCCATGCCCTTCAAAGCCTGCACACACACACCCCCCGCCATTAATGGGCCATTCTGCGAGCACGTGAGGGCCCTAAGCCATGGGTAGGTTGCAGCCCCTCAATATGGCCTACGGGGCTCCCTTCCCCACCCCAAGCAGCTGTGGCGGCTGCGCTGCTGAGTCCGCGCAGTGCCCGAGAGCCCTGACAGGACGTGGGGTGTTGCCGCGGGCGGCCGACTCCAAAGTTGAGGGCAGCCTGGCGGCGCAGGTGGTGGCCGCTCATGACGCTCCAGCTACACTTGCTCCAGGCGCTGGTTTAAGGTAGGCGGGGCGTGGGCGCGGGGACCCCTGAGGTGCAGGCAGGTGGGCTGTGTGTTTAGTGGGATGTGGGCCCCAGGCAGCAGGTTCTGTGACTGCTGCTGTTTTGTTCCTTCAGTTTTTCTTTGCTGTTATACTTCACAAATGAGGGAAATCATTAGGTACTTGTCTGTCACTGCCTGGCTTATTTCACTGAGCATAATACCCTCTATCTCCATCCATGTTGTTGCAATTGATAGGATTTGTTTATTTCTTATGGCTGAGTAGTATTCCATTGCGTAAGTGTACCAGCTCTCCTTTATCCATTCATCTACTGATGGACACTTAGGTTGCTTCCATATCTAGGCTATTGTAAACATGCCGCAATAAACATAGGGGTGCATCTGTCTTTTTCAAACTGGGCTGCTGCATTCTTAGGGTAAATTCCTAGAAGTAGAATTCCTGGGTCAAATGGTATTCCTATTTTGAGCATTCTGAGGAACCTCCATACTGCTTTCCACAATGGTTGAACTAGTTTACATTCCCACCAGCAGTGTAGGAGGGTTCCCCTTTCTCCACAACCTCGCCAACATTTGTTGTTGTTTGTCTTTTCAATGATGGCGATCCTTACTGGTGTGAGGTGATATCTCATTTCTCATTGTGGTTTTAATTTGCATTTCTCTGATGATTAGCGATGTAGAGCATCTTTTCATGTGCCTGTTAGCCTTCTGGGTTTCTTCTTTAGAGAACTGTCTATTCAGCTCCTCTGCCCATTTTTTAATTGGATTATTTGCTTTTTTTTTGTTGAGGCATGTGAGCTCTTTATATATTTTGGACGTCAATCCTTTATCGGATCTTTCATTTATGAATATGTTGTCCCATACTGTAGGATACCTTTTTGTTCTATTGATGGTGTCCTTTGCTGTACAGAAGCTTTTTAGCTTGATATAGTCCCACTTGTTCATTTTTGCCTTTGTTTCCCTTGCCCGGGGAGATATGTTCATGAAGAAGTCACTCATGTTTATGTCCATGAGATTTTTGCCTATGTTTTTTTCTACATGGTTTCATGACTTACATTCAGGTCTTTGATCCATTTGGAGTTTACTTTTGTGTATGGGGTTAGACAGTGATCCAGTTTCATTCTCTTACATGTAGCTGTCCAGTTTTGCCAGCACCATCTGTTGAAGAGACTGTCATTTCCCCATTGTATGTCCATGGCTCCGTTATCATATATTAATTGACCATATACGTTTGGGTTAATGTCTGGAGTCTCCATTCTCTTCCACTGGTCTGTGGCTCTGTTCTTGTACCAGTACCAAATTGTATTGATTACTGTGACTTTGTAGTAGAGCTTGGAGTTGGGGAGCGAGATCCCCCCCACTTTATTCTTCATTCTCAGGATTGCTTTGGCTATTCGGGGTCTTTGACGGTTCCATATGAATTTTTTAACTATTTGTTCCAGTTCATTGAAGAATGCTGTTGGTAATTTGATAGGGATTGCATTGGATCTGTATACTGCTTTGGGCAGGATGGCCATTTTGATGATATTAATTCTTCCTAGCCATTTATTGGTATCTTTAATTTCTCTAATGAGTGTCTTGTAATTTCATGGTATATGTCTTTCAATTCCTTGGTTAGGTTTATTCCTAGGTATTTTATTCTTTTAGATGCAATTGTGAATGGAATTGATTTCTTGATTTCTTTCTCCTAATTCATCATTATTGTATATGAATGCAAGATTTCTATGTGTTAATTTTGTCTCCTTCAACATTGCTGAATTCAAATATTAGATCTCATAGTTTTGTTGTGGATTCTTCTTGTTTTCTTATGTACCATATCGCATCATCTGCAAACAGTCAGAGTTTCAATTCTTTGTTACCAATCTGGATGCCTTTTATTTCTTTGTGTTGTCTGATTGCCGTGGCTAGGACCTCCAGAACTACGTGGACTAAAAGGAGGGAGATTGGGCATCCTTCTCTTATTCCCAATCTTAAAGGAAATGCTCTCAGCTTCTCTCTGTTAAGTATGATGTTGGCTGTGCCTTTGTCATATATGGACTTGATTATGTTGAGGTACTTGCCCTCATACCCATTTTGTTGGGAATTTTTATCACAAATGGATGTTGAATTTTGTTGAATAGTTTTTCAGCATCTATGGAGATGATCATGTGGTTTTTACCCTTTTTGTTGATGTGGTGGATGATGATGATAGGTTTTAAAATGTTGTACCATCCTTGCATTCCTGGAATAAATCCTGCTTTATCATTATGGATGATCTTTCTGATGTATTTTTGTATTTGGTTTGGAGTATTTTGTTGAGTAGTTTGCATCTATACTCATCAGGGATGTTGGACTGTGATTTTCCTTCTTTGTGGTGTCTTTGCCTGGTTTTGGCATTAAAGTGATGCTGGCCTCATAGAATGAGTGTAAGTCCCTCCTCTTCTACGTTTTGGAAAACTTTAAGGGGGATGGGTATTAGGTCTTCACTAAATGTTTGATAAAATTCAGCATTGAAGCCATGTGGTCCAGGGATTTTGTTCTTAGGTAGTTTGTTGATTACAAATTAAATTTCGTTGCTGGTCTGTTCAGATTTTCTGTTTCTCCCTGGGTCAGCCTTGCTAGGTTGTATTTTTATAGAAAGTTGTCCATTTCTTCTAGGGTATGCAGTTTGTCAGCATATCATTTTTCATAGTATTCTCTAATAATTTTTTTTCCTGTGGCATCTGTAGTGATTTTTCATTTCTCATTTCTGATTTTGTTTATGCATGTAGACACTCTTTTTCTTGATAAGTCTGGCTAGGGGTTTATTTATTTTATTTTCTCAATGAACCAGCTCCTGCTTTCATTGATTTCTGTTGTTTTATTTTTCTCAGTTTTATTTTTTTCTGCTCAAATCTTTATTATGTCCCTCCTCCTTCTGACTTTGGGCCTCAGGTTTTCTTCTTTTCTAGTTTCATTAATTGTGAGTTTAGACTGTTCATATGGGATTGTTGTTGTCTCCTGAGGTAGGCCTGTATTGCAATATTCTTCCCTCTTAGCATGGCCTTTGCTGCATCCCACAGATATTGCAGTGTTGAATTATTGTTGTCATGTGTTTCCATAAATTGCGTGTTCTCAGTTTTTACTTGGTCATTGATCCATTGGTTTTTTAGGAGCATGTTGTTAAGCCTCCATGTGTTTGTGGGCTTTTTCATTTTCTTTGCATAATATACTTCTTGTTTCATACCTTTGTGGTCTGAGGAGCTGGTTGGTACAATTTCCATCTTTTTGAATTTACTGAGGCTTTTTTTGTGGCCTAGTATATGATCTATTCTTGAAAATGTTCCATGTGCACTTGAGAAGAATGTGTATCCTGCCATTTTGGGTGTAGAGTTCTGTAGATGTCTGTTAGGTCCATCTGTTCTAGGGTGTCGTTCAGGGCTTCTGTGTCCTTCCTTATTTTCTGTCTGGTTGATCTGTCCTTTGAGTGGTGTGTTGAAGTCTCCTAAAATGAACGCATTGCATTCTATTTCCCCCTTTAATTCTGTTAGTTCTTGTTTCACATATGTTGGTGCTCCCTCCTGTGTTGGATGCATGGATATTTATAATGGTTATATCCACTCTTTGGACTGACCCCTTTATCATTATATCCTGTCCTTCCTTGTCTCTTGTTACTTTCTTTGTTTTGAAGTCTATTTTGTCTGATACAGGTACTGCAACACCTGTGTTTTTCTCCCTATTGTTTGCATGAAATATCTTTTTCCATCCCTTCACTTTGGGTCTTTGTATGTCTTTGGGTTTGAAGTGAGTCTCTTGTAGGCAGCATATAGATGGGTCTTGCTTTTTTAGCCACTGTGCAATTCTGTCTTTTGGTTGTTGCATTCAGTCCATTTAGATTTAGGGTAATTATTGATAGATATATACTTACTGCCAATGCCAGGCTTTGGATATGTGGTTACCAAAGGTTTAAGGGCAGGAGGGCCTGCCGCATGTCCTTAGGGGGCAAGCCATGCGGCAAGCCGCCTGGGCTTGCTGGTCTGTGCAAAATTCCAAGCAGGCAGTTCGACAAGTGAGAAAACACATGAGGGTGGCGGGGAGGGGGGGGCACGCGGGGCCCACGAGCCACCTCCCTTTGGCCAATCAGCAGCTGCAGCGGGCACCTGTGGGGGTGCACTTTCTCCCCTGCACCGGGAGAGGAGGAAAACGAAAGCAGCGTCTCCTCAGCTGCAGTCAGACTCCTCGCGAGGCGTGGCATGGACCGGGTGCTCTTGCTGCAGGGTCGCTGAAGGCATTCTGACGGGAATTGCCATGCTGACAATTTGGCTGCTGCCGCCGCCGCTGCCATGCCCTTCAAAGCCTGCACACACACACCCCCCGCCATTAATGGGCCATTCTGCGAGCACGTGAGGGCCCTAAGCCATGGGTAGGTTGCAGCCCCTCAATATGGCCTACGGGGCTCCCTTCCCCACCCCAAGCAGCTGTGGCGGCTGCGCTGCTGAGTCCGCGCAGTGCCCGAGAGCCCTGACAGGACGTGGGGTGTTGCCGCGGGCGGCCGACTCCAAAGTTGAGGGCAGCCTGGCGGCGCAGGTGGTGGCCGCTCATGACGCTCCAGCTACACTTGCTCCAGGCGCTGGTTTAAGGTAGGCGGGGCGTGGGCGCGGGGACCCCTGAGGTGCAGGCAGGTGGGCTGTGTGTTTAGTGGGATGTGGGCCCCAGGCAGCAGGTTCTGTGACTGCTGCTGTTTTGTTCCTTCAGTTTTTCTTTGCTGTTATACTTCACAAATGAGGGAAATCATTAGGTACTTGTCTGTCACTGCCTGGCTTATTTCACTGAGCATAATACCCTCTATCTCCATCCATGTTGTTGCAATTGATAGGATTTGTTTATTTCTTATGGCTGAGTAGTATTCCATTGCGTAAGTGTACCAGCTCTCCTTTATCCATTCATCTACTGATGGACACTTAGGTTGCTTCCATATCTAGGCTATTGTAAACATGCCGCAATAAACATAGGGGTGCATCTGTCTTTTTCAAACTGGGCTGCTGCATTCTTAGGGTAAATTCCTAGAAGTAGAATTCCTGGGTCAAATGGTATTCCTATTTTGAGCATTCTGAGGAACCTCCATACTGCTTTCCACAATGGTTGAACTAGTTTACATTCCCACCAGCAGTGTAGGAGGGTTCCCCTTTCTCCACAACCTCGCCAACATTTGTTGTTGTTTGTCTTTTCAATGATGGCGATCCTTACTGGTGTGAGGTGATATCTCATTTCTCATTGTGGTTTTAATTTGCATTTCTCTGATGATTAGCGATGTAGAGCATCTTTTCATGTGCCTGTTAGCCTTCTGGGTTTCTTCTTTAGAGAACTGTCTATTCAGCTCCTCTGCCCATTTTTTAATTGGATTATTTGCTTTTTTTTTGTTGAGGCATGTGAGCTCTTTATATATTTTGGACGTCAATCCTTTATCGGATCTTTCATTTATGAATATGTTGTCCCATACTGTAGGATACCTTTTTGTTCTATTGATGGTGTCCTTTGCTGTACAGAAGCTTTTTAGCTTGATATAGTCCCACTTGTTCATTTTTGCCTTTGTTTCCCTTGCCCGGGGAGATATGTTCATGAAGAAGTCACTCATGTTTATGTCCATGAGATTTTTGCCTATGTTTTTTTCTACATGGTTTCATGACTTACATTCAGGTCTTTGATCCATTTGGAGTTTACTTTTGTGTATGGGGTTAGACAGTGATCCAGTTTCATTCTCTTACATGTAGCTGTCCAGTTTTGCCAGCACCATCTGTTGAAGAGACTGTCATTTCCCCATTGTATGTCCATGGCTCCGTTATCATATATTAATTGACCATATACGTTTGGGTTAATGTCTGGAGTCTCCATTCTCTTCCACTGGTCTGTGGCTCTGTTCTTGTACCAGTACCAAATTGTATTGATTACTGTGACTTTGTAGTAGAGCTTGGAGTTGGGGAGCGAGATCCCCCCCACTTTATTCTTCATTCTCAGGATTGCTTTGGCTATTCGGGGTCTTTGACGGTTCCATATGAATTTTTTAACTATTTGTTCCAGTTCATTGAAGAATGCTGTTGGTAATTTGATAGGGATTGCATTGGATCTGTATACTGCTTTGGGCAGGATGGCCATTTTGATGATATTAATTCTTCCTAGCCATTTATTGGTATCTTTAATTTCTCTAATGAGTGTCTTGTAATTTCATGGTATATGTCTTTCAATTCCTTGGTTAGGTTTATTCCTAGGTATTTTATTCTTTTAGATGCAATTGTGAATGGAATTGATTTCTTGATTTCTTTCTCCTAATTCATCATTATTGTATATGAATGCAAGATTTCTATGTGTTAATTTTGTCTCCTTCAACATTGCTGAATTCAAATATTAGATCTCATAGTTTTGTTGTGGATTCTTCTTGTTTTCTTATGTACCATATCGCATCATCTGCAAACAGTCAGAGTTTCAATTCTTCGTTACCAATCTGGATGCCTTTTATTTCTTTGTGTTGTCTGATTGCCGTGGCTAGGACCTCCAGAACTACGTGGACTAAAAGGAGGGAGATTGGGCATCCTTCTCTTATTCCCAATCTTAAAGGAAATGCTCTCAGCTTCTCTCTGTTAAGTATGATGTTGGCTGTGCCTTTGTCATATATGGACTTGATTATGTTGAGGTACTTGCCCTCATACCCATTTTGTTGGGAATTTTTATCACAAATGGATGTTGAATTTTGTTGAATAGTTTTTCAGCATCTATGGAGATGATCATGTGGTTTTTACCCTTTTTGTTGATGTGGTGGATGATGATGATAGGTTTTAAAATGTTGTACCATCCTTGCATTCCTGGAATAAATCCTGCTTTATCATTATGGATGATCTTTCTGATGTATTTTTGTATTTGGTTTGGAGTATTTTGTTGAGTAGTTTGCATCTATACTCATCAGGGATGTTGGACTGTGATTTTCCTTCTTTGTGGTGTCTTTGCCTGGTTTTGGCATTAAAGTGATGCTGGCCTCATAGAATGAGTGTAAGTCCCTCCTCTTCTACGTTTTGGAAAACTTTAAGGGGGATGGGTATTAGGTCTTCACTAAATGTTTGATAAAATTCAGCATTGAAGCCATGTGGTCCAGGGATTTTGTTCTTAGGTAGTTTGTTGATTACAAATTAAATTTCGTTGCTGGTAATTGGTCTGTTCAGATTTTCTGTTTCTCCCTGGGTCAGCCTTGCTAGGTTGTATTTTTATAGAAAGTTGTCCATTTCTTCTAGGGTATGCAGTTTGTCAGCATATCATTTTTCATAGTATTCTCTAATAATTTTTTTTCCTGTGGCATCTGTAGTGATTTTTCATTTCTCATTTCTGATTTTGTTTATGCATGTAGACACTCTTTTTCTTGATAAGTCTGGCTAGGGGTTTATTTATTTTATTTTCTCAATGAACCAGCTCCTGCTTTCATTGATTTCTGTTGTTTTATTTTTCTCAGTTTTATTTTTTTCTGCTCAAATCTTTATTATGTCCCTCCTCCTTCTGACTTTGGGCCTCAGGTTTTCTTCTTTTCTAGTTTCATTAATTGTGAGTTTAGACTGTTCATATGGGATTGTTGTTGTCTCCTGAGGTAGGCCTGTATTGCAATATTCTTCCCTCTTAGCATGGCCTTTGCTGCATCCCACAGATATTGCAGTGTTGAATTATTGTTGTCATGTGTTTCCATAAATTGCGTGTTCTCAGTTTTTACTTGGTCATTGATCCATTGGTTTTTTAGGAGCATGTTGTTAAGCCTCCATGTGTTTGTGGGCTTTTTCATTTTCTTTGCATAATATACTTCTTGTTTCATACCTTTGTGGTCTGAGGAGCTGGTTGGTACAATTTCCATCTTTTTGAATTTACTGAGGCTTTTTTTGTGGCCTAGTATATGATCTATTCTTGAAAATGTTCCATGTGCACTTGAGAAGAATGTGTATCCTGCCATTTTGGGTGTAGAGTTCTGTAGATGTCTGTTAGGTCCATCTGTTCTAGGGTGTCGTTCAGGGCTTCTGTGTCCTTCCTTATTTTCTGTCTGGTTGATCTGTCCTTTGAGTGGTGTGTTGAAGTCTCCTAAAATGAACGCATTGCATTCTATTTCCCCCTTTAATTCTGTTAGTTCTTGTTTCACATATGTTGGTGCTCCCTCCTGTGTTGGATGCATGGATATTTATAATGGTTATATCCACTCTTTGGACTGACCCCTTTATCATTATATCCTGTCCTTCCTTGTCTCTTGTTACTTTCTTTGTTTTGAAGTCTATTTTGTCTGATACAGGTACTGCAACACCTGTGTTTTTCTCCCTATTGTTTGCATGAAATATCTTTTTCCATCCCTTCACTTTGGGTCTTTGTATGTCTTTGGGTTTGAAGTGAGTCTCTTGTAGGCAGCATATAGATGGGTCTTGCTTTTTTAGCCACTGTGCAATTCTGTCTTTTGGTTGTTGCATTCAGTCCATTTAGATTTAGGGTAATTATTGATAGATATATACTTACTGCCAATGCCAGGCTTTGGATATGTGGTTACCAAAGGTTTAAGGGCAGGAGGGCCTGCCGCATGTCCTTAGGGGGCAAGCCATGCGGCAAGCCGCCTGGGCTTGCTGGTCTGTGCAAAATTCCAAGCAGGCAGTTCGACAAGTGAGAAAACACATGAGGGTGGCGGGGAGGGGGGGGCACGCGGGGCCCACGAGCCACCTCCCTTTGGCCAATCAGCAGCTGCAGCGGGCACCTGTGGGGGTGCACTTTCTCCCCTGCACCGGGAGAGGAGGAAAACGAAAGCAGCGTCTCCTCAGCTGCAGTCAGACTCCTCGCGAGGCGTGGCATGGACCGGGTGCTCTTGCTGCAGGGTCGCTGAAGGCATTCTGACGGGAATTGCCATGCTGACAATTTGGCTGCTGCCGCCGCCGCTGCCATGCCCTTCAAAGCCTGCACACACACACCCCCCGCCATTAATGGGCCATTCTGCGAGCACGTGAGGGCCCTAAGCCATGGGTAGGTTGCAGCCCCTCAATATGGCCTACGGGGCTCCCTTCCCCACCCCAAGCAGCTGTGGCGGCTGCGCTGCTGAGTCCGCGCAGTGCCCGAGAGCCCTGACAGGACGTGGGGTGTTGCCGCGGGCGGCCGACTCCAAAGTTGAGGGCAGCCTGGCGGCGCAGGTGGTGGCCGCTCATGACGCTCCAGCTACACTTGCTCCAGGCGCTGGTTTAAGGTAGGCGGGGCGTGGGCGCGGGGACCCCTGAGGTGCAGGCAGGTGGGCTGTGTGTTTAGTGGGATGTGGGCCCCAGGCAGCAGGTTCTGTGACTGCTGCTGTTTTGTTCCTTCAGTTTTTCTTTGCTGTTATACTTCACAAATGAGGGAAATCATTAGGTACTTGTCTGTCACTGCCTGGCTTATTTCACTGAGCATAATACCCTCTATCTCCATCCATGTTGTTGCAATTGATAGGATTTGTTTATTTCTTATGGCTGAGTAGTATTCCATTGCGTAAGTGTACCAGCTCTCCTTTATCCATTCATCTACTGATGGACACTTAGGTTGCTTCCATATCTAGGCTATTGTAAACATGCCGCAATAAACATAGGGGTGCATCTGTCTTTTTCAAACTGGGCTGCTGCATTCTTAGGGTAAATTCCTAGAAGTAGAATTCCTGGGTCAAATGGTATTCCTATTTTGAGCATTCTGAGGAACCTCCATACTGCTTTCCACAATGGTTGAACTAGTTTACATTCCCACCAGCAGTGTAGGAGGGTTCCCCTTTCTCCACAACCTCGCCAACATTTGTTGTTGTTTGTCTTTTCAATGATGGCGATCCTTACTGGTGTGAGGTGATATCTCATTTCTCATTGTGGTTTTAATTTGCATTTCTCTGATGATTAGCGATGTAGAGCATCTTTTCATGTGCCTGTTAGCCTTCTGGGTTTCTTCTTTAGAGAACTGTCTATTCAGCTCCTCTGCCCATTTTTTAATTGGATTATTTGCTTTTTTTTTGTTGAGGCATGTGAGCTCTTTATATATTTTGGACGTCAATCCTTTATCGGATCTTTCATTTATGAATATGTTGTCCCATACTGTAGGATACCTTTTTGTTCTATTGATGGTGTCCTTTGCTGTACAGAAGCTTTTTAGCTTGATATAGTCCCACTTGTTCATTTTTGCCTTTGTTTCCCTTGCCCGGGGAGATATGTTCATGAAGAAGTCACTCATGTTTATGTCCATGAGATTTTTGCCTATGTTTTTTTCTACATGGTTTCATGACTTACATTCAGGTCTTTGATCCATTTGGAGTTTACTTTTGTGTATGGGGTTAGACAGTGATCCAGTTTCATTCTCTTACATGTAGCTGTCCAGTTTTGCCAGCACCATCTGTTGAAGAGACTGTCATTTCCCCATTGTATGTCCATGGCTCCGTTATCATATATTAATTGACCATATACGTTTGGGTTAATGTCTGGAGTCTCCATTCTCTTCCACTGGTCTGTGGCTCTGTTCTTGTACCAGTACCAAATTGTATTGATTACTGTGACTTTGTAGTAGAGCTTGGAGTTGGGGAGCGAGATCCCCCCCACTTTATTCTTCATTCTCAGGATTGCTTTGGCTATTCGGGGTCTTTGACGGTTCCATATGAATTTTTTAACTATTTGTTCCAGTTCATTGAAGAATGCTGTTGGTAATTTGATAGGGATTGCATTGGATCTGTATACTGCTTTGGGCAGGATGGCCATTTTGATGATATTAATTCTTCCTAGCCATTTATTGGTATCTTTAATTTCTCTAATGAGTGTCTTGTAATTTCATGGTATATGTCTTTCAATTCCTTGGTTAGGTTTATTCCTAGGTATTTTATTCTTTTAGATGCAATTGTGAATGGAATTGATTTCTTGATTTCTTTCTCCTAATTCATCATTATTGTATATGAATGCAAGATTTCTATGTGTTAATTTTGTCTCCTTCAACATTGCTGAATTCAAATATTAGATCTCATAGTTTTGTTGTGGATTCTTCTTGTTTTCTTATGTACCATATCGCATCATCTGCAAACAGTCAGAGTTTCAATTCTTCGTTACCAATCTGGATGCCTTTTATTTCTTTGTGTTGTCTGATTGCCGTGGCTAGGACCTCCAGAACTACGTGGACTAAAAGGAGGGAGATTGGGCATCCTTCTCTTATTCCCAATCTTAAAGGAAATGCTCTCAGCTTCTCTCTGTTAAGTATGATGTTGGCTGTGCCTTTGTCATATATGGACTTGATTATGTTGAGGTACTTGCCCTCATACCCATTTTGTTGGGAATTTTTATCACAAATGGATGTTGAATTTTGTTGAATAGTTTTTCAGCATCTATGGAGATGATCATGTGGTTTTTACCCTTTTTGTTGATGTGGTGGATGATGATGATAGGTTTTAAAATGTTGTACCATCCTTGCATTCCTGGAATAAATCCTGCTTTATCATTATGGATGATCTTTCTGATGTATTTTTGTATTTGGTTTGGAGTATTTTGTTGAGTAGTTTGCATCTATACTCATCAGGGATGTTGGACTGTGATTTTCCTTCTTTGTGGTGTCTTTGCCTGGTTTTGGCATTAAAGTGATGCTGGCCTCATAGAATGAGTGTAAGTCCCTCCTCTTCTACGTTTTGGAAAACTTTAAGGGGGATGGGTATTAGGTCTTCACTAAATGTTTGATAAAATTCAGCATTGAAGCCATGTGGTCCAGGGATTTTGTTCTTAGGTAGTTTGTTGATTACAAATTAAATTTCGTTGCTGGTAATTGGTCTGTTCAGATTTTCTGTTTCTCCCTGGGTCAGCCTTGCTAGGTTGTATTTTTATAGAAAGTTGTCCATTTCTTCTAGGGTATGCAGTTTGTCAGCATATCATTTTTCATAGTATTCTCTAATAATTTTTTTTCCTGTGGCATCTGTAGTGATTTTTCATTTCTCATTTCTGATTTTGTTTATGCATGTAGACACTCTTTTTCTTGATAAGTCTGGCTAGGGGTTTATTTATTTTATTTTCTCAATGAACCAGCTCCTGCTTTCATTGATTTCTGTTGTTTTATTTTTCTCAGTTTTATTTTTTTCTGCTCAAATCTTTATTATGTCCCTCCTCCTTCTGACTTTGGGCCTCAGGTTTTCTTCTTTTCTAGTTTCATTAATTGTGAGTTTAGACTGTTCATATGGGATTGTTGTTGTCTCCTGAGGTAGGCCTGTATTGCAATATTCTTCCCTCTTAGCATGGCCTTTGCTGCATCCCACAGATATTGCAGTGTTGAATTATTGTTGTCATGTGTTTCCATAAATTGCGTGTTCTCAGTTTTTACTTGGTCATTGATCCATTGGTTTTTTAGGAGCATGTTGTTAAGCCTCCATGTGTTTGTGGGCTTTTTCATTTTCTTTGCATAATATACTTCTTGTTTCATACCTTTGTGGTCTGAGGAGCTGGTTGGTACAATTTCCATCTTTTTGAATTTACTGAGGCTTTTTTTGTGGCCTAGTATATGATCTATTCTTGAAAATGTTCCATGTGCACTTGAGAAGAATGTGTATCCTGCCATTTTGGGTGTAGAGTTCTGTAGATGTCTGTTAGGTCCATCTGTTCTAGGGTGTCGTTCAGGGCTTCTGTGTCCTTCCTTATTTTCTGTCTGGTTGATCTGTCCTTTGAGTGGTGTGTTGAAGTCTCCTAAAATGAACGCATTGCATTCTATTTCCCCCTTTAATTCTGTTAGTTCTTGTTTCACATATGTTGGTGCTCCCTCCTGTGTTGGATGCATGGATATTTATAATGGTTATATCCACTCTTTGGACTGACCCCTTTATCATTATATCCTGTCCTTCCTTGTCTCTTGTTACTTTCTTTGTTTTGAAGTCTATTTTGTCTGATACAGGTACTGCAACACCTGTGTTTTTCTCCCTATTGTTTGCATGAAATATCTTTTTCCATCCCTTCACTTTGGGTCTTTGTATGTCTTTGGGTTTGAAGTGAGTCTCTTGTAGGCAGCATATAGATGGGTCTTGCTTTTTTAGCCACTGTGCAATTCTGTCTTTTGGTTGTTGCATTCAGTCCATTTAGATTTAGGGTAATTATTGATAGATATATACTTACTGCCAATGCCAGGCTTTGGATATGTGGTTACCAAAGGTTTAAGGGCAGGAGGGCCTGCCGCATGTCCTTAGGGGGCAAGCCATGCGGCAAGCCGCCTGGGCTTGCTGGTCTGTGCAAAATTCCAAGCAGGCAGTTCGACAAGTGAGAAAACACATGAGGGTGGCGGGGAGGGGGGGGCACGCGGGGCCCACGAGCCACCTCCCTTTGGCCAATCAGCAGCTGCAGCGGGCACCTGTGGGGGTGCACTTTCTCCCCTGCACCGGGAGAGGAGGAAAACGAAAGCAGCGTCTCCTCAGCTGCAGTCAGACTCCTCGCGAGGCGTGGCATGGACCGGGTGCTCTTGCTGCAGGGTCGCTGAAGGCATTCTGACGGGAATTGCCATGCTGACAATTTGGCTGCTGCCGCCGCCGCTGCCATGCCCTTCAAAGCCTGCACACACACACCCCCCGCCATTAATGGGCCATTCTGCGAGCACGTGAGGGCCCTAAGCCATGGGTAGGTTGCAGCCCCTCAATATGGCCTATGGGGCTCCCTTCCCCACCCCAAGCAGCTGTGGCGGCTGCGCTGCTGAGTCCGCGCAGTGCCCGAGAGCCCTGACAGGACGTGGGGTGTTGCCGCGGGCGGCCGACTCCAAAGTTGAGGGCAGCCTGGCGGCGCAGGTGGTGGCCGCTCATGACGCTCCAGCTACACTTGCTCCAGGCGCTGGTTTAAGGTAGGCGGGGCGTGGGCGCGGGGACCCCTGAGGTGCAGGCAGGTGGGCTGTGTGTTTAGTGGGATGTGGGCCCCAGGCAGCAGGTTCTGTGACTGCTGCTGTTTTGTTCCTTCAGTTTTTCTTTGCTGTTATACTTCACAAATGAGGGAAATCATTAGGTACTTGTCTGTCACTGCCTGGCTTATTTCACTGAGCATAATACCCTCTATCTCCATCCATGTTGTTGCAATTGATAGGATTTGTTTATTTCTTATGGCTGAGTAGTATTCCATTGCGTAAGTGTACCAGCTCTCCTTTATCCATTCATCTACTGATGGACACTTAGGTTGCTTCCATATCTAGGCTATTGTAAACATGCCGCAATAAACATAGGGGTGCATCTGTCTTTTTCAAACTGGGCTGCTGCATTCTTAGGGTAAATTCCTAGAAGTAGAATTCCTGGGTCAAATGGTATTCCTATTTTGAGCATTCTGAGGAACCTCCATACTGCTTTCCACAATGGTTGAACTAGTTTACATTCCCACCAGCAGTGTAGGAGGGTTCCCCTTTCTCCACAACCTCGCCAACATTTGTTGTTGTTTGTCTTTTCAATGATGGCGATCCTTACTGGTGTGAGGTGATATCTCATTGTGGTTTTAATTTGCATTTCTCTGATGATTAGCGATGTAGAGCATCTTTTCATGTGCCTGTTAGCCTTCTGGGTTTCTTCTTTAGAGAACTGTCTATTCAGCTCCTCTGCCCATTTTTTAATTGGATTATTTGCTTTTTTTTTTGTTGAGGCATGTGAGCTCTTTATATATTTTGGACGTCAATCCTTTATCGGATCTTTCATTTATGAATATGTTGTCCCATACTGTAGGATACCTTTTTGTTCTATTGATGGTGTCCTTTGCTGTACAGAAGCTTTTTAGCTTGATATAGTCCCACTTGTTCATTTTTGCCTTTGTTTCCCTTGCCCGGGGAGATATGTTCATGAAGAAGTCACTCATGTTTATGTCCATGAGATTTTTGCCTATGTTTTTTTCTACATGGTTTCATGACTTACATTCAGGTCTTTGATCCATTTGGAGTTTACTTTTGTGTATGGGGTTAGACAGTGATCCAGTTTCATTCTCTTACATGTAGCTGTCCAGTTTTGCCAGCACCATCTGTTGAAGAGACTGTCATTTCCCCATTGTATGTCCATGGCTCCGTTATCATATATTAATTGACCATATACGTTTGGGTTAATGTCTGGAGTCTCCATTCTCTTCCACTGGTCTGTGGCTCTGTTCTTGTACCAGTACCAAATTGTATTGATTACTGTGACTTTGTAGTAGAGCTTGGAGTTGGGGAGCGAGATCCCCCCCACTTTATTCTTCATTCTCAGGATTGCTTTGGCTATTCGGGGTCTTTGACGGTTCCATATGAATTTTTTAACTATTTGTTCCAGTTCATTGAAGAATGCTGTTGGTAATTTGATAGGGATTGCATTGGATCTGTATACTGCTTTGGGCAGGATGGCCATTTTGATGATATTAATTCTTCCTAGCCATTTATTGGTATCTTTAATTTCTCTAATGAGTGTCTTGTAATTTCATGGTATATGTCTTTCAATTCCTTGGTTAGGTTTATTCCTAGGTATTTTATTCTTTTAGATGCAATTGTGAATGGAATTGATTTCTTGATTTCTTTCTCCTAATTCATCATTATTGTATATGAATGCAAGATTTCTATGTGTTAATTTTGTCTCCTTCAACATTGCTGAATTCAAATATTAGATCTCATAGTTTTGTTGTGGATTCTTCTTGTTTTCTTATGTACCATATCGCATCATCTGCAAACAGTCAGAGTTTCAATTCTTCGTTACCAATCTGGATGCCTTTTATTTCTTTGTGTTGTCTGATTGCCGTGGCTAGGACCTCCAGAACTACGTGGACTAAAAGGAGGGAGATTGGGCATCCTTCTCTTATTCCCAATCTTAAAGGAAATGCTCTCAGCTTCTCTCTGTTAAGTATGATGTTGGCTGTGCCTTTGTCATATATGGACTTGATTATGTTGAGGTACTTGCCCTCATACCCATTTTGTTGGGAATTTTTATCACAAATGGATGTTGAATTTTGTTGAATAGTTTTTCAGCATCTATGGAGATGATCATGTGGTTTTTACCCTTTTTGTTGATGTGGTGGATGATGATGATAGGTTTTAAAATGTTGTACCATCCTTGCATTCCTGGAATAAATCCTGCTTTATCATTATGGATGATCTTTCTGATGTATTTTTGTATTTGGTTTGGAGTATTTTGTTGAGTAGTTTGCATCTATACTCATCAGGGATGTTGGACTGTGATTTTCCTTCTTTGTGGTGTCTTTGCCTGGTTTTGGCATTAAAGTGATGCTGGCCTCATAGAATGAGTGTAAGTCCCTCCTCTTCTACGTTTTGGAAAACTTTAAGGGGGATGGGTATTAGGTCTTCACTAAATGTTTGATAAAATTCAGCATTGAAGCCATGTGGTCCAGGGATTTTGTTCTTAGGTAGTTTGTTGATTACAAATTAAATTTCGTTGCTGGTAATTGGTCTGTTCAGATTTTCTGTTTCTCCCTGGGTCAGCCTTGCTAGGTTGTATTTTTATAGAAAGTTGTCCATTTCTTCTAGGGTATGCAGTTTGTCAGCATATCATTTTTCATAGTATTCTCTAATAATTTTTTTTCCTGTGGCATCTGTAGTGATTTTTCATTTCTCATTTCTGATTTTGTTTATGCATGTAGACACTCTTTTTCTTGATAAGTCTGGCTAGGGGTTTATTTATTTTATTTTCTCAATGAACCAGCTCCTGCTTTCATTGATTTCTGTTGTTTTATTTTTCTCAGTTTTATTTTTTTCTGCTCAAATCTTTATTATGTCCCTCCTCCTTCTGACTTTGGGCCTCAGGTTTTCTTCTTTTCTAGTTTCATTAATTGTGAGTTTAGACTGTTCATATGGGATTGTTGTTGTCTCCTGAGGTAGGCCTGTATTGCAATATTCTTCCCTCTTAGCATGGCCTTTGCTGCATCCCACAGATATTGCAGTGTTGAATTATTGTTGTCATGTGTTTCCATAAATTGCGTGTTCTCAGTTTTTACTTGGTCATTGATCCATTGGTTTTTTAGGAGCATGTTGTTAAGCCTCCATGTGTTTGTGGGCTTTTTCATTTTCTTTGCATAATATACTTCTTGTTTCATACCTTTGTGGTCTGAGGAGCTGGTTGGTACAATTTCCATCTTTTTGAATTTACTGAGGCTTTTTTTGTGGCCTAGTATATGATCTATTCTTGAAAATGTTCCATGTGCACTTGAGAAGAATGTGTATCCTGCCATTTTGGGTGTAGAGTTCTGTAGATGTCTGTTAGGTCCATCTGTTCTAGGGTGTCGTTCAGGGCTTCTGTGTCCTTCCTTATTTTCTGTCTGGTTGATCTGTCCTTTGAGTGGTGTGTTGAAGTCTCCTAAAATGAACGCATTGCATTCTATTTCCCCCTTTAATTCTGTTAGTTCTTGTTTCACATATGTTGGTGCTCCCTCCTGTGTTGGATGCATGGATATTTATAATGGTTATATCCACTCTTTGGACTGACCCCTTTATCATTATATCCTGTCCTTCCTTGGCTCTTGTTACTTTCTTTGTTTTGAAGTCTATTTTGTCTGATACAGGTACTGCAACACCTGTGTTTTTCTCCCTATTGTTTGCATGAAATATCTTTTTCCATCCCTTCACTTTGGGTCTTTGTATGTCTTTGGGTTTGAAGTGAGTCTCTTGTAGGCAGCATATAGATGGGTCTTGCTTTTTTAGCCACTGTGCAATTCTGTCTTTTGGTTGTTGCATTCAGTCCATTTAGATTTAGGGTAATTATTGATAGATATATACTTACTGCCAATGCCAGGCTTTGGATATGTGGTTACCAAAGGTTTAAGGGCAGGAGGGCCTGCCGCATGTCCTTAGGGGGCAAGCCATGCGGCAAGCCGCCTGGGCTTGCTGGTCTGTGCAAAATTCCAAGCAGGCAGTTCGACAAGTTAGAAAACACATGAGGGTGGCGGGGAGGGGGGGGCACGCGGGGCCCACGAGCCACCTCCCTTTGGCCAATCAGCAGCTGCAGCGGGCACCTGTGGGGGTGCACTTTCTCCCCTGCACCGGGAGAGGAGGAAAACGAAAGCAGCGTCTCCTCAGCTGCAGTCAGACTCCTCGCGAGGCGTGGCATGGACCGGGTGCTCTTGCTGCAGGGTCGCTGAAGGCATTCTGACGGGAATTGCCATGCTGACAATTTGGCTGCTGCCGCCGCCGCTGCCATGCCCTTCAAAGCCTGCACACACACACACCCCGCCATTAATGGGCCATTCTGCGAGCACGTGAGGGCCCTAAGCCATGGGTAGGTTGCAGCCCCTCAATATGGCCTACGGGGCTCCCTTCCCCACCCCAAGCAGCTGTGGCGGCTGCGCTGCTGAGTCCGCGCAGTGCCCGAGAGCCCTGACAGGACGTGGGGTGTTGCCGCGGGCGGCCGACTCCAAAGTTGAGGGCAGCCTGGCGGCGCAGGTGGTGGCCGCTCATGACGCTCCAGCTACACTTGCTCCAGGCGCTGGTTTAAGGTAGGCGGGGCGTGGGCGCGGGGACCCCTGAGGTGCAGGCAGGTGGGCTGTGTGTTTAGTGGGATGTGGGCCCCAGGCAGCAGGTTCTGTGACTGCTGCTGTTTTGTTCCTTCAGTTTTTCTTTGCTGTTATACTTCACAAATGAGGGAAATCATTAGGTACTTGTCTGTCACTGCCTGGCTTATTTCACTGAGCATAATACCCTCTATCTCCATCCATGTTGTTGCAATTGATAGGATTTGTTTATTTCTTATGGCTGAGTAGTATTCCATTGCGTAAGTGTACCAGCTCTCCTTTATCCATTCATCTACTGATGGACACTTAGGTTGCTTCCATATCTAGGCTATTGTAAACATGCCGCAATAAACATAGGGGTGCATCTGTCTTTTTCAAACTGGGCTGCTGCATTCTTAGGGTAAATTCCTAGAAGTAGAATTCCTGGGTCAAATGGTATTCCTATTTTGAGCATTCTGAGGAACCTCCATACTGCTTTCCACAATGGTTGAACTAGTTTACATTCCCACCAGCAGTGTAGGAGGGTTCCCCTTTCTCCACAACCTCGCCAACATTTGTTGTTGTTTGTCTTTTCAATGATGGCGATCCTTACTGGTGTGAGGTGATATCTCATTTCTCATTGTGGTTTTAATTTGCATTTCTCTGATGATTAGCGATGTAGAGCATCTTTTCATGTGCCTGTTAGCCTTCTGGGTTTCTTCTTTAGAGAACTGTCTATTCAGCTCCTCTGCCCATTTTTTAATTGGATTATTTGCTTTTTTTTTGTTGAGGCATGTGAGCTCTTTATATATTTTGGACGTCAATCCTTTATCGGATCTTTCATTTATGAATATGTTGTCCCATACTGTAGGATACCTTTTTGTTCTATTGATGGTGTCCTTTGCTGTACAGAAGCTTTTTAGCTTGATATAGTCCCACTTGTTCATTTTTGCCTTTGTTTCCCTTGCCCGGGGAGATATGTTCATGAAGAAGTCACTCATGTTTATGTCCATGAGATTTTTGCCTATGTTTTTTTCTACATGGTTTCATGACTTACATTCAGGTCTTTGATCCATTTGGAGTTTACTTTTGTGTATGGGGTTAGACAGTGATCCAGTTTCATTCTCTTACATGTAGCTGTCCAGTTTTGCCAGCACCATCTGTTGAAGAGACTGTCATTTCCCCATTGTATGTCCATGGCTCCGTTATCATATATTAATTGACCATATACGTTTGGGTTAATGTCTGGAGTCTCCATTCTCTTCCACTGGTCTGTGGCTCTGTTCTTGTACCAGTACCAAATTGTATTGATTACTGTGACTTTGTAGTAGAGCTTGGAGTTGGGGAGCGAGATCCCCCCCACTTTATTCTTCATTCTCAGGATTGCTTTGGCTATTCGGGGTCTTTGACGGTTCCATATGAATTTTTTAACTATTTGTTCCAGTTCATTGAAGAATGCTGTTGGTAATTTGATAGGGATTGCATTGGATCTGTATACTGCTTTGGGCAGGATGGCCATTTTGATGATATTAATTCTTCCTAGCCATTTATTGGTATCTTTAATTTCTCTAATGAGTGTCTTGTAATTTCATGGTATATGTCTTTCAATTCCTTGGTTAGGTTTATTCCTAGGTATTTTATTCTTTTAGATGCAATTGTGAATGGAATTGATTTCTTGATTTCTTTCTCCTAATTCATCATTATTGTATATGAATGCAAGATTTCTATGTGTTAATTTTGTCTCCTTCAACATTGCTGAATTCAAATATTAGATCTCATAGTTTTGTTGTGGATTCTTCTTGTTTTCTTATGTACCATATCGCATCATCTGCAAACAGTCAGAGTTTCAATTCTTCGTTACCAATCTGGATGCCTTTTATTTCTTTGTGTTGTCTGATTGCCGTGGCTAGGACCTCCAGAACTACGTGGACTAAAAGGAGGGAGATTGGGCATCCTTCTCTTATTCCCAATCTTAAAGGAAATGCTCTCAGCTTCTCTCTGTTAAGTATGATGTTGGCTGTGCCTTTGTCATATATGGACTTGATTATGTTGAGGTACTTGCCCTCATACCCATTTTGTTGGGAATTTTTATCACAAATGGATGTTGAATTTTGTTGAATAGTTTTTCAGCATCTATGGAGATGATCATGTGGTTTTTACCCTTTTTGTTGATGTGGTGGATGATGATGATAGGTTTTAAAATGTTGTACCATCCTTGCATTCCTGGAATAAATCCTGCTTTATCATTATGGATGATCTTTCTGATGTATTTTTGTATTTGGTTTGGAGTATTTTGTTGAGTAGTTTGCATCTATACTCATCAGGGATGTTGGACTGTGATTTTCCTTCTTTGTGGTGTCTTTGCCTGGTTTTGGCATTAAAGTGATGCTGGCCTCATAGAATGAGTGTAAGTCCCTCCTCTTCTACGTTTTGGAAAACTTTAAGGGGGATGGGTATTAGGTCTTCACTAAATGTTTGATAAAATTCAGCATTGAAGCCATGTGGTCCAGGGATTTTGTTCTTAGGTAGTTTGTTGATTACAAATTAAATTTCGTTGCTGGTAATTGGTCTGTTCAGATTTTCTGTTTCTCCCTGGGTCAGCCTTGCTAGGTTGTATTTTTATAGAAAGTTGTCCATTTCTTCTAGGGTATGCAGTTTGTCAGCATATCATTTTTCATAGTATTCTCTAATAATTTTTTTTCCTGTGGCATCTGTAGTGATTTTTCATTTCTCATTTCTGATTTTGTTTATGCATGTAGACACTCTTTTTCTTGATAAGTCTGGCTAGGGGTTTATTTATTTTATTTTCTCAATGAACCAGCTCCTGCTTTCATTGATTTCTGTTGTTTTATTTTTCTCAGTTTTATTTTTTTCTGCTCAAATCTTTATTATGTCCCTCCTCCTTCTGACTTTGGGCCTCAGGTTTTCTTCTTTTCTAGTTTCATTAATTGTGAGTTTAGACTGTTCATATGGGATTGTTGTTGTCTCCTGAGGTAGGCCTGTATTGCAATATTCTTCCCTCTTAGCATGGCCTTTGCTGCATCCCACAGATATTGCAGTGTTGAATTATTGTTGTCATGTGTTTCCATAAATTGCGTGTTCTCAGTTTTTACTTGGTCATTGATCCATTGGTTTTTTAGGAGCATGTTGTTAAGCCTCCATGTGTTTGTGGGCTTTTTCATTTTCTTTGCATAATATACTTCTTGTTTCATACCTTTGTGGTCTGAGGAGCTGGTTGGTACAATTTCCATCTTTTTGAATTTACTGAGGCTTTTTTTGTGGCCTAGTATATGATCTATTCTTGAAAATGTTCCATGTGCACTTGAGAAGAATGTGTATCCTGCCATTTTGGGTGTAGAGTTCTGTAGATGTCTGTTAGGTCCATCTGTTCTAGGGTGTCGTTCAGGGCTTCTGTGTCCTTCCTTATTTTCTGTCTGGTTGATCTGTCCTTTGAGTGGTGTGTTGAAGTCTCCTAAAATGAACGCATTGCATTCTATTTCCCCCTTTAATTCTGTTAGTTCTTGTTTCACATATGTTGGTGCTCCCTCCTGTGTTGGATGCATGGATATTTATAATGGTTATATCCACTCTTTGGACTGACCCCTTTATCATTATATCCTGTCCTTCCTTGTCTCTTGTTACTTTCTTTGTTTTGAAGTCTATTTTGTCTGATACAGGTACTGCAACACCTGTGTTTTTCTCCCTATTGTTTGCATGAAATATCTTTTTCCATCCCTTCACTTTGGGTCTTTGTATGTCTTTGGGTTTGAAGTGAGTCTCTTGTAGGCAGCATATAGATGGGTCTTGCTTTTTTAGCCACTGTGCAATTCTGTCTTTTGGTTGTTGCATTCAGTCCATTTAGATTTAGGGTAATTATTGATAGATATATACTTACTGCCAATGCCAGGCTTTGGATATGTGGTTACCAAAGGTTTAAGGGCAGGAGGGCCTGCCGCATGTCCTTAGGGGGCAAGCCATGCGGCAAGCCGCCTGGGCTTGCTGGTCTGTGCAAAATTCCAAGCAGGCAGTTCGACAAGTGAGAAAACACATGAGGGTGGCGGGGAGGGGGGGGCACGCGGGGCCCACGAGCCACCTCCCTTTGGCCAATCAGCAGCTGCAGCGGGCACCTGTGGGGGTGCACTTTCTCCCCTGCACCGGGAGAGGAGGAAAACGAAAGCAGCGTCTCCTCAGCTGCAGTCAGACTCCTCGCGAGGCGTGGCATGGACCGGGTGCTCTTGCTGCAGGGTCGCTGAAGGCATTCTGACGGGAATTGCCATGCTGACAATTTGGCTGCTGCCGCCGCCGCTGCCATGCCCTTCAAAGCCTGCACACACACACCCCCCGCCATTAATGGGACATTCTGCGAGCACGTGAGGGCCCTAAGCCATGGGTAGGTTGCAGCCCCTCAATATGGCCTACGGGGCTCCCTTCCCCACCCCAAGCAGCTGTGGCGGCTGCGCTGCTGAGTCCGCGCAGTGCCCGAGAGCCCTGACAGGACGTGGGGTGTTGCCGCGGGCGGCCGACTCCAAAGTTGAGGGCAGCCTGGCGGCGCAGGTGGTGGCCGCTCATGACGCTCCAGCTACACTTGCTCCAGGCGCTGGTTTAAGGTAGGCGGGGCGTGGGCGCGGGGACCCCTGAGGTGCAGGCAGGTGGGCTGTGTGTTTAGTGGGATGTGGGCCCCAGGCAGCAGGTTCTGTGACTGCTGCTGTTTTGTTCCTTCAGTTTTTCTTTGCTGTTATACTTCACAAATGAGGGAAATCATTAGGTACTTGTCTGTCACTGCCTGGCTTATTTCACTGAGCATAATACCCTCTATCTCCATCCATGTTGTTGCAATTGATAGGATTTGTTTATTTCTTATGGCTGAGTAGTATTCCATTGCGTAAGTGTACCAGCTCTCCTTTATCCATTCATCTACTGATGGACACTTAGGTTGCTTCCATATCTAGGCTATTGTAAACATGCCGCAATAAACATAGGGGTGCATCTGTCTTTTTCAAACTGGGCTGCTGCATTCTTAGGGTAAATTCCTAGAAGTAGAATTCCTGGGTCAAATGGTATTCCTATTTTGAGCATTCTGAGGAACCTCCATACTGCTTTCCACAATGGTTGAACTAGTTTACATTCCCACCAGCAGTGTAGGAGGGTTCCCCTTTCTCCACAACCTCGCCAACATTTGTTGTTGTTTGTCTTTTCAATGATGGCGATCCTTACTGGTGTGAGGTGATATCTCATTGTGGTTTTAATTTGCATTTCTCTGATGATTAGCGATGTAGAGCATCTTTTCATGTGCCTGTTAGCCTTCTGGGTTTCTTCTTTAGAGAACTGTCTATTCAGCTCCTCTGCCCATTTTTTAATTGGATTATTTGCTTTTTTTTTGTTGAGGCATGTGAGCTCTTTATATATTTTGGACGTCAATCCTTTATCGGATCTTTCATTTATGAATATGTTGTCCCATACTGTAGGATACCTTTTTGTTCTATTGATGGTGTCCTTTGCTGTACAGAAGCTTTTTAGCTTGATATAGTCCCACTTGTTCATTTTTGCCTTTGTTTCCCTTGCCCGGGGAGATATGTTCATGAAGAAGTCACTCATGTTTATGTCCATGAGATTTTTGCCTATGTTTTTTTCTACATGGTTTCATGACTTACATTCAGGTCTTTGATCCATTTGGAGTTTACTTTTGTGTATGGGGTTAGACAGTGATCCAGTTTCATTCTCTTACATGTAGCTGTCCAGTTTTGCCAGCACCATCTGTTGAAGAGACTGTCATTTCCCCATTGTATGTCCATGGCTCCGTTATCATATATTAATTGACCATATACGTTTGGGTTAATGTCTGGAGTCTCCATTCTCTTCCACTGGTCTGTGGCTCTGTTCTTGTACCAGTACCAAATTGTATTGATTACTGTGACTTTGTAGTAGAGCTTGGAGTTGGGGAGCGAGATCCCCCCCACTTTATTCTTCATTCTCAGGATTGCTTTGGCTATTCGGGGTCTTTGACGGTTCCATATGAATTTTTTAACTATTTGTTCCAGTTCATTGAAGAATGCTGTTGGTAATTTGATAGGGATTGCATTGGATCTGTATACTGCTTTGGGCAGGATGGCCATTTTGATGATATTAATTCTTCCTAGCCATTTATTGGTATCTTTAATTTCTCTAATGAGTGTCTTGTAATTTCATGGTATATGTCTTTCAATTCCTTGGTTAGGTTTATTCCTAGGTATTTTATTCTTTTAGATGCAATTGTGAATGGAATTGATTTCTTGATTTCTTTCTCCTAATTCATCATTATTGTATATGAATGCAAGATTTCTATGTGTTAATTTTGTCTCCTTCAACATTGCTGAATTCAAATATTAGATCTCATAGTTTTGTTGTGGATTCTTCTTGTTTTCTTATGTACCATATCGCATCATCTGCAAACAGTCAGAGTTTCAATTCTTTGTTACCAATCTGGATGCCTTTTATTTCTTTGTGTTGTCTGATTGCCGTGGCTAGGACCTCCAGAACTACGTGGACTAAAAGGAGGGAGATTGGGCATCCTTCTCTTATTCCCAATCTTAAAGGAAATGCTCTCAGCTTCTCTCTGTTAAGTATGATGTTGGCTGTGCCTTTGTCATATATGGACTTGATTATGTTGAGGTACTTGCCCTCATACCCATTTTGTTGGGAATTTTTATCACAAATGGATGTTGAATTTTGTTGAATAGTTTTTCAGCATCTATGGAGATGATCATGTGGTTTTTACCCTTTTTGTTGATGTGGTGGATGATGATGATAGGTTTTAAAATGTTGTACCATCCTTGCATTCCTGGAATAAATCCTGCTTTATCATTATGGATGATCTTTCTGATGTATTTTTGTATTTGGTTTGGAGTATTTTGTTGAGTAGTTTGCATCTATACTCATCAGGGATGTTGGACTGTGATTTTCCTTCTTTGTGGTGTCTTTGCCTGGTTTTGGCATTAAAGTGATGCTGGCCTCATAGAATGAGTGTAAGTCCCTCCTCTTCTACGTTTTGGAAAACTTTAAGGGGGATGGGTATTAGGTCTTCACTAAATGTTTGATAAAATTCAGCATTGAAGCCATGTGGTCCAGGGATTTTGTTCTTAGGTAGTTTGTTGATTACAAATTAAATTTCGTTGCTGGTAATTGGTCTGTTCAGATTTTCTGTTTCTCCCTGGGTCAGCCTTGCTAGGTTGTATTTTTATAGAAAGTTGTCCATTTCTTCTAGGGTATGCAGTTTGTCAGCATATCATTTTTCATAGTATTCTCTAATAATTTTTTTTCCTGTGGCATCTGTAGTGATTTTTCATTTCTCATTTCTGATTTTGTTTATGCATGTAGACACTCTTTTTCTTGATAAGTCTGGCTAGGGGTTTATTTATTTTATTTTCTCAATGAACCAGCTCCTGCTTTCATTGATTTCTGTTGTTTTATTTTTCTCAGTTTTATTTTTTTCTGCTCAAATCTTTATTATGTCCCTCCTCCTTCTGACTTTGGGCCTCAGGTTTTCTTCTTTTCTAGTTTCATTAATTGTGAGTTTAGACTGTTCATATGGGATTGTTGTTGTCTCCTGAGGTAGGCCTGTATTGCAATATTCTTCCCTCTTAGCATGGCCTTTGCTGCATCCCACAGATATTGCAGTGTTGAATTATTGTTGTCATGTGTTTCCATAAATTGCGTGTTCTCAGTTTTTACTTGGTCATTGATCCATTGGTTTTTAAGGAGCATGTTGTTAAGCCTCCATGTGTTTGTGGGCTTTTTCATTTTCTTTGCATAATATACTTCTTGTTTCATACC
Source organism: Manis pentadactyla (assembly GCF_030020395.1). Classification (NCBI taxonomy): domain Eukaryota; kingdom Metazoa; phylum Chordata; class Mammalia; order Pholidota; family Manidae; genus Manis; species Manis pentadactyla. The sequence continues at coordinate 79,307,786 of NC_080024.1, forward strand.
TTTGTGGTCTGAGGAGCTGGTTGGTACAATTTCCATCTTTTTGAATTTACTGAGGCTTTTTTTGTGGCCTAGTATATGATCTATTCTTGAAAATGTTCCATGTGCACTTGAGAAGAATGTGTATCCTGCCATTTTGGGTGTAGAGTTCTGTAGATGTCTGTTAGGTCCATCTGTTCTAGGGTGTCGTTCAGGGCTTCTGTGTCCTTCCTTATTTTCTGTCTGGTTGATCTGTCCTTTGAGTGGTGTGTTGAAGTCTCCTAAAATGAACGCATTGCATTCTATTTCCCCCTTTAATTCTGTTAGTTCTTGTTTCACATATGTTGGTGCTCCCTCCTGTGTTGGATGCATGGATATTTATAATGGTTATATCCACTCTTTGGACTGACCCCTTTATCATTATATCCTGTCCTTCCTTGTCTCTTGTTACTTTCTTTGTTTTGAAGTCTATTTTGTCTGATACAGGTACTGCAACACCTGTGTTTTTCTCCCTATTGTTTGCATGAAATATCTTTTTCCATCCCTTCACTTTGGGTCTTTGTATGTCTTTGGGTTTGAAGTGAGTCTCTTGTAGGCAGCATATAGATGGGTCTTGCTTTTTTAGCCACTGTGCAATTCTGTCTTTTGGTTGTTGCATTCAGTCCATTTAGATTTAGGGTAATTATTGATAGATATATACTTACTGCCAATGCCAGGCTTTGGATATGTGGTTACCAAAGGTTTAAGGGCAGGAGGGCCTGCCGCATGTCCTTAGGGGGCAAGCCATGCGGCAAGCCGCCTGGGCTTGCTGGTCTGTGCAAAATTCCAAGCAGGCAGTTCGACAAGTGAGAAAACACATGAGGGTGGCGGGGAGGGGGGGGCACGCGGGGCCCACGAGCCACCTCCCTTTGGCCAATCAGCAGCTGCAGCGGGCACCTGTGGGGGTGCACTTTCTCCCCTGCACCGGGAGAGGAGGAAAACGAAAGCAGCGTCTCCTCAGCTGCAGTCAGACTCCTCGCGAGGCGTGGCATGGACCGGGTGCTCTTGCTGCAGGGTCGCTGAAGGCATTCTGACGGGAATTGCCATGCTGACAATTTGGCTGCTGCCGCCGCCGCTGCCATGCCCTTCAAAGCCTGCACACACACACCCCCCGCCATTAATGGGACATTCTGCGAGCACGTGAGGGCCCTAAGCCATGGGTAGGTTGCAGCCCCTCAATATGGCCTACGGGGCTCCCTTCCCCACCCCAAGCAGCTGTGGCGGCTGCGCTGCTGAGTCCGCGCAGTGCCCGAGAGCCCTGACAGGACGTGGGGTGTTGCCGCGGGCGGCCGACTCCAAAGTTGAGGGCAGCCTGGCGGCGCAGGTGGTGGCCGCTCATGACGCTCCAGCTACACTTGCTCCAGGCGCTGGTTTAAGGTAGGCGGGGCGTGGGCGCGGGGACCCCTGAGGTGCAGGCAGGTGGGCTGTGTGTTTAGTGGGATGTGGGCCCCAGGCAGCAGGTTCTGTGACTGCTGCTGTTTTGTTCCTTCAGTTTTTCTTTGCTGTTATACTTCACAAATGAGGGAAATCATTAGGTACTTGTCTGTCACTGCCTGGCTTATTTCACTGAGCATAATACCCTCTATCTCCATCCATGTTGTTGCAATTGATAGGATTTGTTTATTTCTTATGGCTGAGTAGTATTCCATTGCGTAAGTGTACCAGCTCTCCTTTATCCATTCATCTACTGATGGACACTTAGGTTGCTTCCATATCTAGGCTATTGTAAACATGCCGCAATAAACATAGGGGTGCATCTGTCTTTTTCAAACTGGGCTGCTGCATTCTTAGGGTAAATTCCTAGAAGTAGAATTCCTGGGTCAAATGGTATTCCTATTTTGAGCATTCTGAGGAACCTCCATACTGCTTTCCACAATGGTTGAACTAGTTTACATTCCCACCAGCAGTGTAGGAGGGTTCCCCTTTCTCCACAACCTCGCCAACATTTGTTGTTGTTTGTCTTTTCAATGATGGCGATCCTTACTGGTGTGAGGTGATATCTCATTGTGGTTTTAATTTGCATTTCTCTGATGATTAGCGATGTAGAGCATCTTTTCATGTGCCTGTTAGCCTTCTGGGTTTCTTCTTTAGAGAACTGTCTATTCAGCTCCTCTGCCCATTTTTTAATTGGATTATTTGCTTTTTTTTTGTTGAGGCATGTGAGCTCTTTATATATTTTGGACGTCAATCCTTTATCGGATCTTTCATTTATGAATATGTTGTCCCATACTGTAGGATACCTTTTTGTTCTATTGATGGTGTCCTTTGCTGTACAGAAGCTTTTTAGCTTGATATAGTCCCACTTGTTCATTTTTGCCTTTGTTTCCCTTGCCCGGGGAGATATGTTCATGAAGAAGTCACTCATGTTTATGTCCATGAGATTTTTGCCTATGTTTTTTTCTACATGGTTTCATGACTTACATTCAGGTCTTTGATCCATTTGGAGTTTACTTTTGTGTATGGGGTTAGACAGTGATCCAGTTTCATTCTCTTACATGTAGCTGTCCAGTTTTGCCAGCACCATCTGTTGAAGAGACTGTCATTTCCCCATTGTATGTCCATGGCTCCGTTATCATATATTAATTGACCATATACGTTTGGGTTAATGTCTGGAGTCTCCATTCTCTTCCACTGGTCTGTGGCTCTGTTCTTGTACCAGTACCAAATTGTATTGATTACTGTGACTTTGTAGTAGAGCTTGGAGTTGGGGAGCGAGATCCCCCCCACTTTATTCTTCATTCTCAGGATTGCTTTGGCTATTCGGGGTCTTTGACGGTTCCATATGAATTTTTTAACTATTTGTTCCAGTTCATTGAAGAATGCTGTTGGTAATTTGATAGGGATTGCATTGGATCTGTATACTGCTTTGGGCAGGATGGCCATTTTGATGATATTAATTCTTCCTAGCCATTTATTGGTATCTTTAATTTCTCTAATGAGTGTCTTGTAATTTCATGGTATATGTCTTTCAATTCCTTGGTTAGGTTTATTCCTAGGTATTTTATTCTTTTAGATGCAATTGTGAATGGAATTGATTTCTTGATTTCTTTCTCCTAATTCATCATTATTGTATATGAATGCAAGATTTCTATGTGTTAATTTTGTCTCCTTCAACATTGCTGAATTCAAATATTAGATCTCATAGTTTTGTTGTGGATTCTTCTTGTTTTCTTATGTACCATATCGCATCATCTGCAAACAGTCAGAGTTTCAATTCTTCGTTACCAATCTGGATGCCTTTTATTTCTTTGTGTTGTCTGATTGCCGTGGCTAGGACCTCCAGAACTACGTGGACTAAAAGGAGGGAGATTGGGCATCCTTCTCTTATTCCCAATCTTAAAGGAAATGCTCTCAGCTTCTCTCTGTTAAGTATGATGTTGGCTGTGCCTTTGTCATATATGGACTTGATTATGTTGAGGTACTTGCCCTCATACCCATTTTGTTGGGAATTTTTATCACAAATGGATGTTGAATTTTGTTGAATAGTTTTTCAGCATCTATGGAGATGATCATGTGGTTTTTACCCTTTTTGTTGATGTGGTGGATGATGATGATAGGTTTTAAAATGTTGTACCATCCTTGCATTCCTGGAATAAATCCTGCTTTATCATTATGGATGATCTTTCTGATGTATTTTTGTATTTGGTTTGGAGTATTTTGTTGAGTAGTTTGCATCTATACTCATCAGGGATGTTGGACTGTGATTTTCCTTCTTTGTGGTGTCTTTGCCTGGTTTTGGCATTAAAGTGATGCTGGCCTCATAGAATGAGTGTAAGTCCCTCCTCTTCTACGTTTTGGAAAACTTTAAGGGGGATGGGTATTAGGTCTTCACTAAATGTTTGATAAAATTCAGCATTGAAGCCATGTGGTCCAGGGATTTTGTTCTTAGGTAGTTTGTTGATTACAAATTAAATTTCGTTGCTGGTAATTGGTCTGTTCAGATTTTCTGTTTCTCCCTGGGTCAGCCTTGCTAGGTTGTATTTTTATAGAAAGTTGTCCATTTCTTCTAGGGTATGCAGTTTGTCAGCATATCATTTTTCATAGTATTCTCTAATAATTTTTTTTCCTGTGGCATCTGTAGTGATTTTTCATTTCTCATTTCTGATTTTGTTTATGCATGTAGACACTCTTTTTCTTGATAAGTCTGGCTAGGGGTTTATTTATTTTATTTTCTCAATGAACCAGCTCCTGCTTTCATTGATTTCTGTTGTTTTATTTTTCTCAGTTTTATTTTTTTCTGCTCAAATCTTTATTATGTCCCTCCTCCTTCTGACTTTGGGCCTCAGGTTTTCTTCTTTTCTAGTTTCATTAATTGTGAGTTTAGACTGTTCATATGGGATTGTTGTTGTCTCCTGAGGTAGGCCTGTATTGCAATATTCTTCCCTCTTAGCATGGCCTTTGCTGCATCCCACAGATATTGCAGTGTTGAATTATTGTTGTCATGTGTTTCCATAAATTGCGTGTTCTCAGTTTTTACTTGGTCATTGATCCATTGGTTTTTTAGGAGCATGTTGTTAAGCCTCCATGTGTTTGTGGGCTTTTTCATTTTCTTTGCATAATATACTTCTTGTTTCATACCTTTGTGGTCTGAGGAGCTGGTTGGTACAATTTCCATCTTTTTGAATTTACTGAGGCTTTTTTTGTGGCCTAGTATATGATCTATTCTTGAAAATGTTCCATGTGCACTTGAGAAGAATGTGTATCCTGCCATTTTGGGTGTAGAGTTCTGTAGATGTCTGTTAGGTCCATCTGTTCTAGGGTGTCGTTCAGGGCTTCTGTGTCCTTCCTTATTTTCTGTCTGGTTGATCTGTCCTTTGAGTGGTGTGTTGAAGTCTCCTAAAATGAACGCATTGCATTCTATTTCCCCCTTTAATTCTGTTAGTTCTTGTTTCACATATGTTGGTGCTCCCTCCTGTGTTGGATGCATGGATATTTATAATGGTTATATCCACTCTTTGGACTGACCCCTTTATCATTATATCCTGTCCTTCCTTGTCTCTTGTTACTTTCTTTGTTTTGAAGTCTATTTTGTCTGATACAGGTACTGCAACACCTGTGTTTTTCTCCCTATTGTTTGCATGAAATATCTTTTTCCATCCCTTCACTTTGGGTCTTTGTATGTCTTTGGGTTTGAAGTGAGTCTCTTGTAGGCAGCATATAGATGGGTCTTGCTTTTTTAGCCACTGTGCAATTCTGTCTTTTGGTTGTTGCATTCAGTCCATTTAGATTTAGGGTAATTATTGATAGATATATACTTACTGCCAATGCCAGGCTTTGGATATGTGGTTACCAAAGGTTTAAGGGCAGGAGGGCCTGCCGCATGTCCTTAGGGGGCAAGCCATGCGGCAAGCCGCCTGGGCTTGCTGGTCTGTGCAAAATTCCAAGCAGGCAGTTCGACAAGTGAGAAAACACATGAGGGTGGCGGGGAGGGGGGGGCACGCGGGGCCCACGAGCCACCTCCCTTTGGCCAATCAGCAGCTGCAGCGGGCACCTGTGGGGGTGCACTTTCTCCCCTGCACCGGGAGAGGAGGAAAACGAAAGCAGCGTCTCCTCAGCTGCAGTCAGACTCCTCGCGAGGCGTGGCATGGACCGGGTGCTCTTGCTGCAGGGTCGCTGAAGGCATTCTGACGGGAATTGCCATGCTGACAATTTGGCTGCTGCCGCCGCCGCTGCCATGCCCTTCAAAGCCTGCACACACACACCCCCCGCCATTAATGGGACATTCTGCGAGCACGTGAGGGCCCTAAGCCATGGGTAGGTTGCAGCCCTTCAATATGGCCTAAGGGGCTCCCTTCCCCACCCCAAGCAGCTGTGGCGGCTGCGCTGCTGAGTCCGCGCAGTGCCCGAGAGCCCTGACAGGACGTGGGGTGTTGCCGCGGGCGGCCGACTCCAAAGTTGAGGGCAGCCTGGCGGCGCAGGTGGTGGCCGCTCATGACGCTCCAGCTACACTTGCTCCAGGCGCTGGTTTAAGGTAGGCGGGGCGTGGGCGCGGGGACCCCTGAGGTGCAGGCAGGTGGGCTGTGTGTTTAGTGGGATGTGGGCCCCAGGCAGCAGGTTCTGTGACTGCTGCTGTTTTGTTCCTTCAGTTTTTCTTTGCTGTTATACTTCACAAATGAGGGAAATCATTAGGTACTTGTCTGTCACTGCCTGGCTTATTTCACTGAGCATAATACCCTCTATCTCCATCCATGTTGTTGCAATTGATAGGATTTGTTTATTTCTTATGGCTGAGTAGTATTCCATTGCGTAAGTGTACCAGCTCTCCTTTATCCATTCATCTACTGATGGACACTTAGGTTGCTTCCATATCTAGGCTATTGTAAACATGCCGCAATAAACATAGGGGTGCATCTGTCTTTTTCAAACTGGGCTGCTGCATTCTTAGGGTAAATTCCTAGAAGTAGAATTCCTGGGTCAAATGGTATTCCTATTTTGAGCATTCTGAGGAACCTCCATACTGCTTTCCACAATGGTTGAACTAGTTTACATTCCCACCAGCAGTGTAGGAGGGTTCCCCTTTCTCCACAACCTCGCCAACATTTGTTGTTGTTTGTCTTTTCAATGATGGCGATCCTTACTGGTGTGAGGTGATATCTCATTGTGGTTTTAATTTGCATTTCTCTGATGATTAGCGATGTAGAGCATCTTTTCATGTGCCTGTTAGCCTTCTGGGTTTCTTCTTTAGAGAACTGTCTATTCAGCTCCTCTGCCCATTTTTTAATTGGATTATTTGCTTTTTTTTTGTTGAGGCATGTGAGCTCTTTATATATTTTGGACGTCAATCCTTTATCGGATCTTTCATTTATGAATATGTTGTCCCATACTGTAGGATACCTTTTTGTTCTATTGATGGTGTCCTTTGCTGTACAGAAGCTTTTTAGCTTGATATAGTCCCACTTGTTCATTTTTGCCTTTGTTTCCCTTGCCCGGGGAGATATGTTCATGAAGAAGTCACTCATGTTTATGTCCATGAGATTTTTGCCTATGTTTTTTTCTACATGGTTTCATGACTTACATTCAGGTCTTTGATCCATTTGGAGTTTACTTTTGTGTATGGGGTTAGACAGTGATCCAGTTTCATTCTCTTACATGTAGCTGTCCAGTTTTGCCAGCACCATCTGTTGAAGAGACTGTCATTTCCCCATTGTATGTCCATGGCTCCGTTATCATATATTAATTGACCATATACGTTTGGGTTAATGTCTGGAGTCTCCATTCTCTTCCACTGGTCTGTGGCTCTGTTCTTGTACCAGTACCAAATTGTATTGATTACTGTGACTTTGTAGTAGAGCTTGGAGTTGGGGAGCGAGATCCCCCCCACTTTATTCTTCATTCTCAGGATTGCTTTGGCTATTCGGGGTCTTTGACGGTTCCATATGAATTTTTTAACTATTTGTTCCAGTTCATTGAAGAATGCTGTTGGTAATTTGATAGGGATTGCATTGGATCTGTATACTGCTTTGGGCAGGATGGCCATTTTGATGATATTAATTCTTCCTAGCCATTTATTGGTATCTTTAATTTCTCTAATGAGTGTCTTGTAATTTCATGGTATATGTCTTTCAATTCCTTGGTTAGGTTTATTCCTAGGTATTTTATTCTTTTAGATGCAATTGTGAATGGAATTGATTTCTTGATTTCTTTCTCCTAATTCATCATTATTGTATATGAATGCAAGGTTTCTATGTGTTAATTTTGTCTCCTTCAACATTGCTGAATTCAAATATTAGATCTCATAGTTTTGTTGTGGATTCTTCTTGTTTTCTTATGTACCATATCGCATCATCTGCAAACAGTCAGAGTTTCAATTCTTCGTTACCAATCTGGATGCCTTTTATTTCTTTGTGTTGTCTGATTGCCGTGGCTAGGACCTCCAGAACTACGTGGACTAAAAGGAGGGAGATTGGGCATCCTTCTCTTATTCCCAATCTTAAAGGAAATGCTCTCAGCTTCTCTCTGTTAAGTATGATGTTGGCTGTGCCTTTGTCATATATGGACTTGATTATGTTGAGGTACTTGCCCTCATACCCATTTTGTTGGGAATTTTTATCACAAATGGATGTTGAATTTTGTTGAATAGTTTTTCAGCATCTATGGAGATGATCATGTGGTTTTTACCCTTTTTGTTGATGTGGTGGATGATGATGATAGGTTTTAAAATGTTGTACCATCCTTGCATTCCTGGAATAAATCCTGCTTTATCATTATGGATGATCTTTCTGATGTATTTTTGTATTTGGTTTGGAGTATTTTGTTGAGTAGTTTGCATCTATACTCATCAGGGATGTTGGACTGTGATTTTCCTTCTTTGTGGTGTCTTTGCCTGGTTTTGGCATTAAAGTGATGCTGGCCTCATAGAATGAGTGTAAGTCCCTCCTCTTCTACGTTTTGGAAAACTTTAAGGGGGATGGGTATTAGGTCTTCACTAAATGTTTGATAAAATTCAGCATTGAAGCCATGTGGTCCAGGGATTTTGTTCTTAGGTAGTTTGTTGATTACAAATTAAATTTCGTTGCTGGTAATTGGTCTGTTCAGATTTTCTGTTTCTCCCTGGGTCAGCCTTGCTAGGTTGTATTTTTATAGAAAGTTGTCCATTTCTTCTAGGGTATGCAGTTTGTCAGCATATCATTTTTCATAGTATTCTCTAATAATTTTTTTTCCTGTGGCATCTGTAGTGATTTTTCATTTCTCATTTCTGATTTTGTTTATGCATGTAGACACTCTTTTTCTTGATAAGTCTGGCTAGGGGTTTATTTATTTTATTTTCTCAATGAACCAGCTCCTGCTTTCATTGATTTCTGTTGTTTTATTTTTCTCAGTTTTATTTTTTTCTGCTCAAATCTTTATTATGTCCCTCCTCCTTCTGACTTTGGGCCTCAGGTTTTCTTCTTTTCTAGTTTCATTAATTGTGAGTTTAGACTGTTCATATGGGATTGTTGTTGTCTCCTGAGGTAGGCCTGTATTGCAATATTCTTCCCTCTTAGCATGGCCTTTGCTGCATCCCACAGATATTGCAGTGTTGAATTATTGTTGTCATGTGTTTCCATAAATTGCGTGTTCTCAGTTTTTACTTGGTCATTGATCCATTGGTTTTTTAGGAGCATGTTGTTAAGCCTCCATGTGTTTGTGGGCTTTTTCATTTTCTTTGCATAATATACTTCTTGTTTCATACCTTTGTGGTCTGAGGAGCTGGTTGGTACAATTTCCATCTTTTTGAATTTACTGAGGCTTTTTTTGTGGCCTAGTATATGATCTATTCTTGAAAATGTTCCATGTGCACTTGAGAAGAATGTGTATCCTGCCATTTTGGGTGTAGAGTTCTGTAGATGTCTGTTAGGTCCATCTGTTCTAGGGTGTCGTTCAGGGCTTCTGTGTCCTTCCTTATTTTCTGTCTGGTTGATCTGTCCTTTGAGTGGTGTGTTGAAGTCTCCTAAAATGAACGCATTGCATTCTATTTCCCCCTTTAATTCTGTTAGTTCTTGTTTCACATATGTTGGTGCTCCCTCCTGTGTTGGATGCATGGATATTTATAATGGTTATATCCACTCTTTGGACTGACCCCTTTATCATTATATCCTGTCCTTCCTTGTCTCTTGTTACTTTCTTTGTTTTGAAGTCTATTTTGTCTGATACAGGTACTGCAACACCTGTGTTTTTCTCCCTATTGTTTGCATGAAATATCTTTTTCCATCCCTTCACTTTGGGTCTTTGTATGTCTTTGGGTTTGAAGTGAGTCTCTTGTAGGCAGCATATAGATGGGTCTTGCTTTTTTAGCCACTGTGCAATTCTGTCTTTTGGTTGTTGCATTCAGTCCATTTAGATTTAGGGTAATTATTGATAGATATATACTTACTGCCAATGCCAGGCTTTGGATATGTGGTTACCAAAGGTTTAAGGGCAGGAGGGCCTGCCGCATGTCCTTAGGGGGCAAGCCATGCGGCAAGCCGCCTGGGCTTGCTGGTCTGTGCAAAATTCCAAGCAGGCAGTTCGACAAGTGAGAAAACACATGAGGGTGGCGGGGAGGGGGGGGCACGCGGGGCCCACGAGCCACCTCCCTTTGGCCAATCAGCAGCTGCAGCGGGCACCTGTGGGGGTGCACTTTCTCCCCTGCACCGGGAGAGGAGGAAAACGAAAGCAGCGTCTCCTCAGCTGCAGTCAGACTCCTCGCGAGGCGTGGCATGGACCGGGTGCTCTTGCTGCAGGGTCGCTGAAGGCATTCTGACGGGAATTGCCATGCTGACAATTTGGCTGCTGCCGCCGCCGCTGCCATGCCCTTCAAAGCCTGCACACACACACCCCCCGCCATTAATGGGACATTCTGCGAGCACGTGAGGGCCCTAAGCCATGGGTAGGTTGCAGCCCCTCAATATGGCCTACGGGGCTCCCTTCCCCACCCCAAGCAGCTGTGGCGGCTGCGCTGCTGAGTCCGCGCAGTGCCCGAGAGCCCTGACAGGACGTGGGGTGTTGCCGCGGGCGGCCGACTCCAAAGTTGAGGGCAGCCTGGCGGCGCAGGTGGTGGCCGCTCATGACGCTCCAGCTACACTTGCTCCAGGCGCTGGTTTAAGGTAGGCGGGGCGTGGGCGCGGGGACCCCTGAGGTGCAGGCAGGTGGGCTGTGTGTTTAGTGGGATGTGGGCCCCAGGCAGCAGGTTCTGTGACTGCTGCTGTTTTGTTCCTTCAGTTTTTCTTTGCTGTTATACTTCACAAATGAGGGAAATCATTAGGTACTTGTCTGTCACTGCCTGGCTTATTTCACTGAGCATAATACCCTCTATCTCCATCCATGTTGTTGCAATTGATAGGATTTGTTTATTTCTTATGGCTGAGTAGTATTCCATTGCGTAAGTGTACCAGCTCTCCTTTATCCATTCATCTACTGATGGACACTTAGGTTGCTTCCATATCTAGGCTATTGTAAACATGCCGCAATAAACATAGGGGTGCATCTGTCTTTTTCAAACTGGGCTGCTGCATTCTTAGGGTAAATTCCTAGAAGTAGAATTCCTGGGTCAAATGGTATTCCTATTTTGAGCATTCTGAGGAACCTCCATACTGCTTTCCACAATGGTTGAACTAGTTTACATTCCCACCAGCAGTGTAGGAGGGTTCCCCTTTCTCCACAACCTCGCCAACATTTGTTGTTGTTTGTCTTTTCAATGATGGCGATCCTTACTGGTGTGAGGTGATATCTCATTGTGGTTTTAATTTGCATTTCTCTGATGATTAGCGATGTAGAGCATCTTTTCATGTGCCTGTTAGCCTTCTGGGTTTCTTCTTTAGAGAACTGTCTATTCAGCTCCTCTGCCCATTTTTTAATTGGATTATTTGCTTTTTTTTTGTTGAGGCATGTGAGCTCTTTATATATTTTGGACGTCAATCCTTTATCGGATCTTTCATTTATGAATATGTTGTCCCATACTGTAGGATACCTTTTTGTTCTATTGATGGTGTCCTTTGCTGTACAGAAGCTTTTTAGCTTGATATAGTCCCACTTGTTCATTTTTGCCTTTGTTTCCCTTGCCCGGGGAGATATGTTCATGAAGAAGTCACTCATGTTTATGTCCATGAGATTTTTGCCTATGTTTTTTTCTACATGGTTTCATGACTTACATTCAGGTCTTTGATCCATTTGGAGTTTACTTTTGTGTATGGGGTTAGACAGTGATCCAGTTTCATTCTCTTACATGTAGCTGTCCAGTTTTGCCAGCACCATCTGTTGAAGAGACTGTCATTTCCCCATTGTATGTCCATGGCTCCGTTATCATATATTAATTGACCATATACGTTTGGGTTAATGTCTGGAGTCTCCATTCTCTTCCACTGGTCTGTGGCTCTGTTCTTGTACCAGTACCAAATTGTATTGATTACTGTGACTTTGTAGTAGAGCTTGGAGTTGGGGAGCGAGATCCCCCCCACTTTATTCTTCATTCTCAGGATTGCTTTGGCTATTCGGGGTCTTTGACGGTTCCATATGAATTTTTTAACTATTTGTTCCAGTTCATTGAAGAATGCTGTTGGTAATTTGATAGGGATTGCATTGGATCTGTATACTGCTTTGGGCAGGATGGCCATTTTGATGATATTAATTCTTCCTAGCCATTTATTGGTATCTTTAATTTCTCTAATGAGTGTCTTGTAATTTCATGGTATATGTCTTTCAATTCCTTGGTTAGGTTTATTCCTAGGTATTTTATTCTTTTAGATGCAATTGTGAATGGAATTGATTTCTTGATTTCTTTCTCCTAATTCATCATTATTGTATATGAATGCAAGATTTCTATGTGTTAATTTTGTCTCCTTCAACATTGCTGAATTCAAATATTAGATCTCATAGTTTTGTTGTGGATTCTTCTTGTTTTCTTATGTACCATATCGCATCATCTGCAAACAGTCAGAGTTTCAATTCTTCGTTACCAATCTGGATGCCTTTTATTTCTTTGTGTTGTCTGATTGCCGTGGCTAGGACCTCCAGAACTACGTGGACTAAAAGGAGGGAGATTGGGCATCCTTCTCTTATTCCCAATCTTAAAGGAAATGCTCTCAGCTTCTCTCTGTTAAGTATGATGTTGGCTGTGCCTTTGTCATATATGGACTTGATTATGTTGAGGTACTTGCCCTCATACCCATTTTGTTGGGAATTTTTATCACAAATGGATGTTGAATTTTGTTGAATAGTTTTTCAGCATCTATGGAGATGATCATGTGGTTTTTACCCTTTTTGTTGATGTGGTGGATGATGATGATAGGTTTTAAAATGTTGTACCATCCTTGCATTCCTGGAATAAATCCTGCTTTATCATTATGGATGATCTTTCTGATGTATTTTTGTATTTGGTTTGGAGTATTTTGTTGAGTAGTTTGCATCTATACTCATCAGGGATGTTGGACTGTGATTTTCCTTCTTTGTGGTGTCTTTGCCTGGTTTTGGCATTAAAGTGATGCTGGCCTCATAGAATGAGTGTAAGTCCCTCCTCTTCTACGTTTTGGAAAACTTTAAGGGGGATGGGTATTAGGTCTTCACTAAATGTTTGATAAAATTCAGCATTGAAGCCATGTGGTCCAGGGATTTTGTTCTTAGGTAGTTTGTTGATTACAAATTAAATTTCGTTGCTGGTAATTGGTCTGTTCAGATTTTCTGTTTCTCCCTGGGTCAGCCTTGCTAGGTTGTATTTTTATAGAAAGTTGTCCATTTCTTCTAGGGTATGCAGTTTGTCAGCATATCATTTTTCATAGTATTCTCTAATAATTTTTTTTCCTGTGGCATCTGTAGTGATTTTTCATTTCTCATTTCTGATTTTGTTTATGCATGTAGACACTCTTTTTCTTGATAAGTCTGGCTAGGGGTTTATTTATTTTATTTTCTCAATGAACCAGCTCCTGCTTTCATTGATTTCTGTTGTTTTATTTTTCTCAGTTTTATTTTTTTCTGCTCAAATCTTTATTATGTCCCTCCTCCTTCTGACTTTGGGCCTCAGGTTTTCTTCTTTTCTAGTTTCATTAATTGTGAGTTTAGACTGTTCATATGGGATTGTTGTTGTCTCCTGAGGTAGGCCTGTATTGCAATATTCTTCCCTCTTAGCATGGCCTTTGCTGCATCCCACAGATATTGCAGTGTTGAATTATTGTTGTCATGTGTTTCCATAAATTGCGTGTTCTCAGTTTTTACTTGGTCATTGATCCATTGGTTTTTTAGGAGCATGTTGTTAAGCCTCCATGTGTTTGTGGGCTTTTTCATTTCCTTTGCATAATATACTTCTTGTTTCATACCTTTGTGGTCTGAGGAGCTGGTTGGTACAATTTCCATCTTTTTGAATTTACTGAGGCTTTTTTTGTGGCCTAGTATATGATCTATTCTTGAAAATGTTCCATGTGCACTTGAGAAGAATGTGTATCCTGCCATTTTGGGTGTAGAGTTCTGTAGATGTCTGTTAGGTCCATCTGTTCTAGGGTGTCGTTCAGGGCTTCTGTGTCCTTCCTTATTTTCTGTCTGGTTGATCTGTCCTTTGAGTGGTGTGTTGAAGTCTCCTAAAATGAACGCATTGCATTCTATTTCCCCCTTTAATTCTGTTAGTTCTTGTTTCACATATGTTGGTGCTCCCTCCTGTGTTGGATGCATGGATATTTATAATGGTTATATCCACTCTTTGGACTGACCCCTTTATCATTATATCCTGTCCTTCCTTGTCTCTTGTTACTTTCTTTGTTTTGAAGTCTATTTTGTCTGATACAGGTACTGCAACACCTGTGTTTTTCTCCCTATTGTTTGCATGAAATATCTTTTTCCATCCCTTCACTTTGGGTCTTTGTATGTCTTTGGGTTTGAAGTGAGTCTCTTGTAGGCAGCATATAGATGGGTCTTGCTTTTTTAGCCACTGTGCAATTCTGTCTTTTGGTTGTTGCATTCAGTCCATTTAGATTTAGGGTAATTATTGATAGATATATACTTACTGCCAATGCCAGGCTTTGGATATCTGGTTACCAAAGGTTTAAGGGCAGGAGGGCCTGCCGCATGTCCTTAGGGGGCAAGCCATGCGGCAAGCCGCCTGGGCTTGCTGGTCTGTGCAAAATTCCAAGCAGGCAGTTCGACAAGTGAGAAAACACATGAGGGTGGCGGGGAGGGGGGGGCACGCGGGGCCCACGAGCCACCTCCCTTTGGCCAATCAGCAGCTGCAGCGGGCACCTGTGGGGGTGCACTTTCTCCCCTGCACCGGGAGAGGAGGAAAACGAAAGCAGCGTCTCCTCAGCTGCAGTCAGACTCCTCGCGAGGCGTGGCATGGACCGGGTGCTCTTGCTGCAGGGTCGCTGAAGGCATTCTGACGGGAATTGCCATGCTGACAATTTGGCTGCTGCCGCCGCCGCTGCCATGCCCTTCAAAGCCTGCACACACACACCCCCCGCCATTAATGGGACATTCTGCGAGCACGTGAGGGCCCTAAGCCATGGGTAGGTTGCAGCCCCTCAATATGGCCTACGGGGCTCCCTTCCCCACCCCAAGCAGCTGTGGCGGCTGCGCTGCTGAGTCCGCGCAGTGCCCGAGAGCCCTGACAGGACGTGGGGTGTTGCCGCGGGCGGCCGACTCCAAAGTTGAGGGCAGCCTGGCGGCGCAGGTGGTGGCCGCTCATGACGCTCCAGCTACACTTGCTCCAGGCGCTGGTTTAAGGTAGGCGGGGCGTGGGCGCGGGGACCCCTGAGGTGCAGGCAGGTGGGCTGTGTGTTTAGTGGGATGTGGGCCCCAGGCAGCAGGTTCTGTGACTGCTGCTGTTTTGTTCCTTCAGTTTTTCTTTGCTGTTATACTTCACAAATGAGGGAAATCATTAGGTACTTGTCTGTCACTGCCTGGCTTATTTCACTGAGCATAATACCCTCTATCTCCATCCATGTTGTTGCAATTGATAGGATTTGTTTATTTCTTATGGCTGAGTAGTATTCCATTGCGTAAGTGTACCAGCTCTCCTTTATCCATTCATCTACTGATGGACACTTAGGTTGCTTCCATATCTAGGCTATTGTAAACATGCCGCAATAAACATAGGGGTGCATCTGTCTTTTTCAAACTGGGCTGCTGCATTCTTAGGGTAAATTCCTAGAAGTAGAATTCCTGGGTCAAATGGTATTCCTATTTTGAGCATTCTGAGGAACCTCCATACTGCTTTCCACAATGGTTGAACTAGTTTACATTCCCACCAGCAGTGTAGGAGGGTTCCCCTTTCTCCACAACCTCGCCAACATTTGTTGTTGTTTGTCTTTTCAATGATGGCGATCCTTACTGGTGTGAGGTGATATCTCATTGTGGTTTTAATTTGCATTTCTCTGATGATTAGCGATGTAGAGCATCTTTTCATGTGCCTGTTAGCCTTCTGGGTTTCTTCTTTAGAGAACTGTCTATTCAGCTCCTCTGCCCATTTTTTAATTGGATTATTTGCTTTTTTTTTTGTTGAGGCATGTGAGCTCTTTATATATTTTGGACGTCAATCCTTTATCGGATCTTTCATTTATGAATATGTTGTCCCATACTGTAGGATACCTTTTTGTTCTATTGATGGTGTCCTTTGCTGTACAGAAGCTTTTTAGCTTGATATAGTCCCACTTGTTCATTTTTGCCTTTGTTTCCCTTGCCCGGGGAGATATGTTCATGAAGAAGTCACTCATGTTTATGTCCATGAGATTTTTGCCTATGTTTTTTTCTACATGGTTTCATGACTTACATTCAGGTCTTTGATCCATTTGGAGTTTACTTTTGTGTATGGGGTTAGACAGTGATCCAGTTTCATTCTCTTACATGTAGCTGTCCAGTTTTGCCAGCACCATCTGTTGAAGAGACTGTCATTTCCCCATTGTATGTCCATGGCTCCGTTATCATATATTAATTGACCATATACGTTTGGGTTAATGTCTGGAGTCTCCATTCTCTTCCACTGGTCTGTGGCTCTGTTCTTGTACCAGTACCAAATTGTATTGATTACTGTGACTTTGTAGTAGAGCTTGGAGTTGGGGAGCGAGATCCCCCCCACTTTATTCTTCATTCTCAGGATTGCTTTGGCTATTCGGGGTCTTTGACGGTTCCATATGAATTTTTTAACTATTTGTTCCAGTTCATTGAAGAATGCTGTTGGTAATTTGATAGGGATTGCATTGGATCTGTATACTGCTTTGGGCAGGATGGCCATTTTGATGATATTAATTCTTCCTAGCCATTTATTGGTATCTTTAATTTCTCTAATGAGTGTCTTGTAATTTCATGGTATATGTCTTTCAATTCCTTGGTTAGGTTTATTCCTAGGTATTTTATTCTTTTAGATGCAATTGTGAATGGAATTGATTTCTTGATTTCTTTCTCCTAATTCATCATTATTGTATATGAATGCAAGATTTCTATGTGTTAATTTTGTCTCCTTCAACATTGCTGAATTCAAATATTAGATCTCATAGTTTTGTTGTGGATTCTTCTTGTTTTCTTATGTACCATATCGCATCATCTGCAAACAGTCAGAGTTTCAATTCTTCGTTACCAATCTGGATGCCTTTTATTTCTTTGTGTTGTCTGATTGCCGTGGCTAGGACCTCCAGAACTACGTGGACTAAAAGGAGGGAGATTGGGCATCCTTCTCTTATTCCCAATCTTAAAGGAAATGCTCTCAGCTTCTCTCTGTTAAGTATGATGTTGGCTGTGCCTTTGTCATATATGGACTTGATTATGTTGAGGTACTTGCCCTCATACCCATTTTGTTGGGAATTTTTATCACAAATGGATGTTGAATTTTGTTGAATAGTTTTTCAGCATCTATGGAGATGATCATGTGGTTTTTACCCTTTTTGTTGATGTGGTGGATGATGATGATAGGTTTTAAAATGTTGTACCATCCTTGCATTCCTGGAATAAATCCTGCTTTATCATTATGGATGATCTTTCTGATGTATTTTTGTATTTGGTTTGGAGTATTTTGTTGAGTAGTTTGCATCTATACTCATCAGGGATGTTGGACTGTGATTTTCCTTCTTTGTGGTGTCTTTGCCTGGTTTTGGCATTAAAGTGATGCTGGCCTCATAGAATGAGTGTAAGTCCCTCCTCTTCTACGTTTTGGAAAACTTTAAGGGGGATGGGTATTAGGTCTTCACTAAATGTTTGATAAAATTCAGCATTGAAGCCATGTGGTCCAGGGATTTTGTTCTTAGGTAGTTTGTTGATTACAAATTAAATTTCGTTGCTGGTAATTGGTCTGTTCAGATTTTCTGTTTCTCCCTGGGTCAGCCTTGCTAGGTTGTATTTTTATAGAAAGTTGTCCATTTCTTCTAGGGTATGCAGTTTGTCAGCATATCATTTTTCATAGTATTCTCTAATAATTTTTTTTCCTGTGGCATCTGTAGTGATTTTTCATTTCTCATTTCTGATTTTGTTTATGCATGTAGACACTCTTTTTCTTGATAAGTCTGGCTAGGGGTTTATTTATTTTATTTTCTCAATGAACCAGCTCCTGCTTTCATTGATTTCTGTTGTTTTATTTTTCTCAGTTTTATTTTTTTCTGCTCAAATCTTTATTATGTCCCTCCTCCTTCTGACTTTGGGCCTCAGGTTTTCTTCTTTTCTAGTTTCATTAATTGTGAGTTTAGACTGTTCATATGGGATTGTTGTTGTCTCCTGAGGTAGGCCTGTATTGCAATATTCTTCCCTCTTAGCATGGCCTTTGCTGCATCCCACAGATATTGCAGTGTTGAATTATTGTTGTCATGTGTTTCCATAAATTGCGTGTTCTCAGTTTTTACTTGGTCATTGATCCATTGGTTTTTTAGGAGCATGTTGTTAAGCCTCCATGTGTTTGTGGGCTTTTTCATTTCCTTTGCATAATATACTTCTTGTTTCATACCTTTGTGGTCTGAGGAGCTGGTTGGTACAATTTCCATCTTTTTGAATTTACTGAGGCTTTTTTTGTGGCCTAGTATATGATCTATTCTTGAAAATGTTCCATGTGCACTTGAGAAGAATGTGTATCCTGCCATTTTGGGTGTAGAGTTCTGTAGATGTCTGTTAGGTCCATCTGTTCTAGGGTGTCGTTCAGGGCTTCTGTGTCCTTCCTTATTTTCTGTCTGGTTGATCTGTCCTTTGAGTGGTGTGTTGAAGTCTCCTAAAATGAACGCATTGCATTCTATTTCCCCCTTTAATTCTGTTAGTTCTTGTTTCACATATGTTGGTGCTCCCTCCTGTGTTGGATGCATGGATATTTATAATGGTTATATCCACTCTTTGGACTGACCCCTTTATCATTATATCCTGTCCTTCCTTGTCTCTTGTTACTTTCTTTGTTTTGAAGTCTATTTTGTCTGATACAGGTACTGCAACACCTGTGTTTTTCTCCCTATTGTTTGCATGAAATATCTTTTTCCATCCCTTCACTTTGGGTCTTTGTATGTCTTTGGGTTTGAAGTGAGTCTCTTGTAGGCAGCATATAGATGGGTCTTGCTTTTTTAGCCACTGTGCAATTCTGTCTTTTGGTTGTTGCATTCAGTCCATTTAGATTTAGGGTAATTATTGATAGATATATACTTACTGCCAATGCCAGGCTTTGGATATGTGGTTACCAAAGGTTTAAGGGCAGGAGGGCCTGCCGCATGTCCTTAGGGGGCAAGCCATGCGGCAAGCCGCCTGGGCTTGCTGGTCTGTGCAAAATTCCAAGCAGGCAGTTCGACAAGTGAGAAAACACATGAGGGTGGCGGGGAGGGGGGGGCACGCGGGGCCCACGAGCCACCTCCCTTTGGCCAATCAGCAGCTGCAGCGGGCACCTGTGGGGGTGCACTTTCTCCCCTGCACCGGGAGAGGAGGAAAACGAAAGCAGCGTCTCCTCAGCTGCAGTCAGACTCCTCGCGAGGCGTGGCATGGACCGGGTGCTCTTGCTGCAGGGTCGCTGAAGGCATTCTGACGGGAATTGCCATGCTGACAATTTGGCTGCTGCCGCCGCCGCTGCCATGCCCTTCAAAGCCTGCACACACACACCCCCCGCCATTAATGGGCCATTCTGCGAGCACGTGAGGGCCCTAAGCCATGGGTAGGTTGCAGCCCCTCAATATGGCCTACGGGGCTCCCTTCCCCACCCCAAGCAGCTGTGGCGGCTGCGCTGCTGAGTCCGCGCAGTGCCCGAGAGCCCTGACAGGACGTGGGGTGTTGCCGCGGGCGGCCGACTCCAAAGTTGAGGGCAGCCTGGCGGCGCAGGTGGTGGCCGCTCATGACGCTCCAGCTACACTTGCTCCAGGCGCTGGTTTAAGGTAGGCGGGGCGTGGGCGCGGGGACCCCTGAGGTGCAGGCAGGTGGGCTGTGTGTTTAGTGGGATGTGGGCCCCAGGCAGCAGGTTCTGTGACTGCTGCTGTTTTGTTCCTTCAGTTTTTCTTTGCTGTTATACTTCACAAATGAGGGAAATCATTAGGTACTTGTCTGTCACTGCCTGGCTTATTTCACTGAGCATAATACCCTCTATCTCCATCCATGTTGTTGCAATTGATAGGATTTGTTTATTTCTTATGGCTGAGTAGTATTCCATTGCGTAAGTGTACCAGCTCTCCTTTATCCATTCATCTACTGATGGACACTTAGGTTGCTTCCATATCTAGGCTATTGTAAACATGCCGCAATAAACATAGGGGTGCATCTGTCTTTTTCAAACTGGGCTGCTGCATTCTTAGGGTAAATTCCTAGAAGTAGAATTCCTGGGTCAAATGGTATTCCTATTTTGAGCATTCTGAGGAACCTCCATACTGCTTTCCACAATGGTTGAACTAGTTTACATTCCCACCAGCAGTGTAGGAGGGTTCCCCTTTCTCCACAACCTCGCCAACATTTGTTGTTGTTTGTCTTTTCAATGATGGCGATCCTTACTGGTGTGAGGTGATATCTCATTGTGGTTTTAATTTGCATTTCTCTGATGATTAGCGATGTAGAGCATCTTTTCATGTGCCTGTTAGCCTTCTGGGTTTCTTCTTTAGAGAACTGTCTATTCAGCTCCTCTGCCCATTTTTTAATTGGATTATTTGCTTTTTTTTTGTTGAGGCATGTGAGCTCTTTATATATTTTGGACGTCAATCCTTTATCGGATCTTTCATTTATGAATATGTTGTCCCATACTGTAGGATACCTTTTTGTTCTATTGATGGTGTCCTTTGCTGTACAGAAGCTTTTTAGCTTGATATAGTCCCACTTGTTCATTTTTGCCTTTGTTTCCCTTGCCCGGGGAGATATGTTCATGAAGAAGTCACTCATGTTTATGTCCATGAGATTTTTGCCTATGTTTTTTTCTACATGGTTTCATGACTTACATTCAGGTCTTTGATCCATTTGGAGTTTACTTTTGTGTATGGGGTTAGACAGTGATCCAGTTTCATTCTCTTACATGTAGCTGTCCAGTTTTGCCAGCACCATCTGTTGAAGAGACTGTCATTTCCCCATTGTATGTCCATGGCTCCGTTATCATATATTAATTGACCATATACGTTTGGGTTAATGTCTGGAGTCTCCATTCTCTTCCACTGGTCTGTGGCTCTGTTCTTGTACCAGTACCAAATTGTATTGATTACTGTGACTTTGTAGTAGAGCTTGGAGTTGGGGAGCGAGATCCCCCCCACTTTATTCTTCATTCTCAGGATTGCTTTGGCTATTCGGGGTCTTTGACGGTTCCATATGAATTTTTTAACTATTTGTTCCAGTTCATTGAAGAATGCTGTTGGTAATTTGATAGGGATTGCATTGGATCTGTATACTGCTTTGGGCAGGATGGCCATTTTGATGATATTAATTCTTCCTAGCCATTTATTGGTATCTTTAATTTCTCTAATGAGTGTCTTGTAATTTCATGGTATATGTCTTTCAATTCCTTGGTTAGGTTTATTCCTAGGTATTTTATTCTTTTAGATGCAATTGTGAATGGAATTGATTTCTTGATTTCTTTCTCCTAATTCATCATTATTGTATATGAATGCAAGATTTCTATGTGTTAATTTTGTCTCCTTCAACATTGCTGAATTCAAATATTAGATCTCATAGTTTTGTTGTGGATTCTTCTTGTTTTCTTATGTACCATATCGCATCATCTGCAAACAGTCAGAGTTTCAATTCTTCGTTACCAATCTGGATGCCTTTTATTTCTTTGTGTTGTCTGATTGCCGTGGCTAGGACCTCCAGAACTACGTGGACTAAAAGGAGGGAGATTGGGCATCCTTCTCTTATTCCCAATCTTAAAGGAAATGCTCTCAGCTTCTCTCTGTTAAGTATGATGTTGGCTGTGCCTTTGTCATATATGGACTTGATTATGTTGAGGTACTTGCCCTCATACCCATTTTGTTGGGAATTTTTATCACAAATGGATGTTGAATTTTGTTGAATAGTTTTTCAGCATCTATGGAGATGATCATGTGGTTTTTACCCTTTTTGTTGATGTGGTGGATGATGATGATAGGTTTTAAAATGTTGTACCATCCTTGCATTCCTGGAATAAATCCTGCTTTATCATTATGGATGATCTTTCTGATGTATTTTTGTATTTGGTTTGGAGTATTTTGTTGAGTAGTTTGCATCTATACTCATCAGGGATGTTGGACTGTGATTTTCCTTCTTTGTGGTGTCTTTGCCTGGTTTTGGCATTAAAGTGATGCTGGCCTCATAGAATGAGTGTAAGTCCCTCCTCTTCTACGTTTTGGAAAACTTTAAGGGGGATGGGTATTAGGTCTTCACTAAATGTTTGATAAAATTCAGCATTGAAGCCATGTGGTCCAGGGATTTTGTTCTTAGGTAGTTTGTTGATTACAAATTAAATTTCGTTGCTGGTAATTGGTCTGTTCAGATTTTCTGTTTCTCCCTGGGTCAGCCTTGCTAGGTTGTATTTTTATAGAAAGTTGTCCATTTCTTCTAGGGTATGCAGTTTGTCAGCATATCATTTTTCATAGTATTCTCTAATAATTTTTTTTCCTGTGGCATCTGTAGTGATTTTTCATTTCTCATTTCTGATTTTGTTTATGCATGTAGACACTCTTTTTCTTGATAAGTCTGGCTAGGGGTTTATTTATTTTATTTTCTCAATGAACCAGCTCCTGCTTTCATTGATTTCTGTTGTTTTATTTTTCTCAGTTTTATTTTTTTCTGCTCAAATCTTTATTATGTCCCTCCTCCTTCTGACTTTGGGCCTCAGGTTTTCTTCTTTTCTAGTTTCATTAATTGTGAGTTTAGACTGTTCATATGGGATTGTTGTTGTCTCCTGAGGTAGGCCTGTATTGCAATATTCTTCCCTCTTAGCATGGCCTTTGCTGCATCCCACAGATATTGCAGTGTTGAATTATTGTTGTCATGTGTTTCCATAAATTGCGTGTTCTCAGTTTTTACTTGGTCATTGATCCATTGGTTTTTTAGGAGCATGTTGTTAAGCCTCCATGTGTTTGTGGGCTTTTTCATTTTCTTTGCATAATATACTTCTTGTTTCATACCTTTGTGGTCTGAGGAGCTGGTTGGTACAATTTCCATCTTTTTGAATTTACTGAGGCTTTTTTTGTGGCCTAGTATATGATCTATTCTTGAAAATGTTCCATGTGCACTTGAGAAGAATGTGTATCCTGCCATTTTGGGTGTAGAGTTCTGTAGATGTCTGTTAGGTCCATCTGTTCTAGGGTGTCGTTCAGGGCTTCTGTGTCCTTCCTTATTTTCTGTCTGGTTGATCTGTCCTTTGAGTGGTGTGTTGAAGTCTCCTAAAATGAACGCATTGCATTCTATTTCCCCCTTTAATTCTGTTAGTTCTTGTTTCACATATGTTGGTGCTCCCTCCTGTGTTGGATGCATGGATATTTATAATGGTTATATCCACTCTTTGGACTGACCCCTTTATCATTATATCCTGTCCTTCCTTGTCTCTTGTTACTTTCTTTGTTTTGAAGTCTATTTTGTCTGATACAGGTACTGCAACACCTGTGTTTTTCTCCCTATTGTTTGCATGAAATATCTTTTTCCATCCCTTCACTTTGGGTCTTTGTATGTCTTTGGGTTTGAAGTGAGTCTCTTGTAGGCAGCATATAGATGGGTCTTGCTTTTTTAGCCACTGTGCAATTCTGTCTTTTGGTTGTTGCATTCAGTCCATTTAGATTTAGGGTAATTATTGATAGATATATACTTACTGCCAATGCCAGGCTTTGGATATGTGGTTACCAAAGGTTTAAGGGCAGGAGGGCCTGCCGCATGTCCTTAGGGGGCAAGCCATGCGGCAAGCCGCCTGGGCTTGCTGGTCTGTGCAAAATTCCAAGCAGGCAGTTCGACAAGTGAGAAAACACATGAGGGTGGCGGGGAGGGGGGGGCACGCGGGGCCCACGAGCCACCTCCCTTTGGCCAATCAGCAGCTGCAGCGGGCACCTGTGGGGGTGCACTTTCTCCCCTGCACCGGGAGAGGAGGAAAACGAAAGCAGCGTCTCCTCAGCTGCAGTCAGACTCCTCGCGAGGCGTGGCATGGACCGGGTGCTCTTGCTGCAGGGTCGCTGAAGGCATTCTGACGGGAATTGCCATGCTGACAATTTGGCTGCTGCCGCCGCCGCTGCCATGCCCTTCAAAGCCTGCACACACACACCCCCCGCCATTAATGGGCCATTCTGCGAGCACGTGAGGGCCCTAAGCCATGGGTAGGTTGCAGCCCCTCAATATGGCCTACGGGGCTCCCTTCCCCACCCCAAGCAGCTGTGGCGGCTGCGCTGCTGAGTCCGCGCAGTGCCCGAGAGCCCTGACAGGACGTGGGGTGTTGCCGCGGGCGGCCGACTCCAAAGTTGAGGGCAGCCTGGCGGCGCAGGTGGTGGCCGCTCATGACGCTCCAGCTACACTTGCTCCAGGCGCTGGTTTAAGGTAGGCGGGGCGTGGGCGCGGGGACCCCTGAGGTGCAGGCAGGTGGGCTGTGTGTTTAGTGGGATGTGGGCCCCAGGCAGCAGGTTCTGTGACTGCTGCTGTTTTGTTCCTTCAGTTTTTCTTTGCTGTTATACTTCACAAATGAGGGAAATCATTAGGTACTTGTCTGTCACTGCCTGGCTTATTTCACTGAGCATAATACCCTCTATCTCCATCCATGTTGTTGCAATTGATAGGATTTGTTTATTTCTTATGGCTGAGTAGTATTCCATTGCGTAAGTGTACCAGCTCTCCTTTATCCATTCATCTACTGATGGACACTTAGGTTGCTTCCATATCTAGGCTATTGTAAACATGCCGCAATAAACATAGGGGTGCATCTGTCTTTTTCAAACTGGGCTGCTGCATTCTTAGGGTAAATTCCTAGAAGTAGAATTCCTGGGTCAAATGGTATTCCTATTTTGAGCATTCTGAGGAACCTCCATACTGCTTTCCACAATGGTTGAACTAGTTTACATTCCCACCAGCAGTGTAGGAGGGTTCCCCTTTCTCCACAACCTCGCCAACATTTGTTGTTGTTTGTCTTTTCAATGATGGCGATCCTTACTGGTGTGAGGTGATATCTCATTGTGGTTTTAATTTGCATTTCTCTGATGATTAGCGATGTAGAGCATCTTTTCATGTGCCTGTTAGCCTTCTGGGTTTCTTCTTTAGAGAACTGTCTATTCAGCTCCTCTGCCAATTTTTTAATTGGATTATTTGCTTTTTTTTTGTTGAGGCATGTGAGCTCTTTATATATTTTGGACGTCAATCCTTTATCGGATCTTTCATTTATGAATATGTTGTCCCATACTGTAGGATACCTTTTTGTTCTATTGATGGTGTCCTTTGCTGTACAGAAGCTTTTTAGCTTGATATAGTCCCACTTGTTCATATTTGCCTTTGTTTCCCTTGCCCGGGGAGATATGTTCATGAAGAAGTCACTCATGTTTATGTCCATGAGATTTTTGCCTATGTTTTTTTCTACATGGTTTCATGACTTACATTCAGGTCTTTGATCCATTTGGAGTTTACTTTTGTGTATGGGGTTAGACAGTGATCCAGTTTCATTCTCTTACATGTAGCTGTCCAGTTTTGCCAGCACCATCTGTTGAAGAGACTGTCATTTCCCCATTGTATGTCCATGGCTCCGTTATCATATATTAATTGACCATATACGTTTGGGTTAATGTCTGGAGTCTCCATTCTCTTCCACTGGTCTGTGGCTCTGTTCTTGTACCAGTACCAAATTGTATTGATTACTGTGACTTTGTAGTAGAGCTTGGAGTTGGGGAGCGAGATCCCCCCCACTTTATTCTTCATTCTCAGGATTGCTTTGGCTATTCGGGGTCTTTGACGGTTCCATATGAATTTTTTAACTATTTGTTCCAGTTCATTGAAGAATGCTGTTGGTAATTTGATAGGGATTGCATTGGATCTGTATACTGCTTTGGGCAGGATGGCCATTTTGATGATATTAATTCTTCCTAGCCATTTATTGGTATCTTTAATTTCTCTAATGAGTGTCTTGTAATTTCATGGTATATGTCTTTCAATTCCTTGGTTAGGTTTATTCCTAGGTATTTTATTCTTTTAGATGCAATTGTGAATGGAATTGATTTCTTGATTTCTTTCTCCTAATTCATCATTATTGTATATGAATGCAAGATTTCTATGTGTTAATTTTGTCTCCTTCAACATTGCTGAATTCAAATATTAGATCTCATAGTTTTGTTGTGGATTCTTCTTGTTTTCTTATGTACCATATCGCATCATCTGCAAACAGTCAGAGTTTCAATTCTTCGTTACCAATCTGGATGCCTTTTATTTCTTTGTGTTGTCTGATTGCCGTGGCTAGGACCTCCAGAACTACGTGGACTAAAAGGAGGGAGATTGGGCATCCTTCTCTTATTCCCAATCTTAAAGGAAATGCTCTCAGCTTCTCTCTGTTAAGTATGATGTTGGCTGTGCCTTTGTCATATATGGACTTGATTATGTTGAGGTACTTGCCCTCATACCCATTTTGTTGGGAATTTTTATCACAAATGGATGTTGAATTTTGTTGAATAGTTTTTCAGCATCTATGGAGATGATCATGTGGTTTTTACCCTTTTTGTTGATGTGGTGGATGATGATGATAGGTTTTAAAATGTTGTACCATCCTTGCATTCCTGGAATAAATCCTGCTTTATCATTATGGATGATCTTTCTGATGTATTTTTGTATTTGGTTTGGAGTATTTTGTTGAGTAGTTTGCATCTATACTCATCAGGGATGTTGGACTGTGATTTTCCTTCTTTGTGGTGTCTTTGCCTGGTTTTGGCATTAAAGTGATGCTGGCCTCATAGAATGAGTGTAAGTCCCTCCTCTTCTACGTTTTGGAAAACTTTAAGGGGGATGGGTATTAGGTCTTCACTAAATGTTTGATAAAATTCAGCATTGAAGCCATGTGGTCCAGGGATTTTGTTCTTAGGTAGTTTGTTGATTACAAATTAAATTTCGTTGCTGGTAATTGGTCTGTTCAGATTTTCTGTTTCTCCCTGGGTCAGCCTTGCTAGGTTGTATTTTTATAGAAAGTTGTCCATTTCTTCTAGGGTATGCAGTTTGTCAGCATATCATTTTTCATAGTATTCTCTAATAATTTTTTTTCCTGTGGCATCTGTAGTGATTTTTCATTTCTCATTTCTGATTTTGTTTATGCATGTAGACACTCTTTTTCTTGATAAGTCTGGCTAGGGGTTTATTTATTTTATTTTCTCAATGAACCAGCTCCTGCTTTCATTGATTTCTGTTGTTTTATTTTTCTCAGTTTTATTTTTTTCTGCTCAAATCTTTATTATGTCCCTCCTCCTTCTGACTTTGGGCCTCAGGTTTTCTTCTTTTCTAGTTTCATTAATTGTGAGTTTAGACTGTTCATATGGGATTGTTGTTGTCTCCTGAGGTAGGCCTGTATTGCAATATTCTTCCCTCTTAGCATGGCCTTTGCTGCATCCCACAGATATTGCAGTGTTGAATTATTGTTGTCATGTGTTTCCATAAATTGCGTGTTCTCAGTTTTTACTTGGTCATTGATCCATTGGTTTTTTAGGAGCATGTTGTTAAGCCTCCATGTGTTTGTGGGCTTTTTCATTTTCTTTGCATAATATACTTCTTGTTTCATACCTTTGTGGTCTGAGGAGCTGGTTGGTACAATTTCCATCTTTTTGAATTTACTGAGGCTTTTTTTGTGGCCTAGTATATGATCTATTCTTGAAAATGTTCCATGTGCACTTGAGAAGAATGTGTATCCTGCCATTTTGGGTGTAGAGTTCTGTAGATGTCTGTTAGGTCCATCTGTTCTAGGGTGTCGTTCAGGGCTTCTGTGTCCTTCCTTATTTTCTGTCTGGTTGATCTGTCCTTTGAGTGGTGTGTTGAAGTCTCCTAAAATGAACGCATTGCATTCTATTTCCCCCTTTAATTCTGTTAGTTCTTGTTTCACATATGTTGGTGCTCCCTCCTGTGTTGGATGCATGGATATTTATAATGGTTATATCCACTCTTTGGACTGACCCCTTTATCATTATATCCTGTCCTTCCTTGTCTCTTGTTACTTTCTTTGTTTTGAAGTCTATTTTGTCTGATACAGGTACTGCAACACCTGTGTTTTTCTCCCTATTGTTTGCATGAAATATCTTTTTCCATCCCTTCACTTTGGGTCTTTGTATGTCTTTGGGTTTGAAGTGAGTCTCTTGTAGGCAGCATATAGATGGGTCTTGCTTTTTTAGCCACTGTGCAATTCTGTCTTTTGGTTGTTGCATTCAGTCCATTTAGATTTAGGGTAATTATTGATAGATATATACTTACTGCCAATGCCAGGCTTTGGATATGTGGTTACCAAAGGTTTAAGGGCAGGAGGGCCTGCCGCATGTCCTTAGGGGGCAAGCCATGCGGCAAGCCGCCTGGGCTTGCTGGTCTGTGCAAAATTCCAAGCAGGCAGTTCGACAAGTGAGAAAACACATGAGGGTGGCGGGGAGGGGGGGGCACGCGGGGCCCACGAGCCACCTCCCTTTGGCCAATCAGCAGCTGCAGCGGGCACCTGTGGGGGTGCACTTTCTCCCCTGCACCGGGAGAGGAGGAAAACGAAAGCAGCGTCTCCTCAGCTGCAGTCAGACTCCTCGCGAGGCGTGGCATGGACCGGGTGCTCTTGCTGCAGGGTCGCTGAAGGCATTCTGACGGGAATTGCCATGCTGACAATTTGGCTGCTGCCGCCGCCGCTGCCATGCCCTTCAAAGCCTGCACACACACACCCCCCGCCATTAATGGGCCATTCTGCGAGCACGTGAGGGCCCTAAGCCATGGGTAGGTTGCAGCCCCTCAATATGGCCTACGGGGCTCCCTTCCCCACCCCAAGCAGCTGTGGCGGCTGCGCTGCTGAGTCCGCGCAGTGCCCGAGAGCCCTGACAGGACGTGGGGTGTTGCCGCGGGCGGCCGACTCCAAAGTTGAGGGCAGCCTGGCGGCGCAGGTGGTGGCCGCTCATGACGCTCCAGCTACACTTGCTCCAGGCGCTGGTTTAAGGTAGGCGGGGCGTGGGCGCGGGGACCCCTGAGGTGCAGGCAGGTGGGCTGTGTGTTTAGTGGGATGTGGGCCCCAGGCAGCAGGTTCTGTGACTGCTGCTGTTTTGTTCCTTCAGTTTTTCTTTGCTGTTATACTTCACAAATGAGGGAAATCATTAGGTACTTGTCTGTCACTGCCTGGCTTATTTCACTGAGCATAATACCCTCTATCTCCATCCATGTTGTTGCAATTGATAGGATTTGTTTATTTCTTATGGCTGAGTAGTATTCCATTGCGTAAGTGTACCAGCTCTCCTTTATCCATTCATCTACTGATGGACACTTAGGTTGCTTCCATATCTAGGCTATTGTAAACATGCCGCAATAAACATAGGGGTGCATCTGTCTTTTTCAAACTGGGCTGCTGCATTCTTAGGGTAAATTCCTAGAAGTAGAATTCCTGGGTCAAATGGTATTCCTATTTTGAGCATTCTGAGGAACCTCCATACTGCTTTCCACAATGGTTGAACTAGTTTACATTCCCACCAGCAGTGTAGGAGGGTTCCCCTTTCTCCACAACCTCGCCAACATTTGTTGTTGTTTGTCTTTTCAATGATGGCGATCCTTACTGGTGTGAGGTGATATCTCATTGTGGTTTTAATTTGCATTTCTCTGATGATTAGCGATGTAGAGCATCTTTTCATGTGCCTGTTAGCCTTCTGGGTTTCTTCTTTAGAGAACTGTCTATTCAGCTCCTCTGCCAATTTTTTAATTGGATTATTTGCTTTTTTTTTGTTGAGGCATGTGAGCTCTTTATATATTTTGGACGTCAATCCTTTATCGGATCTTTCATTTATGAATATGTTGTCCCATACTGTAGGATACCTTTTTGTTCTATTGATGGTGTCCTTTGCTGTACAGAAGCTTTTTAGCTTGATATAGTCCCACTTGTTCATATTTGCCTTTGTTTCCCTTGCCCGGGGAGATATGTTCATGAAGAAGTCACTCATGTTTATGTCCATGAGATTTTTGCCTATGTTTTTTTCTACATGGTTTCATGACTTACATTCAGGTCTTTGATCCATTTGGAGTTTACTTTTGTGTATGGGGTTAGACAGTGATCCAGTTTCATTCTCTTACATGTAGCTGTCCAGTTTTGCCAGCACCATCTGTTGAAGAGACTGTCATTTCCCCATTGTATGTCCATGGCTCCGTTATCATATATTAATTGACCATATACGTTTGGGTTAATGTCTGGAGTCTCCATTCTCTTCCACTGGTCTGTGGCTCTGTTCTTGTACCAGTACCAAATTGTATTGATTACTGTGACTTTGTAGTAGAGCTTGGAGTTGGGGAGCGAGATCCCCCCCACTTTATTCTTCATTCTCAGGATTGCTTTGGCTATTCGGGGTCTTTGACGGTTCCATATGAATTTTTTAACTATTTGTTCCAGTTCATTGAAGAATGCTGTTGGTAATTTGATAGGGATTGCATTGGATCTGTATACTGCTTTGGGCAGGATGGCCATTTTGATGATATTAATTCTTCCTAGCCATTTATTGGTATCTTTAATTTCTCTAATGAGTGTCTTGTAATTTCATGGTATATGTCTTTCAATTCCTTGGTTAGGTTTATTCCTAGGTATTTTATTCTTTTAGATGCAATTGTGAATGGAATTGATTTCTTGATTTCTTTCTCCTAATTCATCATTATTGTATATGAATGCAAGATTTCTATGTGTTAATTTTGTCTCCTTCAACATTGCTGAATTCAAATATTAGATCTCATAGTTTTGTTGTGGATTCTTCTTGTTTTCTTATGTACCATATCGCATCATCTGCAAACAGTCAGAGTTTCAATTCTTCGTTACCAATCTGGATGCCTTTTATTTCTTTGTGTTGTCTGATTGCCGTGGCTAGGACCTCCAGAACTACGTGGACTAAAAGGAGGGAGATTGGGCATCCTTCTCTTATTCCCAATCTTAAAGGAAATGCTCTCAGCTTCTCTCTGTTAAGTATGATGTTGGCTGTGCCTTTGTCATATATGGACTTGATTATGTTGAGGTACTTGCCCTCATACCCATTTTGTTGGGAATTTTTATCACAAATGGATGTTGAATTTTGTTGAATAGTTTTTCAGCATCTATGGAGATGATCATGTGGTTTTTACCCTTTTTGTTGATGTGGTGGATGATGATGATAGGTTTTAAAATGTTGTACCATCCTTGCATTCCTGGAATAAATCCTGCTTTATCATTATGGATGATCTTTCTGATGTATTTTTGTATTTGGTTTGGAGTATTTTGTTGAGTAGTTTGCATCTATACTCATCAGGGATGTTGGACTGTGATTTTCCTTCTTTGTGGTGTCTTTGCCTGGTTTTGGCATTAAAGTGATGCTGGCCTCATAGAATGAGTGTAAGTCCCTCCTCTTCTACGTTTTGGAAAACTTTAAGGGGGATGGGTATTAGGTCTTCACTAAATGTTTGATAAAATTCAGCATTGAAGCCATGTGGTCCAGGGATTTTGTTCTTAGGTAGTTTGTTGATTACAAATTAAATTTCGTTGCTGGTAATTGGTCTGTTCAGATTTTCTGTTTCTCCCTGGGTCAGCCTTGCTAGGTTGTATTTTTATAGAAAGTTGTCCATTTCTTCTAGGGTATGCAGTTTGTCAGCATATCATTTTTCATAGTATTCTCTAATAATTTTTTTTCCTGTGGCATCTGTAGTGATTTTTCATTTCTCATTTCTGATTTTGTTTATGCATGTAGACACTCTTTTTCTTGATAAGTCTGGCTAGGGGTTTATTTATTTTATTTTCTCAATGAACCAGCTCCTGCTTTCATTGATTTCTGTTGTTTTATTTTTCTCAGTTTTATTTTTTTCTGCTCAAATCTTTATTATGTCCCTCCTCCTTCTGACTTTGGGCCTCAGGTTTTCTTCTTTTCTAGTTTCATTAATTGTGAGTTTAGACTGTTCATATGGGATTGTTGTTGTCTCCTGAGGTAGGCCTGTATTGCAATATTCTTCCCTCTTAGCATGGCCTTTGCTGCATCCCACAGATATTGCAGTGTTGAATTATTGTTGTCATGTGTTTCCATAAATTGCGTGTTCTCAGTTTTTACTTGGTCATTGATCCATTGGTTTTTTAGGAGCATGTTGTTAAGCCTCCATGTGTTTGTGGGCTTTTTCATTTCCTTTGCATAATATACTTCTTGTTTCATACCTTTGTGGTCTGAGGAGCTGGTTGGTACAATTTCCATCTTTTTGAATTTACTGAGGCTTTTTTTGTGGCCTAGTATATGATCTATTCTTGAAAATGTTCCATGTGCACTTGAGAAGAATGTGTATCCTGCCATTTTGGGTGTAGAGTTCTGTAGATGTCTGTTAGGTCCATCTGTTCTAGGGTGTCGTTCAGGGCTTCTGTGTCCTTCCTTATTTTCTGTCTGGTTGATCTGTCCTTTGAGTGGTGTGTTGAAGTCTCCTAAAATGAACGCATTGCATTCTATTTCCCCCTTTAATTCTGTTAGTTCTTGTTTCACATATGTTGGTGCTCCCTCCTGTGTTGGATGCATGGATATTTATAATGGTTATATCCACTCTTTGGACTGACCCCTTTATCATTATATCCTGTCCTTCCTTGTCTCTTGTTACTTTCTTTGTTTTGAAGTCTATTTTGTCTGATACAGGTACTGCAACACCTGTGTTTTTCTCCCTATTGTTTGCATGAAATATCTTTTTCCATCCCTTCACTTTGGGTCTTTGTATGTCTTTGGGTTTGAAGTGAGTCTCTTGTAGGCAGCATATAGATGGGTCTTGCTTTTTTAGCCACTGTGCAATTCTGTCTTTTGGTTGTTGCATTCAGTCCATTTAGATTTAGGGTAATTATTGATAGATATATACTTACTGCCAATGCCAGGCTTTGGATATGTGGTTACCAAAGGTTTAAGGGCAGGAGGGCCTGCCGCATGTCCTTAGGGGGCAAGCCATGCGGCAAGCCGCCTGGGCTTGCTGGTCTGTGCAAAATTCCAAGCAGGCAGTTCGACAAGTGAGAAAACACATGAGGGTGGCGGGGAGGGGGGGGCACGCGGGGCCCACGAGCCACCTCCCTTTGGCCAATCAGCAGCTGCAGCGGGCACCTGTGGGGGTGCACTTTCTCCCCTGCACCGGGAGAGGAGGAAAACGAAAGCAGCGTCTCCTCAGCTGCAGTCAGACTCCTCGCGAGGCGTGGCATGGACCGGGTGCTCTTGCTGCAGGGTCGCTGAAGGCATTCTGACGGGAATTGCCATGCTGACAATTTGGCTGCTGCCGCCGCCGCTGCCATGCCCTTCAAAGCCTGCACACACACACCCCCCGCCATTAATGGGCCATTCTGCGAGCACGTGAGGGCCCTAAGCCATGGGTAGGTTGCAGCCCCTCAATATGGCCTACGGGGCTCCCTTCCCCACCCCAAGCAGCTGTGGCGGCTGCGCTGCTGAGTCCGCGCAGTGCCCGAGAGCCCTGACAGGACGTGGGGTGTTGCCGCGGGCGGCCGACTCCAAAGTTGAGGGCAGCCTGGCGGCGCAGGTGGTGGCCGCTCATGACGCTCCAGCTACACTTGCTCCAGGCGCTGGTTTAAGGTAGGCGGGGCGTGGGCGCGGGGACCCCTGAGGTGCAGGCAGGTGGGCTGTGTGTTTAGTGGGATGTGGGCCCCAGGCAGCAGGTTCTGTGACTGCTGCTGTTTTGTTCCTTCAGTTTTTCTTTGCTGTTATACTTCACAAATGAGGGAAATCATTAGGTACTTGTCTGTCACTGCCTGGCTTATTTCACTGAGCATAATACCCTCTATCTCCATCCATGTTGTTGCAATTGATAGGATTTGTTTATTTCTTATGGCTGAGTAGTATTCCATTGCGTAAGTGTACCAGCTCTCCTTTATCCATTCATCTACTGATGGACACTTAGGTTGCTTCCATATCTAGGCTATTGTAAACATGCCGCAATAAACATAGGGGTGCATCTGTCTTTTTCAAACTGGGCTGCTGCATTCTTAGGGTAAATTCCTAGAAGTAGAATTCCTGGGTCAAATGGTATTCCTATCTTGAGCATTCTGAGGAACCTCCATACTGCTTTCCACAATGGTTGAACTAGTTTACATTCCCACCAGCAGTGTAGGAGGGTTCCCCTTTCTCCACAACCTCGCCAACATTTGTTGTTGTTTGTCTTTTCAATGATGGCGATCCTTACTGGTGTGAGGTGATATCTCATTGTGGTTTTAATTTGCATTTCTCTGATGATTAGCGATGTAGAGCATCTTTTCATGTGCCTGTTAGCCTTCTGGGTTTCTTCTTTAGAGAACTGTCTATTCAGCTCCTCTGCCAATTTTTTAATTGGATTATTTGCTTTTTTTTTGTTGAGGCATGTGAGCTCTTTATATATTTTGGACGTCAATCCTTTATCGGATCTTTCATTTATGAATATGTTGTCCCATACTGTAGGATACCTTTTTGTTCTATTGATGGTGTCCTTTGCTGTACAGAAGCTTTTTAGCTTGATATAGTCCCACTTGTTCATTTTTGCCTTTGTTTCCCTTGCCCGGGGAGAGATGTTCATGAAGAAGTCACTCATGTTTATGTCCATGAGATTTTTGCCTATGTTTTTTTCTACATGGTTTCATGACTTACATTCAGGTCTTTGATCCATTTGGAGTTTACTTTTGTGTATGGGGTTAGACAGTGATCCAGTTTCATTCTCTTACATGTAGCTGTCCAGTTTTGCCAGCACCATCTGTTGAAGAGACTGTCATTTCCCCATTGTATGTCCATGGCTCCGTTATCATATATTAATTGACCATATACGTTTGGGTTAATGTCTGGAGTCTCCATTCTCTTCCACTGGTCTGTGGCTCTGTTCTTGTACCAGTACCAAATTGTATTGATTACTGTGACTTTGTAGTAGAGCTTGGAGTTGGGGAGCGAGATCCCCCCCACTTTATTCTTCATTCTCAGGATTGCTTTGGCTATTCGGGGTCTTTGACGGTTCCATATGAATTTTTTAACTATTTGTTCCAGTTCATTGAAGAATGCTGTTGGTAATTTGATAGGGATTGCATTGGATCTGTATACTGCTTTGGGCAGGATGGCCATTTTGATGATATTAATTCTTCCTAGCCATTTATTGGTATCTTTAATTTCTCTAATGAGTGTCTTGTAATTTCATGGTATATGTCTTTCAATTCCTTGGTTAGGTTTATTCCTAGGTATTTTATTCTTTTAGATGCAATTGTGAATGGAATTGATTTCTTGATTTCTTTCTCCTAATTCATCATTATTGTATATGAATGCAAGATTTCTATGTGTTAATTTTGTCTCCTTCAACATTGCTGAATTCAAATATTAGATCTCATAGTTTTGTTGTGGATTCTTCTTGTTTTCTTATGTACCATATCGCATCATCTGCAAACAGTCAGAGTTTCAATTCTTCGTTACCAATCTGGATGCCTTTTATTTCTTTGTGTTGTCTGATTGCCGTGGCTAGGACCTCCAGAACTACGTGGACTAAAAGGAGGGAGATTGGGCATCCTTCTCTTATTCCCAATCTTAAAGGAAATGCTCTCAGCTTCTCTCTGTTAAGTATGATGTTGGCTGTGCCTTTGTCATATATGGACTTGATTATGTTGAGGTACTTGCCCTCATACCCATTTTGTTGGGAATTTTTATCACAAATGGATGTTGAATTTTGTTGAATAGTTTTTCAGCATCTATGGAGATGATCATGTGGTTTTTACCCTTTTTGTTGATGTGGTGGATGATGATGATAGGTTTTAAAATGTTGTACCATCCTTGCATTCCTGGAATAAATCCTGCTTTATCATTATGGATGATCTTTCTGATGTATTTTTGTATTTGGTTTGGAGTATTTTGTTGAGTAGTTTGCATCTATACTCATCAGGGATGTTGGACTGTGATTTTCCTTCTTTGTGGTGTCTTTGCCTGGTTTTGGCATTAAAGTGATGCTGGCCTCATAGAATGAGTGTAAGTCCCTCCTCTTCTACGTTTTGGAAAACTTTAAGGGGGATGGGTATTAGGTCTTCACTAAATGTTTGATAAAATTCAGCATTGAAGCCATGTGGTCCAGGGATTTTGTTCTTAGGTAGTTTGTTGATTACAAATTAAATTTCGTTGCTGGTAATTGGTCTGTTCAGATTTTCTGTTTCTCCCTGGGTCAGCCTTGCTAGGTTGTATTTTTATAGAAAGTTGTCCATTTCTTCTAGGGTATGCAGTTTGTCAGCATATCATTTTTCATAGTATTCTCTAATAATTTTTTTTCCTGTGGCATCTGTAGTGATTTTTCATTTCTCATTTCTGATTTTGTTTATGCATGTAGACACTCTTTTTCTTGATAAGTCTGGCTAGGGGTTTATTTATTTTATTTTCTCAATGAACCAGCTCCTGCTTTCATTGATTTCTGTTGTTTTATTTTTCTCAGTTTTATTTTTTTCTGCTCAAATCTTTATTATGTCCCTCCTCCTTCTGACTTTGGGCCTCAGGTTTTCTTCTTTTCTAGTTTCATTAATTGTGAGTTTAGACTGTTCATATGGGATTGTTGTTGTCTCCTGAGGTAGGCCTGTATTGCAATATTCTTCCCTCTTAGCATGGCCTTTGCTGCATCCCACAGATATTGCAGTGTTGAATTATTGTTGTCATGTGTTTCCATAAATTGCGTGTTCTCAGTTTTTACTTGGTCATTGATCCATTGGTTTTTTTAGGAGCATGTTGTTAAGCCTCCATGTGTTTGTGGGCTTTTTCATTTTCTTTGCATAATATACTTCTTGTTTCATACCTTTGTGGTCTGAGGAGCTGGTTGGTACAATTTCCATCTTTTTGAATTTACTGAGGCTTTTTTTGTGGCCTAGTATATGATCTATTCTTGAAAATGTTCCATGTGCACTTGAGAAGAATGTGTATCCTGCCATTTTGGGTGTAGAGTTCTGTAGATGTCTGTTAGGTCCATCTGTTCTAGGGTGTCGTTCAGGGCTTCTGTGTCCTTCCTTATTTTCTGTCTG
This sequence comes from Manis pentadactyla, assembly GCF_030020395.1. NCBI lineage: Eukaryota > Metazoa > Chordata > Mammalia > Pholidota > Manidae > Manis > Manis pentadactyla. The sequence goes on from NC_080024.1 coordinate 79,344,762, forward strand.
GTTGATCTGTCCTTTGAGTGGTGTGTTGAAGTCTCCTAAAATGAACGCATTGCATTCTATTTCCCCCTTTAATTCTGTTAGTTCTTGTTTCACATATGTTGGTGCTCCCTCCTGTGTTGGATGCATGGATATTTATAATGGTTATATCCACTCTTTGGACTGACCCCTTTATCATTATATCCTGTCCTTCCTTGTCTCTTGTTACTTTCTTTGTTTTGAAGTCTATTTTGTCTGATACAGGTACTGCAACACCTGTGTTTTTCTCCCTATTGTTTGCATGAAATATCTTTTTCCATCCCTTCACTTTGGGTCTTTGTATGTCTTTGGGTTTGAAGTGAGTCTCTTGTAGGCAGCATATAGATGGGTCTTGCTTTTTTAGCCACTGTGCATTTCTGTCTTTTGGTTGTTGCATTCAGTCCATTTAGATTTAGGGTAATTATTGATAGATATATACTTACTGCCAATGCCAGGCTTTGGATATGTGGTTACCAAAGGTTTAAGGGCAGGAGGGCCTGCCGCATGTCCTTAGGGGGCAAGCCATGCGGCAAGCCGCCTGGGCTTGCTGGTCTGTGCAAAATTCCAAGCAGGCAGTTCGACAAGTGAGAAAACACATGAGGGTGGCGGGGAGGGGGGGGCACGCGGGGCCCACGAGCCACCTCCCTTTGGCCAATCAGCAGCTGCAGCGGGCACCTGTGGGGGTGCACTTTCTCCCCTGCACCGGGAGAGGAGGAAAACGAAAGCAGCGTCTCCTCAGCTGCAGTCAGACTCCTCGCGAGGCGTGGCATGGACCGGGTGCTCTTGCTGCAGGGTCGCTGAAGGCATTCTGACGGGAATTGCCATGCTGACAATTTGGCTGCTGCCGCCGCCGCTGCCATGCCCTTCAAAGCCTGCACACACACACCCCCCGCCATTAATGGGACATTCTGCGAGCACGTGAGGGCCCTAAGCCATGGGTAGGTTGCAGCCCCTCAATATGGCCTACGGGGCTCCCTTCCCCACCCCAAGCAGCTGTGGCGGCTGCGCTGCTGAGTCCGCGCAGTGCCCGAGAGCCCTGACAGGACGTGGGGTGTTGCCGCGGGCGGCCGACTCCAAAGTTGAGGGCAGCCTGGCGGCGCAGGTGGTGGCCGCTCATGACGCTCCAGCTACACTTGCTCCAGGCGCTGGTTTAAGGTAGGCGGGGCGTGGGCGCGGGGACCCCTGAGGTGCAGGCAGGTGGGCTGTGTGTTTAGTGGGATGTGGGCCCCAGGCAGCAGGTTCTGTGACTGCTGCTGTTTTGTTCCTTCAGTTTTTCTTTGCTGTTATACTTCACAAATGAGGGAAATCATTAGGTACTTGTCTGTCACTGCCTGGCTTATTTCACTGAGCATAATACCCTCTATCTCCATCCATGTTGTTGCAATTGATAGGATTTGTTTATTTCTTATGGCTGAGTAGTATTCCATTGCGTAAGTGTACCAGCTCTCCTTTATCCATTCATCTACTGATGGACACTTAGGTTGCTTCCATATCTAGGCTATTGTAAACATGCCGCAATAAACATAGGGGTGCATCTGTCTTTTTAAAACTGGGCTGCTGCATTCTTAGGGTAAATTCCTAGAAGTAGAATTCCTGGGTCAAATGGTATTCCTATTTTGAGCATTCTGAGGAACCTCCATACTGCTTTCCACAATGGTTGAACTAGTTTACATTCCCACCAGCAGTGTAGGAGGGTTCCCCTTTCTCCACAACCTCGCCAACATTTGTTGTTGTTTGTCTTTTCAATGATGGCGATCCTTACTGGTGTGAGGTGATATCTCATTGTGCTTTTAATTTGCATTTCTCTGATGATTAGCGATGTAGAGCATCTTTTCATGTGCCTGTTAGCCTTCTGGGTTTCTTCTTTAGAGAACTGTCTATTCAGCTCCTCTGCCCATTTTTTAATTGGATTATTTGCTTTTTTTTTGTTGAGGCATGTGAGCTCTTTATATATTTTGGACGTCAATCCTTTATCGGATCTTTCATTTATGAATATGTTGTCCCATACTGTAGGATACCTTTTTGTTCTATTGATGGTGTCCTTTGCTGTACAGAAGCTTTTTAGCTTGATATAGTCCCACTTGTTCATATTTGCCTTTGTTTCCCTTGCCCGGGGAGATATGTTCATGAAGAAGTCACTCATGTTTATGTCCATGAGATTTTTGCCTATGTTTTTTTCTACATGGTTTCATGACTTACATTCAGGTCTTTGATCCATTTGGAGTTTACTTTTGTGTATGGGGTTAGACAGTGATCCAGTTTCATTCTCTTACATGTAGCTGTCCAGTTTTGCCAGCACCATCTGTTGAAGAGACTGTCATTTCCCCATTGTATGTCCATGGCTCCGTTATCATATATTAATTGACCATATACGTTTGGGTTAATGTCTGGAGTCTCCATTCTCTTCCACTGGTCTGTGGCTCTGTTCTTGTACCAGTACCAAATTGTATTGATTACTGTGACTTTGTAGTAGAGCTTGGAGTTGGGGAGCGAGATCCCCCCCACTTTATTCTTCATTCTCAGGATTGCTTTGGCTATTCGGGGTCTTTGACGGTTCCATATGAATTTTTTAACTATTTGTTCCAGTTCATTGAAGAATGCTGTTGGTAATTTGATAGGGATTGCATTGGATCTGTATACTGCTTTGGGCAGGATGGCCATTTTGATGATATTAATTCTTCCTAGCCATTTATTGGTATCTTTAATTTCTCTAATGAGTGTCTTGTAATTTCATGGTATATGTCTTTCAATTCCTTGGTTAGGTTTATTCCTAGGTATTTTATTCTTTTAGATGCAATTGTGAATGGAATTGATTTCTTGATTTCTTTCTCCTAATTCATCATTATTGTATATGAATGCAAGATTTCTATGTGTTAATTTTGTCTCCTTCAACATTGCTGAATTCAAATATTAGATCTCATAGTTTTGTTGTGGATTCTTCTTGTTTTCTTATGTACCATATCGCATCATCTGCAAACAGTCAGAGTTTCAATTCTTCGTTACCAATCTGGATGCCTTTTATTTCTTTGTGTTGTCTGATTGCCGTGGCTAGGACCTCCAGAACTACGTGGACTAAAAGGAGGGAGATTGGGCATCCTTCTCTTATTCCCAATCTTAAAGGAAATGCTCTCAGCTTCTCTCTGTTAAGTATGATGTTGGCTGTGCCTTTGTCATATATGGACTTGATTATGTTGAGGTACTTGCCCTCATACCCATTTTGTTGGGAATTTTTATCACAAATGGATGTTGAATTTTGTTGAATAGTTTTTCAGCATCTATGGAGATGATCATGTGGTTTTTACCCTTTTTGTTGATGTGGTGGATGATGATGATAGGTTTTAAAATGTTGTACCATCCTTGCATTCCTGGAATAAATCCTGCTTTATCATTATGGATGATCTTTCTGATGTATTTTTGTATTTGGTTTGGAGTATTTTGTTGAGTAGTTTGCATCTATACTCATCAGGGATGTTGGACTGTGATTTTCCTTCTTTGTGGTGTCTTTGCCTGGTTTTGGCATTAAAGTGATGCTGGCCTCATAGAATGAGTGTAAGTCCCTCCTCTTCTACGTTTTGGAAAACTTTAAGGGGGATGGGTATTAGGTCTTCACTAAATGTTTGATAAAATTCAGCATTGAAGCCATGTGGTCCAGGGATTTTGTTCTTAGGTAGTTTGTTGATTACAAATTAAATTTCGTTGCTGGTAATTGGTCTGTTCAGATTTTCTGTTTCTCCCTGGGTCAGCCTTGCTAGGTTGTATTTTTATAGAAAGTTGTCCATTTCTTCTAGGGTATGCAGTTTGTCAGCATATCATTTTTCATAGTATTCTCTAATAATTTTTTTTCCTGTGGCATCTGTAGTGATTTTTCATTTCTCATTTCTGATTTTGTTTATGCATGTAGACACTCTTTTTCTTGATAAGTCTGGCTAGGGGTTTATTTATTTTATTTTCTCAATGAACCAGCTCCTGCTTTCATTGATTTCTGTTGTTTTATTTTTCTCAGTTTTATTTTTTTCTGCTCAAATCTTTATTATGTCCCTCCTCCTTCTGACTTTGGGCCTCAGGTTTTCTTCTTTTCTAGTTTCATTAATTGTGAGTTTAGACTGTTCATATGGGATTGTTGTTGTCTCCTGAGGTAGGCCTGTATTGCAATATTCTTCCCTCTTAGCATGGCCTTTGCTGCATCCCACAGATATTGCAGTGTTGAATTATTGTTGTCATGTGTTTCCATAAATTGCGTGTTCTCAGTTTTTACTTGGTCATTGATCCATTGGTTTTTTAGGAGCATGTTGTTAAGCCTCCATGTGTTTGTGGGCTTTTTCATTTTCTTTGCATAATATACTTCTTGTTTCATACCTTTGTGGTCTGAGGAGCTGGTTGGTACAATTTCCATCTTTTTGAATTTACTGAGGCTTTTTTTGTGGCCTAGTATATGATCTATTCTTGAAAATGTTCCATGTGCACTTGAGAAGAATGTGTATCCTGCCATTTTGGGTGTAGAGTTCTGTAGATGTCTGTTAGGTCCATCTGTTCTAGGGTGTCGTTCAGGGCTTCTGTGTCCTTCCTTATTTTCTGTCTGGTTGATCTGTCCTTTGAGTGGTGTGTTGAAGTCTCCTAAAATGAACGCATTGCATTCTATTTCCCCCTTTAATTCTGTTAGTTCTTGTTTCACATATGTTGGTGCTCCCTCCTGTGTTGGATGCATGGATATTTATAATGGTTATATCCACTCTTTGGACTGACCCCTTTATCATTATATCCTGTCCTTCCTTGTCTCTTGTTACTTTCTTTGTTTTGAAGTCTATTTTGTCTGATACAGGTACTGCAACACCTGTGTTTTTCTCCCTATTGTTTGCATGAAATATCTTTTTCCATCCCTTCACTTTGGGTCTTTGTATGTCTTTGGGTTTGAAGTGAGTCTCTTGTAGGCAGCATATAGATGGGTCTTGCTTTTTTAGCCACTGTGCAATTCTGTCTTTTGGTTGTTGCATTCAGTCCATTTAGATTTAGGGTAATTATTGATAGATATATACTTACTGCCAATGCCAGGCTTTGGATATGTGGTTACCAAAGGTTTAAGGGCAGGAGGGCCTGCCGCATGTCCTTAGGGGGCAAGCCATGCGGCAAGCCGCCTGGGCTTGCTGGTCTGTGCAAAATTCCAAGCAGGCAGTTCGACAAGTGAGAAAACACATGAGGGTGGCGGGGAGGGGGGGGCACGCGGGGCCCACGAGCCACCTCCCTTTGGCCAATCAGCAGCTGCAGCGGGCACCTGTGGGGGTGCACTTTCTCCCCTGCACCGGGAGAGGAGGAAAACGAAAGCAGCGTCTCCTCAGCTGCAGTCAGACTCCTCGCGAGGCGTGGCATGGACCGGGTGCTCTTGCTGCAGGGTCGCTGAAGGCATTCTGACGGGAATTGCCATGCTGACAATTTGGCTGCTGCCGCCGCCGCTGCCATGCCCTTCAAAGCCTGCACACACACACCCCCCGCCATTAATGGGACATTCTGCGAGCACGTGAGGGCCCTAAGCCATGGGTAGGTTGCAGCCCCTCAATATGGCCTACGGGGCTCCCTTCCCCACCCCAAGCAGCTGTGGCGGCTGCGCTGCTGAGTCCGCGCAGTGCCCGAGAGCCCTGACAGGACGTGGGGTGTTGCCGCGGGCGGCCGACTCCAAAGTTGAGGGCAGCCTGGCGGCGCAGGTGGTGGCCGCTCATGACGCTCCAGCTACACTTGCTCCAGGCGCTGGTTTAAGGTAGGCGGGGCGTGGGCGCGGGGACCCCTGAGGTGCAGGCAGGTGGGCTGTGTGTTTAGTGGGATGTGGGCCCCAGGCAGCAGGTTCTGTGACTGCTGCTGTTTTGTTCCTTCAGTTTTTCTTTGCTGTTATACTTCACAAATGAGGGAAATCATTAGGTACTTGTCTGTCACTGCCTGGCTTATTTCACTGAGCATAATACCCTCTATCTCCATCCATGTTGTTGCAATTGATAGGATTTGTTTATTTCTTATGGCTGAGTAGTATTCCATTGCGTAAGTGTACCAGCTCTCCTTTATCCATTCATCTACTGATGGACACTTAGGTTGCTTCCATATCTAGGCTATTGTAAACATGCCGCAATAAACATAGGGGTGCATCTGTCTTTTTCAAACTGGGCTGCTGCATTCTTAGGGTAAATTCCTAGAAGTAGAATTCCTGGGTCAAATGGTATTCCTATTTTGAGCATTCTGAGGAACCTCCATACTGCTTTCCACAATGGTTGAACTAGTTTACATTCCCACCAGCAGTGTAGGAGGGTTCCCCTTTCTCCACAACCTCGCCAACATTTGTTGTTGTTTGTCTTTTCAATGATGGCGATCCTTACTGGTGTGAGGTGATATCTCATTGTGGTTTTAATTTGCATTTCTCTGATGATTAGCGATGTAGAGCATCTTTTCATGTGCCTGTTAGCCTTCTGGGTTTCTTCTTTGGAGAACTGTCTATTCAGCTCCTCTGCCAATTTTTTAATTGGATTATTTGCTTTTTTTTTGTTGAGGCATGTGAGCTCTTTATATATTTTGGACGTCAATCCTTTATCGGATCTTTCATTTATGAATATGTTGTCCCATACTGTAGGATACCTTTTTGTTCTATTGATGGTGTCCTTTGCTGTACAGAAGCTTTTTAGCTTGATATAGTCCCACTTGTTCATTTTTGCCTTTGTTTCCCTTGCCCGGGGAGATATGTTCATGAAGAAGTCACTCATGTTTATGTCCATGAGATTTTTGCCTATGTTTTTTTCTACATGGTTTCATGACTTACATTCAGGTCTTTGATCCATTTGGAGTTTACTTTTGTGTATGGGGTTAGACAGTGATCCAGTTTCATTCTCTTACATGTAGCTGTCCAGTTTTGCCAGCACCATCTGTTGAAGAGACTGTCATTTCCCCATTGTATGTCCATGGCTCCGTTATCATATATTAATTGACCATATACGTTTGGGTTAATGTCTGGAGTCTCCATTCTCTTCCACTGGTCTGTGGCTCTGTTCTTGTACCAGTACCAAATTGTATTGATTACTGTGACTTTGTAGTAGAGCTTGGAGTTGGGGAGCGAGATCCCCCCCACTTTATTCTTCATTCTCAGGATTGCTTTGGCTATTCGGGGTCTTTGACGGTTCCATATGAATTTTTTAACTATTTGTTCCAGTTCATTGAAGAATGCTGTTGGTAATTTGATAGGGATTGCATTGGATCTGTATACTGCTTTGGGCAGGATGGCCATTTTGATGATATTAATTCTTCCTAGCCATTTATTGGTATCTTTAATTTCTCTAATGAGTGTCTTGTAATTTCATGGTATATGTCTTTCAATTCCTTGGTTAGGTTTATTCCTAGGTATTTTATTCTTTTAGATGCAATTGTGAATGGAATTGATTTCTTGATTTCTTTCTCCTAATTCATCATTATTGTATATGAATGCAAGATTTCTATGTGTTAATTTTGTCTCCTTCAACATTGCTGAATTCAAATATTAGATCTCATAGTTTTGTTGTGGATTCTTCTTGTTTTCTTATGTACCATATCGCATCATCTGCAAACAGTCAGAGTTTCAATTCTTCGTTACCAATCTGGATGCCTTTTATTTCTTTGTGTTGTCTGATTGCCGTGGCTAGGACCTCCAGAACTACGTGGACTAAAAGGAGGGAGATTGGGCATCCTTCTCTTATTCCCAATCTTAAAGGAAATGCTCTCAGCTTCTCTCTGTTAAGTATGATGTTGGCTGTGCCTTTGTCATATATGGACTTGATTATGTTGAGGTACTTGCCCTCATACCCATTTTGTTGGGAATTTTTATCACAAATGGATGTTGAATTTTGTTGAATAGTTTTTCAGCATCTATGGAGATGATCATGTGGTTTTTACCCTTTTTGTTGATGTGGTGGATGATGATGATAGGTTTTAAAATGTTGTACCATCCTTGCATTCCTGGAATAAATCCTGCTTTATCATTATGGATGATCTTTCTGATGTATTTTTGTATTTGGTTTGGAGTATTTTGTTGAGTAGTTTGCATCTATACTCATCAGGGATGTTGGACTGTGATTTTCCTTCTTTGTGGTGTCTTTGCCTGGTTTTGGCATTAAAGTGATGCTGGCCTCATAGAATGAGTGTAAGTCCCTCCTCTTCTACGTTTTGGAAAACTTTAAGGGGGATGGGTATTAGGTCTTCACTAAATGTTTGATAAAATTCAGCATTGAAGCCATGTGGTCCAGGGATTTTGTTCTTAGGTAGTTTGTTGATTACAAATTAAATTTCGTTGCTGGTAATTGGTCTGTTCAGATTTTCTGTTTCTCCCTGGGTCAGCCTTGCTAGGTTGTATTTTTATAGAAAGTTGTCCATTTCTTCTAGGGTATGCAGTTTGTCAGCATATCATTTTTCATAGTATTCTCTAATAATTTTTTTTCCTGTGGCATCTGTAGTGATTTTTCATTTCTCATTTCTGATTTTGTTTATGCATGTAGACACTCTTTTTCTTGATAAGTCTGGCTAGGGGTTTATTTATTTTATTTTCTCAATGAACCAGCTCCTGCTTTCATTGATTTCTGTTGTTTTATTTTTCTCAGTTTTATTTTTTTCTGCTCAAATCTTTATTATGTCCCTCCTCCTTCTGACTTTGGGCCTCAGGTTTTCTTCTTTTCTAGTTTCATTAATTGTGAGTTTAGACTGTTCATATGGGATTGTTGTTGTCTCCTGAGGTAGGCCTGTATTGCAATATTCTTCCCTCTTAGCATGGCCTTTGCTGCATCCCACAGATATTGCAGTGTTGAATTATTGTTGTCATGTGTTTCCATAAATTGCGTGTTCTCAGTTTTTACTTGGTCATTGATCCATTGGTTTTTTAGGAGCATGTTGTTAAGCCTCCATGTGTTTGTGGGCTTTTTCATTTTCTTTGCATAATATACTTCTTGTTTCATACCTTTGTGGTCTGAGGAGCTGGTTGGTACAATTTCCATCTTTTTGAATTTACTGAGGCTTTTTTTGTGGCCTAGTATATGATCTATTCTTGAAAATGTTCCATGTGCACTTGAGAAGAATGTGTATCCTGCCATTTTGGGTGTAGAGTTCTGTAGATGTCTGTTAGGTCCATCTGTTCTAGGGTGTCGTTCAGGGCTTCTGTGTCCTTCCTTATTTTCTGTCTGGTTGATCTGTCCTTTGAGTGGTGTGTTGAAGTCTCCTAAAATGAACGCATTGCATTCTATTTCCCCCTTTAATTCTGTTAGTTCTTGTTTCACATATGTTGGTGCTCCCTCCTGTGTTGGATGCATGGATATTTATAATGGTTATATCCACTCTTTGGACTGACCCCTTTATCATTATATCCTGTCCTTCCTTGTCTCTTGTTACTTTCTTTGTTTTGAAGTCTATTTTGTCTGATACAGGTACTGCAACACCTGTGTTTTTCTCCCTATTGTTTGCATGAAATATCTTTTTCCATCCCTTCACTTTGGGTCTTTGTATGTCTTTGGGTTTGAAGTGAGTCTCTTGTAGGCAGCATATAGATGGGTCTTGCTTTTTTAGCCACTGTGCAATTCTGTCTTTTGGTTGTTGCATTCAGTCCATTTAGATTTAGGGTAATTATTGATAGATATATACTTACTGCCAATGCCAGGCTTTGGATATGTGGTTACCAAAGGTTTAAGGGCAGGAGGGCCTGCCGCATGTCCTTAGGGGGCAAGCCATGCGGCAAGCCGCCTGGGCTTGCTGGTCTGTGCAAAATTCCAAGCAGGCAGTTCGACAAGTGAGAAAACACATGAGGGTGGCGGGGAGGGGGGGGCACGCGGGGCCCACGAGCCACCTCCCTTTGGCCAATCAGCAGCTGCAGCGGGCACCTGTGGGGGTGCACTTTCTCCCCTGCACCGGGAGAGGAGGAAAACGAAAGCAGCGTCTCCTCAGCTGCAGTCAGACTCCTCGCGAGGCGTGGCATGGACCGGGTGCTCTTGCTGCAGGGTCGCTGAAGGCATTCTGACGGGAATTGCCATGCTGACAATTTGGCTGCTGCCGCCGCCGCTGCCATGCCCTTCAAAGCCTGCACACACACACCCCCCGCCATTAATGGGCCATTCTGCGAGCACGTGAGGGCCCTAAGCCATGGGTAGGTTGCAGCCCCTCAATATGGCCTACGGGGCTCCCTTCCCCACCCCAAGCAGCTGTGGCGGCTGCGCTGCTGAGTCCGCGCAGTGCCCGAGAGCCCTGACAGGACGTGGGGTGTTGCCGCGGGCGGCCGACTCCAAAGTTGAGGGCAGCCTGGCGGCGCAGGTGGTGGCCGCTCATGACGCTCCAGCTACACTTGCTCCAGGCGCTGGTTTAAGGTAGGCGGGGCGTGGGCGCGGGGACCCCTGAGGTGCAGGCAGGTGGGCTGTGTGTTTAGTGGGATGTGGGCCCCAGGCAGCAGGTTCTGTGACTGCTGCTGTTTTGTTCCTTCAGTTTTTCTTTGCTGTTATACTTCACAAATGAGGGAAATCATTAGGTACTTGTCTGTCACTGCCTGGCTTATTTCACTGAGCATAATACCCTCTATCTCCATCCATGTTGTTGCAATTGATAGGATTTGTTTATTTCTTATGGCTGAGTAGTATTCCATTGCGTAAGTGTACCAGCTCTCCTTTATCCATTCATCTACTGATGGACACTTAGGTTGCTTCCATATCTAGGCTATTGTAAACATGCCGCAGTAAACATAGGGGTGCATCTGTCTTTTTCAAACTGGGCTGCTGCATTCTTAGGGTAAATTCCTAGAAGTAGAATTCCTGGGTCAAATGGTATTCCTATTTTGAGCATTCTGAGGAACCTCCATACTGCTTTCCACAATGGTTGAACTAGTTTACATTCCCACCAGCAGTGTAGGAGGGTTCCCCTTTCTCCACAACCTCGCCAACATTTGTTGTTGTTTGTCTTTTCAATGATGGCGATCCTTACTGGTGTGAGGTGATATCTCATTGTGGTTTTAATTTGCATTTCTCTGATGATTAGCGATGTAGAGCATCTTTTCATGTGCCTGTTAGCCTTCTGGGTTTCTTCTTTAGAGAACTGTCTATTCAGCTCCTCTGCCCATTTTTTAATTGGATTATTTGCTTTTTTTTTGTTGAGGCATGTGAGCTCTTTATATATTTTGGACGTCAATCCTTTATCGGATCTTTCATTTATGAATATGTTGTCCCATACTGTAGGATACCTTTTTGTTCTATTGATGGTGTCCTTTGCTGTACAGAAGCTTTTTAGCTTGATATAGTCCCACTTGTTCATTTTTGCCTTTGTTTCCCTTGCCCGGGGAGATATGTTCATGAAGAAGTCACTCATGTTTATGTCCATGAGATTTTTGCCTATGTTTTTTTCTACATGGTTTCATGACTTACATTCAGGTCTTTGATCCATTTGGAGTTTACTTTTGTGTATGGGGTTAGACAGTGATCCAGTTTCATTCTCTTACATGTAGCTGTCCAGTTTTGCCAGCACCATCTGTTGAAGAGACTGTCATTTCCCCATTGTATGTCCATGGCTCCGTTATCATATATTAATTGACCATATACGTTTGGGTTAATGTCTGGAGTCTCCATTCTCTTCCACTGGTCTGTGGCTCTGTTCTTGTACCAGTACCAAATTGTATTGATTACTGTGACTTTGTAGTAGAGCTTGGAGTTGGGGAGCGAGATCCCCCCCACTTTATTCTTCATTCTCAGGATTGCTTTGGCTATTCGGGGTCTTTGACGGTTCCATATGAATTTTTTAACTATTTGTTCCAGTTCATTGAAGAATGCTGTTGGTAATTTGATAGGGATTGCATTGGATCTGTATACTGCTTTGGGCAGGATGGCCATTTTGATGATATTAATTCTTCCTAGCCATTTATTGGTATCTTTAATTTCTCTAATGAGTGTCTTGTAATTTCATGGTATATGTCTTTCAATTCCTTGGTTAGGTTTATTCCTAGGTATTTTATTCTTTTAGATGCAATTGTGAATGGAATTGATTTCTTGATTTCTTTCTCCTAATTCATCATTATTGTATATGAATGCAAGATTTCTATGTGTTAATTTTGTCTCCTTCAACATTGCTGAATTCAAATATTAGATCTCATAGTTTTGTTGTGGATTCTTCTTGTTTTCTTATGTACCATATCGCATCATCTGCAAACAGTCAGAGTTTCAATTCTTCGTTACCAATCTGGATGCCTTTTATTTCTTTGTGTTGTCTGATTGCCGTGGCTAGGACCTCCAGAACTACGTGGACTAAAAGGAGGGAGATTGGGCATCCTTCTCTTATTCCCAATCTTAAAGGAAATGCTCTCAGCTTCTCTCTGTTAAGTATGATGTTGGCTGTGCCTTTGTCATATATGGACTTGATTATGTTGAGGTACTTGCCCTCATACCCATTTTGTTGGGAATTTTTATCACAAATGGATGTTGAATTTTGTTGAATAGTTTTTCAGCATCTATGGAGATGATCATGTGGTTTTTACCCTTTTTGTTGATGTGGTGGATGATGATGATAGGTTTTAAAATGTTGTACCATCCTTGCATTCCTGGAATAAATCCTGCTTTATCATTATGGATGATCTTTCTGATGTATTTTTGTATTTGGTTTGGAGTATTTTGTTGAGTAGTTTGCATCTATACTCATCAGGGATGTTGGACTGTGATTTTCCTTCTTTGTGGTGTCTTTGCCTGGTTTTGGCATTAAAGTGATGCTGGCCTCATAGAATGAGTGTAAGTCCCTCCTCTTCTACGTTTTGGAAAACTTTAAGGGGGATGGGTATTAGGTCTTCACTAAATGTTTGATAAAATTCAGCATTGAAGCCATGTGGTCCAGGGATTTTGTTCTTAGGTAGTTTGTTGATTACAAATTAAATTTCGTTGCTGGTAATTGGTCTGTTCAGATTTTCTGTTTCTCCCTGGGTCAGCCTTGCTAGGTTGTATTTTTATAGAAAGTTGTCCATTTCTTCTAGGGTATGCAGTTTGTCAGCATATCATTTTTCATAGTATTCTCTAATAATTTTTTTTCCTGTGGCATCTGTAGTGATTTTTCATTTCTCATTTCTGATTTTGTTTATGCATGTAGACACTCTTTTTCTTGATAAGTCTGGCTAGGGGTTTATTTATTTTATTTTCTCAATGAACCAGCTCCTGCTTTCATTGATTTCTGTTGTTTTATTTTTCTCAGTTTTATTTTTTTCTGCTCAAATCTTTATTATGTCCCTCCTCCTTCTGACTTTGGGCCTCAGGTTTTCTTCTTTTCTAGTTTCATTAATTGTGAGTTTAGACTGTTCATATGGGATTGTTGTTGTCTCCTGAGGTAGGCCTGTATTGCAATATTCTTCCCTCTTAGCATGGCCTTTGCTGCATCCCACAGATATTGCAGTGTTGAATTATTGTTGTCATGTGTTTCCATAAATTGCGTGTTCTCAGTTTTTACTTGGTCATTGATCCATTGGTTTTTTAGGAGCATGTTGTTAAGCCTCCATGTGTTTGTGGGCTTTTTCATTTTCTTTGCATAATATACTTCTTGTTTCATACCTTTGTGGTCTGAGGAGCTGGTTGGTACAATTTCCATCTTTTTGAATTTACTGAGGCTTTTTTTGTGGCCTAGTATATGATCTATTCTTGAAAATGTTCCATGTGCACTTGAGAAGAATGTGTATCCTGCCATTTTGGGTGTAGAGTTCTGTAGATGTCTGTTAGGTCCATCTGTTCTAGGGTGTCGTTCAGGGCTTCTGTGTCCTTCCTTATTTTCTGTCTGGTTGATCTGTCCTTTGAGTGGTGTGTTGAAGTCTCCTAAAATGAACGCATTGCATTCTATTTCCCCCTTTAATTCTGTTTGTTCTTGTTTCACATATGTTGGTGCTCCCTCCTGTGTTGGATGCATGGATATTTATAATGGTTATATCCACTCTTTGGACTGACCCCTTTATCATTATATCCTGTCCTTCCTTGTCTCTTGTTACTTTCTTTGTTTTGAAGTCTATTTTGTCTGATACAGGTACTGCAACACCTGTGTTTTTCTCCCTATTGTTTGCATGAAATATCTTTTTCCATCCCTTCACTTTGGGTCTTTGTATGTCTTTGGGTTTGAAGTGAGTCTCTTGTAGGCAGCATATAGATGGGTCTTGCTTTTTTAGCCACTGTGCAATTCTGTCTTTTGGTTGTTGCATTCAGTCCATTTAGATTTAGGGTAATTATTGATAGATATATACTTACTGCCAATGCCAGGCTTTGGATATGTGGTTACCAAAGGTTTAAGGGCAGGAGGGCCTGCCGCATGTCCTTAGGGGGCAAGCCATGCGGCAAGCCGCCTGGGCTTGCTGGTCTGTGCAAAATTCCAAGCAGGCAGTTCGACAAGTGAGAAAACACATGAGGGTGGCGGGGAGGGGGGGGCACGCGGGGCCCACGAGCCACCTCCCTTTGGCCAATCAGCAGCTGCAGCGGGCACCTGTGGGGGTGCACTTTCTCCCCTGCACCGGGAGAGGAGGAAAACGAAAGCAGCGTCTCCTCAGCTGCAGTCAGACTCCTCGCGAGGCGTGGCATGGACCGGGTGCTCTTGCTGCAGGGTCGCTGAAGGCATTCTGACGGGAATTGCCATGCTGACAATTTGGCTGCTGCCGCCGCCGCTGCCATGCCCTTCAAAGCCTGCACACACACACCCCCCGCCATTAATGGGCCATTCTGCGAGCACGTGAGGGCCCTAAGCCATGGGTAGGTTGCAGCCCCTCAATATGGCCTACGGGGCTCCCTTCCCCACCCCAAGCAGCTGTGGCGGCTGCGCTGCTGAGTCCGCGCAGTGCCCGAGAGCCCTGACAGGACGTGGGGTGTTGCCGCGGGCGGCCGACTCCAAAGTTGAGGGCAGCCTGGCGGCGCAGGTGGTGGCCGCTCATGACGCTCCAGCTACACTTGCTCCAGGCGCTGGTTTAAGGTAGGCGGGGCGTGGGCGCGGGGACCCCTGAGGTGCAGGCAGGTGGGCTGTGTGTTTAGTGGGATGTGGGCCCCAGGCAGCAGGTTCTGTGACTGCTGCTGTTTTGTTCCTTCAGTTTTTCTTTGCTGTTATACTTCACAAATGAGGGAAATCATTAGGTACTTGTCTGTCACTGCCTGGCTTATTTCACTGAGCATAATACCCTCTATCTCCATCCATGTTGTTGCAATTGATAGGATTTGTTTATTTCTTATGGCTGAGTAGTATTCCATTGCGTAAGTGTACCAGCTCTCCTTTATCCATTCATCTACTGATGGACACTTAGGTTGCTTCCATATCTAGGCTATTGTAAACATGCCGCAATAAACATAGGGGTGCATCTGTCTTTTTCAAACTGGGCTGCTGCACTCTTAGGGTAAATTCCTAGAAGTAGAATTCCTGGGTCAAATGGTATTCCTATCTTGAGCATTCTGAGGAACCTCCATACTGCTTTCCACAATGGTTGAACTAGTTTACATTCCCACCAGCAGTGTAGGAGGGTTCCCCTTTCTCCACAACCTCGCCAACATTTGTTGTTGTTTGTCTTTTCAATGATGGCGATCCTTACTGGTGTGAGGTGATATCTCATTGTGGTTTTAATTTGCATTTCTCTGATGATTAGCGATGTAGAGCATCTTTTCATGTGCCTGTTAGCCTTCTGGGTTTCTTCTTTAGAGAACTGTCTATTCAGCTCCTCTGCCAATTTTTTAATTGGATTATTTGCTTTTTTTTTGTTGAGGCATGTGAGCTCTTTATATATTTTGGACGTCAATCCTTTATCGGATCTTTCATTTATGAATATGTTGTCCCATACTGTAGGACACCTTTTTGTTCTATTGATGGTGTCCTTTGCTGTACAGAAGCTTTTTAGCTTGATATAGTCCCACTTGTTCATTTTTGCCTTTGTTTCCCTTGCCCGGGGAGATATGTTCATGAAGAAGTCACTCATGTTTATGTCCATGAGATTTTTGCCTATGTTTTTTTCTACATGGTTTCATGACTTACATTCAGGTCTTTGATCCATTTGGAGTTTACTTTTGTGTATGGGGTTAGACAGTGATCCAGTTTCATTCTCTTACATGTAGCTGTCCAGTTTTGCCAGCACCATCTGTTGAAGAGACTGTCATTTCCCCATTGTATGTCCATGGCTCCGTTATCATATATTAATTGACCATATACGTTTGGGTTAATGTCTGGAGTCTCCATTCTCTTCCACTGGTCTGTGGCTCTGTTCTTGTACCAGTACCAAATTGTATTGATTACTGTGACTTTGTAGTAGAGCTTGGAGTTGGGGAGCGAGATCCCCCCCACTTTATTCTTCATTCTCAGGATTGCTTTGGCTATTCGGGGTCTTTGACGGTTCCATATGAATTTTTTAACTATTTGTTCCAGTTCATTGAAGAATGCTGTTGGTAATTTGATAGGGATTGCATTGGATCTGTATACTGCTTTGGGCAGGATGGCCATTTTGATGATATTAATTCTTCCTAGCCATTTATTGGTATCTTTAATTTCTCTAATGAGTGTCTTGTAATTTCATGGTATATGTCTTTCAATTCCTTGGTTAGGTTTATTCCTAGGTATTTTATTCTTTTAGATGCAATTGTGAATGGAATTGATTTCTTGATTTCTTTCTCCTAATTCATCATTATTGTATATGAATGCAAGATTTCTATGTGTTAATTTTGTCTCCTTCAACATTGCTGAATTCAAATATTAGATCTCATAGTTTTGTTGTGGATTCTTCTTGTTTTCTTATGTACCATATCGCATCATCTGCAAACAGTCAGAGTTTCAATTCTTCGTTACCAATCTGGATGCCTTTTATTTCTTTGTGTTGTCTGATTGCCGTGGCTAGGACCTCCAGAACTACGTGGACTAAAAGGAGGGAGATTGGGCATCCTTCTCTTATTCCCAATCTTAAAGGAAATGCTCTCAGCTTCTCTCTGTTAAGTATGATGTTGGCTGTGCCTTTGTCATATATGGACTTGATTATGTTGAGGTACTTGCCCTCATACCCATTTTGTTGGGAATTTTTATCACAAATGGATGTTGAATTTTGTTGAATAGTTTTTCAGCATCTATGGAGATGATCATGTGGTTTTTACCCTTTTTGTTGATGTGGTGGATGATGATGATAGGTTTTAAAATGTTGTACCATCCTTGCATTCCTGGAATAAATCCTGCTTTATCATTATGGATGATCTTTCTGATGTATTTTTGTATTTGGTTTGGAGTATTTTGTTGAGTAGTTTGCATCTATACTCATCAGGGATGTTGGACTGTGATTTTCCTTCTTTGTGGTGTCTTTGCCTGGTTTTGGCATTAAAGTGATGCTGGCCTCATAGAATGAGTGTAAGTCCCTCCTCTTCTACGTTTTGGAAAACTTTAAGGGGGATGGGTATTAGGTCTTCACTAAATGTTTGATAAAATTCAGCATTGAAGCCATGTGGTCCAGGGATTTTGTTCTTAGGTAGTTTGTTGATTACAAATTAAATTTCGTTGCTGGTAATTGGTCTGTTCAGATTTTCTGTTTCTCCCTGGGTCAGCCTTGCTAGGTTGTATTTTTATAGAAAGTTGTCCATTTCTTCTAGGGTATGCAGTTTGTCAGCATATCATTTTTCATAGTATTCTCTAATAATTTTTTTTCCTGTGGCATCTGTAGTGATTTTTCATTTCTCATTTCTGATTTTGTTTATGCATGTAGACACTCTTTTTCTTGATAAGTCTGGCTAGGGGTTTATTTATTTTATTTTCTCAATGAACCAGCTCCTGCTTTCATTGATTTCTGTTGTTTTATTTTTCTCAGTTTTATTTTTTTCTGCTCAAATCTTTATTATGTCCCTCCTCCTTCTGACTTTGGGCCTCAGGTTTTCTTCTTTTCTAGTTTCATTAATTGTGAGTTTAGACTGTTCATATGGGATTGTTGTTGTCTCCTGAGGTAGGCCTGTATTGCAATATTCTTCCCTCTTAGCATGGCCTTTGCTGCATCCCACAGATATTGCAGTGTTGAATTATTGTTGTCATGTGTTTCCATAAATTGCGTGTTCTCAGTTTTTACTTGGTCATTGATCCATTGGTTTTTTAGGAGCATGTTGTTAAG
This sequence comes from Manis pentadactyla, assembly GCF_030020395.1. Taxonomy (NCBI): domain Eukaryota; kingdom Metazoa; phylum Chordata; class Mammalia; order Pholidota; family Manidae; genus Manis; species Manis pentadactyla. The sequence goes on from NC_080024.1 coordinate 79,362,856, forward strand.
CCTCCATGTGTTTGTGGGCTTTTTCATTTTCTTTGCATAATATACTTCTTGTTTCATACCTTTGTGGTCTGAGGAGCTGGTTGGTACAATTTCCATCTTTTTGAATTTACTGAGGCTTTTTTTGTGGCCTAGTATATGATCTATTCTTGAAAATGTTCCATGTGCACTTGAGAAGAATGTGTATCCTGCCATTTTGGGTGTAGAGTTCTGTAGATGTCTGTTAGGTCCATCTGTTCTAGGGTGTCGTTCAGGGCTTCTGTGTCCTTCCTTATTTTCTGTCTGGTTGATCTGTCCTTTGAGTGGTGTGTTGAAGTCTCCTAAAATGAACGCATTGCATTCTATTTCCCCCTTTAATTCTGTTTGTTCTTGTTTCACATATGTTGGTGCTCCCTCCTGTGTTGGATGCATGGATATTTATAATGGTTATATCCACTCTTTGGACTGACCCCTTTATCATTATATCCTGTCCTTCCTTGTCTCTTGTTACTTTCTTTGTTTTGAAGTCTATTTTGTCTGATACAGGTACTGCAACACCTGTGTTTTTCTCCCTATTGTTTGCATGAAATATCTTTTTCCATCCCTTCACTTTGGGTCTTTGTATGTCTTTGGGTTTGAAGTGAGTCTCTTGTAGGCAGCATATAGATGGGTCTTGCTTTTTTAGCCACTGTGCAATTCTGTCTTTTGGTTGTTGCATTCAGTCCATTTAGATTTAGGGTAATTATTGATAGATATATACTTACTGCCAATGCCAGGCTTTGGATATGTGGTTACCAAAGGTTTAAGGGCAGGAGGGCCTGCCGCATGTCCTTAGGGGGCAAGCCATGCGGCAAGCCGCCTGGGCTTGCTGGTCTGTGCAAAATTCCAAGCAGGCAGTTCGACAAGTGAGAAAACACATGAGGGTGGCGGGGAGGGGGGGGCACGCGGGGCCCACGAGCCACCTCCCTTTGGCCAATCAGCAGCTGCAGCGGGCACCTGTGGGGGTGCACTTTCTCCCCTGCACCGGGAGAGGAGGAAAACGAAAGCAGCATCTCCTCAGCTGCAGTCAGACTCCTCGCGAGGCGTGGCATGGACCGGGTGCTCTTGCTGCAGGGTCGCTGAAGGCATTCTGACGGGAATTGCCATGCTGACAATTTGGCTGCTGCCGCCGCCGCTGCCATGCCCTTCAAAGCCTGCACACACACACCCCCCGCCATTAATGGGCCATTCTGCGAGCACGTGAGGGCCCTAAGCCATGGGTAGGTTGCAGCCCCTCAATATGGCCTACGGGGCTCCCTTCCCCACCCCAAGCAGCTGTGGCGGCTGCGCTGCTGAGTCCGCGCAGTGCCCGAGAGCCCTGACAGGACGTGGGGTGTTGCCGCGGGCGGCCGACTCCAAAGTTGAGGGCAGCCTGGCGGCGCAGGTGGTGGCCGCTCATGACGCTCCAGCTACACTTGCTCCAGGCGCTGGTTTAAGGTAGGCGGGGCGTGGGCGCGGGGACCCCTGAGGTGCAGGCAGGTGGGCTGTGTGTTTAGTGGGATGTGGGCCCCAGGCAGCAGGTTCTGTGACTGCTGCTGTTTTGTTCCTTCAGTTTTTCTTTGCTGTTATACTTCACAAATGAGGGAAATCATTAGGTACTTGTCTGTCACTGCCTGGCTTATTTCACTGAGCATAATACCCTCTATCTCCATCCATGTTGTTGCAATTGATAGGATTTGTTTATTTCTTATGGCTGAGTAGTATTCCATTGCGTAAGTGTACCAGCTCTCCTTTATCCATTCATCTACTGATGGACACTTAGGTTGCTTCCATATCTAGGCTATTGTAAACATGCCGCAGTAAACATAGGGGTGCATCTGTCTTTTTCAAACTGGGCTGCTGCATTCTTAGGGTAAATTCCTAGAAGTAGAATTCCTGGGTCAAATGGTATTCCTATTTTGAGCATTCTGAGGAACCTCCATACTGCTTTCCACAATGGTTGAACTAGTTTACATTCCCACCAGCAGTGTAGGAGGGTTCCCCTTTCTCCACAACCTCGCCAACATTTGTTGTTGTTTGTCTTTTCAATGATGGCGATCCTTACTGGTGTGAGGTGATATCTCATTGTGGTTTTAATTTGCATTTCTCTGATGATTAGCGATGTAGAGCATCTTTTCATGTGCCTGTTAGCCTTCTGGGTTTCTTCTTTAGAGAACTGTCTATTCAGCTCCTCTGCCCATTTTTTAATTGGATTATTTGCTTTTTTTTGTTGAGGCATGTGAGCTCTTTATATATTTTGGACGTCAATCCTTTATCGGATCTTTCATTTATGAATATGTTGTCCCATACTGTAGGACACCTTTTTGTTCTATTGATGGTGTCCTTTGCTGTACAGAAGCTTTTTAGCTTGATATAGTCCCACTTGTTCATTTTTGCCTTTGTTTCCCTTGCCCGGGGAGATATGTTCATGAAGAAGTCACTCATGTTTATGTCCATGAGATTTTTGCCTATGTTTTTTTCTACATGGTTTCATGACTTACATTCAGGTCTTTGATCCATTTGGAGTTTACTTTTGTGTATGGGGTTAGACAGTGATCCAGTTTCATTCTCTTACATGTAGCTGTCCAGTTTTGCCAGCACCATCTGTTGAAGAGACTGTCATTTCCCCATTGTATGTCCATGGCTCCGTTATCATATATTAATTGACCATATACGTTTGGGTTAATGTCTGGAGTCTCCATTCTCTTCCACTGGTCTGTGGCTCTGTTCTTGTACCAGTACCAAATTGTATTGATTACTGTGACTTTGTAGTAGAGCTTGGAGTTGGGGAGCGAGATCCCCCCCACTTTATTCTTCATTCTCAGGATTGCTTTGGCTATTCGGGGTCTTTGACGGTTCCATATGAATTTTTTAACTATTTGTTCCAGTTCATTGAAGAATGCTGTTGGTAATTTGATAGGGATTGCATTGGATCTGTATACTGCTTTGGGCAGGATGGCCATTTTGATGATATTAATTCTTCCTAGCCATTTATTGGTATCTTTAATTTCTCTAATGAGTGTCTTGTAATTTCATGGTATATGTCTTTCAATTCCTTGGTTAGGTTTATTCCTAGGTATTTTATTCTTTTAGATGCAATTGTGAATGGAATTGATTTCTTGATTTCTTTCTCCTAATTCATCATTATTGTATATGAATGCAAGATTTCTATGTGTTAATTTTGTCTCCTTCAACATTGCTGAATTCAAATATTAGATCTCATAGTTTTGTTGTGGATTCTTCTTGTTTTCTTATGTACCATATCGCATCATCTGCAAACAGTCAGAGTTTCAATTCTTCGTTACCAATCTGGATGCCTTTTATTTCTTTGTGTTGTCTGATTGCCGTGGCTAGGACCTCCAGAACTACGTGGACTAAAAGGAGGGAGATTGGGCATCCTTCTCTTATTCCCAATCTTAAAGGAAATGCTCTCAGCTTCTCTCTGTTAAGTATGATGTTGGCTGTGCCTTTGTCATATATGGACTTGATTATGTTGAGGTACTTGCCCTCATACCCATTTTGTTGGGAATTTTTATCACAAATGGATGTTGAATTTTGTTGAATAGTTTTTCAGCATCTATGGAGATGATCATGTGGTTTTTACCCTTTTTGTTGATGTGGTGGATGATGATGATAGGTTTTAAAATGTTGTACCATCCTTGCATTCCTGGAATAAATCCTGCTTTATCATTATGGATGATCTTTCTGATGTATTTTTGTATTTGGTTTGGAGTATTTTGTTGAGTAGTTTGCATCTATACTCATCAGGGATGTTGGACTGTGATTTTCCTTCTTTGTGGTGTCTTTGCCTGGTTTTGGCATTAAAGTGATGCTGGCCTCATAGAATGAGTGTAAGTCCCTCCTCTTCTACGTTTTGGAAAACTTTAAGGGGGATGGGTATTAGGTCTTCACTAAATGTTTGATAAAATTCAGCATTGAAGCCATGTGGTCCAGGGATTTTGTTCTTAGGTAGTTTGTTGATTACAAATTAAATTTCGTTGCTGGTAATTGGTCTGTTCAGATTTTCTGTTTCTCCCTGGGTCAGCCTTGCTAGGTTGTATTTTTATAGAAAGTTGTCCATTTCTTCTAGGGTATGCAGTTTGTCAGCATATCATTTTTCATAGTATTCTCTAATAATTTTTTTTCCTGTGGCATCTGTAGTGATTTTTCATTTCTCATTTCTGATTTTGTTTATGCATGTAGACACTCTTTTTCTTGATAAGTCTGGCTAGGGGTTTATTTATTTTATTTTCTCAATGAACCAGCTCCTGCTTTCATTGATTTCTGTTGTTTTATTTTTCTCAGTTTTATTTTTTTCTGCTCAAATCTTTATTATGTCCCTCCTCCTTCTGACTTTGGGCCTCAGGTTTTCTTCTTTTCTAGTTTCATTAATTGTGAGTTTAGACTGTTCATATGGGATTGTTGTTGTCTCCTGAGGTAGGCCTGTATTGCAATATTCTTCCCTCTTAGCATGGCCTTTGCTGCATCCCACAGATATTGCAGTGTTGAATTATTGTTGTCATGTGTTTCCATAAATTGCGTGTTCTCAGTTTTTACTTGGTCATTGATCCATTGGTTTTTTAGGAGCATGTTGTTAAGCCTCCATGTGTTTGTGGGCTTTTTCATTTTCTTTGCATAATATACTTCTTGTTTCATACCTTTGTGGTCTGAGGAGCTGGTTGGTACAATTTCCATCTTTTTGAATTTACTGAGGCTTTTTTTGTGGCCTAGTATATGATCTATTCTTGAAAATGTTCCATGTGCACTTGAGAAGAATGTGTATCCTGCCATTTTGGGTGTAGAGTTCTGTAGATGTCTGTTAGGTCCATCTGTTCTAGGGTGTCGTTCAGGGCTTCTGTGTCCTTCCTTATTTTCTGTCTGGTTGATCTGTCCTTTGAGTGGTGTGTTGAAGTCTCCTAAAATGAACGCATTGCATTCTATTTCCCCCTTTAATTCTGTTAGTTCTTGTTTCACATATGTTGGTGCTCCCTCCTGTGTTGGATGCATGGATATTTATAATGGTTATATCCACTCTTTGGACTGACCCCTTTATCATTATATCCTGTCCTTCCTTGTCTCTTGTTACTTTCTTTGTTTTGAAGTCTATTTTGTCTGATACAGGTACTGCAACACCTGTGTTTTTCTCCCTATTGTTTGCATGAAATATCTTTTTCCATCCCTTCACTTTGGGTCTTTGTATGTCTTTGGGTTTGAAGTGAGTCTCTTGTAGGCAGCATATAGATGGGTCTTGCTTTTTTAGCCACTGTGCAATTCTGTCTTTTGGTTGTTGCATTCAGTCCATTTAGATTTAGGGTAATTATTGATAGATATATACTTACTGCCAATGCCAGGCTTTGGATATGTGGTTACCAAAGGTTTAAGGGCAGGAGGGCCTGCCGCATGTCCTTAGGGGGCAAGCCATGCGGCAAGCCGCCTGGGCTTGCTGGTCTGTGCAAAATTCCAAGCAGGCAGTTCGACAAGTTAGAAAACACATGAGGGTGGCGGGGAGGGGGGGGCACGCGGGGCCCACGAGCCACCTCCCTTTGGCCAATCAGCAGCTGCAGCGGGCACCTGTGGGGGTGCACTTTCTCCCCTGCACCGGGAGAGGAGGAAAACGAAAGCAGCGTCTCCTCAGCTGCAGTCAGACTCCTCGCGAGGCGTGGCATGGACCGGGTGCTCTTGCTGCAGGGTCGCTGAAGGCATTCTGACGGGAATTGCCATGCTGACAATTTGGCTGCTGCCGCCGCCGCTGCCATGCCCTTCAAAGCCTGCACACACACACATCCCGCCATTAATGGGCCATTCTGCGAGCACGTGAGGGCCCTAAGCCATGGGTAGGTTGCAGCCCCTCAATATGGCCTACGGGGCTCCCTTCCCCACCCCAAGCAGCTGTGGCGGCTGCGCTGCTGAGTCCGCGCAGTGCCCGAGAGCCCTGACAGGACGTGGGGTGTTGCCGCGGGCGGCCGACTCCAAAGTTGAGGGCAGCCTGGCGGCGCAGGTGGTGGCCGCTCATGACGCTCCAGCTACACTTGCTCCAGGCGCTGGTTTAAGGTAGGCGGGGCGTGGGCGCGGGGACCCCTGAGGTGCAGGCAGGTGGGCTGTGTGTTTAGTGGGATGTGGGCCCCAGGCAGCAGGTTCTGTGACTGCTGCTGTTTTGTTCCTTCAGTTTTTCTTTGCTGTTATACTTCACAAATGAGGGAAATCATTAGGTACTTGTCTGTCACTGCCTGGCTTATTTCACTGAGCATAATACCCTCTATCTCCATCCATGTTGTTGCAATTGATAGGATTTGTTTATTTCTTATGGCTGAGTAGTATTCCATTGCGTAAGTGTACCAGCTCTCCTTTATCCATTCATCTACTGATGGACACTTAGGTTGCTTCCATATCTAGGCTATTGTAAACATGCCGCAGTAAACATAGGGGTGCATCTGTCTTTTTCAAACTGGGCTGCTGCATTCTTAGGGTAAATTCCTAGAAGTAGAATTCCTGGGTCAAATGGTATTCCTATTTTGAGCATTCTGAGGAACCTCCATACTGCTTTCCACAATGGTTGAACTAGTTTACATTCCCACCAGCAGTGTAGGAGGGTTCCCCTTTCTCCACAACCTCGCCAACATTTGTTGTTGTTTGTCTTTTCAATGATGGCGATCCTTACTGGTGTGAGGTGATATCTCATTGTGGTTTTAATTTGCATTTCTCTGATGATTAGCGATGTAGAGCATCTTTTCATGTGCCTGTTAGCCTTCTGGGTTTCTTCTTTAGAGAACTGTCTATTCAGCTCCTCTGCCCATTTTTTAATTGGATTATTTGCTTTTTTTTTGTTGAGGCATGTGAGCTCTTTATATATTTTGGACGTCAATCCTTTATCGGATCTTTCATTTATGAATATGTTGTCCCATACTGTAGGACACCTTTTTGTTCTATTGATGGTGTCCTTTGCTGTACAGAAGCTTTTTAGCTTGATATAGTCCCACTTGTTCATTTTTGCCTTTGTTTCCCTTGCCCGGGGAGATATGTTCATGAAGAAGTCACTCATGTTTATGTCCATGAGATTTTTGCCTATGTTTTTTTCTACATGGTTTCATGACTTACATTCAGGTCTTTGATCCATTTGGAGTTTACTTTTGTGTATGGGGTTAGACAGTGATCCAGTTTCATTCTCTTACATGTAGCTGTCCAGTTTTGCCAGCACCATCTGTTGAAGAGACTGTCATTTCCCCATTGTATGTCCATGGCTCCGTTATCATATATTAATTGACCATATACGTTTGGGTTAATGTCTGGAGTCTCCATTCTCTTCCACTGGTCTGTGGCTCTGTTCTTGTACCAGTACCAAATTGTATTGATTACTGTGACTTTGTAGTAGAGCTTGGAGTTGGGGAGCGAGATCCCCCCCACTTTATTCTTCATTCTCAGGATTGCTTTGGCTATTCGGGGTCTTTGACGGTTCCATATGAATTTTTTAACTATTTGTTCCAGTTCATTGAAGAATGCTGTTGGTAATTTGATAGGGATTGCATTGGATCTGTATACTGCTTTGGGCAGGATGGCCATTTTGATGATATTAATTCTTCCTAGCCATTTATTGGTATCTTTAATTTCTCTAATGAGTGTCTTGTAATTTCATGGTATATGTCTTTCAATTCCTTGGTTAGGTTTATTCCTAGGTATTTTATTCTTTTAGATGCAATTGTGAATGGAATTGATTTCTTGATTTCTTTCTCCTAATTCATCATTATTGTATATGAATGCAAGATTTCTATGTGTTAATTTTGTCTCCTTCAACATTGCTGAATTCAAATATTAGATCTCATAGTTTTGTTGTGGATTCTTCTTGTTTTCTTATGTACCATATCGCATCATCTGCAAACAGTCAGAGTTTCAATTCTTCGTTACCAATCTGGATGCCTTTTATTTCTTTGTGTTGTCTGATTGCCGTGGCTAGGACCTCCAGAACTACGTGGACTAAAAGGAGGGAGATTGGGCATCCTTCTCTTATTCCCAATCTTAAAGGAAATGCTCTCAGCTTCTCTCTGTTAAGTATGATGTTGGCTGTGCCTTTGTCATATATGGACTTGATTATGTTGAGGTACTTGCCCTCATACCCATTTTGTTGGGAATTTTTATCACAAATGGATGTTGAATTTTGTTGAATAGTTTTTCAGCATCTATGGAGATGATCATGTGGTTTTTACCCTTTTTGTTGATGTGGTGGATGATGATGATAGGTTTTAAAATGTTGTACCATCCTTGCATTCCTGGAATAAATCCTGCTTTATCATTATGGATGATCTTTCTGATGTATTTTTGTATTTGGTTTGGAGTATTTTGTTGAGTAGTTTGCATCTATACTCATCAGGGATGTTGGACTGTGATTTTCCTTCTTTGTGGTGTCTTTGCCTGGTTTTGGCATTAAAGTGATGCTGGCCTCATAGAATGAGTGTAAGTCCCTCCTCTTCTACGTTTTGGAAAACTTTAAGGGGGATGGGTATTAGGTCTTCACTAAATGTTTGATAAAATTCAGCATTGAAGCCATGTGGTCCAGGGATTTTGTTCTTAGGTAGTTTGTTGATTACAAATTAAATTTCGTTGCTGGTAATTGGTCTGTTCAGATTTTCTGTTTCTCCCTGGGTCAGCCTTGCTAGGTCGTATTTTTATAGAAAGTTGTCCATTTCTTCTAGGGTATGCAGTTTGTCAGCATATCATTTTTCATAGTATTCTCTAATAATTTTTTTTCCTGTGGCATCTGTAGTGATTTTTCATTTCTCATTTCTGATTTTGTTTATGCATGTAGACACTCTTTTTCTTGATAAGTCTGGCTAGGGGTTTATTTATTTTATTTTCTCAATGAACCAGCTCCTGCTTTCATTGATTTCTGTTGTTTTATTTTTCTCAGTTTTATTTTTTTCTGCTCAAATCTTTATTATGTCCCTCCTCCTTCTGACTTTGGGCCTCAGGTTTTCTTCTTTTCTAGTTTCATTAATTGTGAGTTTAGACTGTTCATATGGGATTGTTGTTGTCTCCTGAGGTAGGCCTGTATTGCAATATTCTTCCCTCTTAGCATGGCCTTTGCTGCATCCCACAGATATTGCAGTGTTGAATTATTGTTGTCATGTGTTTCCATAAATTGCGTGTTCTCAGTTTTTACTTGGTCATTGATCCATTGGTTTTTTAGGAGCATGTTGTTAAGCCTCCATGTGTTTGTGGGCTTTTTCATTTTCTTTGCATAATATACTTCTTGTTTCATACCTTTGTGGTCTGAGGAGCTGGTTGGTACAATTTCCATCTTTTTGAATTTACTGAGGCTTTTTTTGTGGCCTAGTATATGATCTATTCTTGAAAATGTTCCATGTGCACTTGAGAAGAATGTGTATCCTGCCATTTTGGGTGTAGAGTTCTGTAGATGTCTGTTAGGTCCATCTGTTCTAGGGTGTCGTTCAGGGCTTCTGTGTCCTTCCTTATTTTCTGTCTGGTTGATCTGTCCTTTGAGTGGTGTGTTGAAGTCTCCTAAAATGAACGCATTGCATTCTATTTCCCCCTTTAATTCTGTTAGTTCTTGTTTCACATATGTTGGTGCTCCCTCCTGTGTTGGATGCATGGATATTTATAATGGTTATATCCACTCTTTGGACTGACCCCTTTATCATTATATCCTGTCCTTCCTTGTCTCTTGTTACTTTCTTTGTTTTGAAGTCTATTTTGTCTGATACAGGTACTGCAACACCTGTGTTTTTCTCCCTATTGTTTGCATGAAATATCTTTTTCCATCCCTTCACTTTGGGTCTTTGTATGTCTTTGGGTTTGAAGTGAGTCTCTTGTAGGCAGCATATAGATGGGTCTTGCTTTTTTAGCCACTGTGCAATTCTGTCTTTTGGTTGTTGCATTCAGTCCATTTAGATTTAGGGTAATTATTGATAGATATATACTTACTGCCAATGCCAGGCTTTGGATATGTGGTTACCAAAGGTTTAAGGGCAGGAGGGCCTGCCGCATGTCCTTAGGGGGCAAGCCATGCGGCAAGCCGCCTGGGCTTGCTGGTCTGTGCAAAATTCCAAGCAGGCAGTTCGACAAGTTAGAAAACACATGAGGGTGGCGGGGAGGGGGGGGCACGCGGGGCCCACGAGCCACCTCCCTTTGGCCAATCAGCAGCTGCAGCGGGCACCTGTGGGGGTGCACTTTCTCCCCTGCACCGGGAGAGGAGGAAAACGAAAGCAGCGTCTCCTCAGCTGCAGTCAGACTCCTCGCGAGGCGTGGCATGGACCGGGTGCTCTTGCTGCAGGGTCGCTGAAGGCATTCTGACGGGAATTGCCATGCTGACAATTTGGCTGCTGCCGCCGCCGCTGCCATGCCCTTCAAAGCCTGCACACACACACCCCCCGCCATTAATGGGCCATTCTGCGAGCACGTGAGGGCCCTAAGCCATGGGTAGGTTGCAGCCCCTCAATATGGCCTACGGGGCTCCCTTCCCCACCCCAAGCAGCTGTGGCGGCTGCGCTGCTGAGTCCGCGCAGTGCCCGAGAGCCCTGACAGGACGTGGGGTGTTGCCGCGGGCGGCCGACTCCAAAGTTGAGGGCAGCCTGGCGGCGCAGGTGGTGGCCGCTCATGACGCTCCAGCTACACTTGCTCCAGGCGCTGGTTTAAGGTAGGCGGGGCGTGGGCGCGGGGACCCCTGAGGTGCAGGCAGGTGGGCTGTGTGTTTAGTGGGATGTGGGCCCCAGGCAGCAGGTTCTGTGACTGCTGCTGTTTTGTTCCTTCAGTTTTTCTTTGCTGTTATACTTCACAAATGAGGGAAATCATTAGGTACTTGTCTGTCACTGCCTGGCTTATTTCACTGAGCATAATACCCTCTATCTCCATCCATGTTGTTGCAATTGATAGGATTTGTTTATTTCTTATGGCTGAGTAGTATTCCATTGCGTAAGTGTACCAGCTCTCCTTTATCCATTCATCTACTGATGGACACTTAGGTTGCTTCCATATCTAGGCTATTGTAAACATGCCGCAGTAAACATAGGGGTGCATCTGTCTTTTTCAAACTGGGCTGCTGCATTCTTAGGGTAAATTCCTAGAAGTAGAATTCCTGGGTCAAATGGTATTCCTATTTTGAGCATTCTGAGGAACCTCCATACTGCTTTCCACAATGGTTGAACTAGTTTACATTCCCACCAGCAGTGTAGGAGGGTTCCCCTTTCTCCACAACCTCGCCAACATTTGTTGTTGTTTGTCTTTTCAATGATGGCGATCCTTACTGGTGTGAGGTGATATCTCATTGTGGTTTTAATTTGCATTTCTCTGATGATTAGCGATGTAGAGCATCTTTTCATGTGCCTGTTAGCCTTCTGGGTTTCTTCTTTAGAGAACTGTCTATTCAGCTCCTCTGCCCATTTTTTAATTGGATTATTTGCTTTTTTTTTGTTGAGGCATGTGAGCTCTTTATATATTTTGGACGTCAATCCTTTATCGGATCTTTCATTTATGAATATGTTGTCCCATACTGTAGGACACCTTTTTGTTCTATTGATGGTGTCCTTTGCTGTACAGAAGCTTTTTAGCTTGATATAGTCCCACTTGTTCATTTTTGCCTTTGTTTCCCTTGCCCGGGGAGATATGTTCATGAAGAAGTCACTCATGTTTATGTCCATGAGATTTTTGCCTATGTTTTTTTCTACATGGTTTCATGACTTACATTCAGGTCTTTGATCCATTTGGAGTTTACTTTTGTGTATGGGGTTAGACAGTGATCCAGTTTCATTCTCTTACATGTAGCTGTCCAGTTTTGCCAGCACCATCTGTTGAAGAGACTGTCATTTCCCCATTGTATGTCCACGGCTCCGTTATCATATATTAATTGACCATATACGTTTGGGTTAATGTCTGGAGTCTCCATTCTCTTCCACTGGTCTGTGGCTCTGTTCTTGTACCAGTACCAAATTGTATTGATTACTGTGACTTTGTAGTAGAGCTTGGAGTTGGGGAGCGAGATCCCCCCCACTTTATTCTTCATTCTCAGGATTGCTTTGGCTATTCGGGGTCTTTGACGGTTCCATATGAATTTTTTAACTATTTGTTCCAGTTCATTGAAGAATGCTGTTGGTAATTTGATAGGGATTGCATTGGATCTGTATACTGCTTTGGGCAGGATGGCCATTTTGATGATATTAATTCTTCCTAGCCATTTATTGGTATCTTTAATTTCTCTAATGAGTGTCTTGTAATTTCATGGTATATGTCTTTCAATTCCTTGGTTAGGTTTATTCCTAGGTATTTTATTCTTTTAGATGCAATTGTGAATGGAATTGATTTCTTGATTTCTTTCTCCTAATTCATCATTATTGTATATGAATGCAAGATTTCTATGTGTTAATTTTGTCTCCTTCAACATTGCTGAATTCAAATATTAGATCTCATAGTTTTGTTGTGGATTCTTCTTGTTTTCTTATGTACCATATCGCATCATCTGCAAACAGTCAGAGTTTCAATTCTTCGTTACCAATCTGGATGCCTTTTATTTCTTTGTGTTGTCTGATTGCCGTGGCTAGGACCTCCAGAACTACGTGGACTAAAAGGAGGGAGATTGGGCATCCTTCTCTTATTCCCAATCTTAAAGGAAATGCTCTCAGCTTCTCTCTGTTAAGTATGATGTTGGCTGTGCCTTTGTCATATATGGACTTGATTATGTTGAGGTACTTGCCCTCATACCCATTTTGTTGGGAATTTTTATCACAAATGGATGTTGAATTTTGTTGAATAGTTTTTCAGCATCTATGGAGATGATCATGTGGTTTTTACCCTTTTTGTTGATGTGGTGGATGATGATGATAGGTTTTAAAATGTTGTACCATCCTTGCATTCCTGGAATAAATCCTGCTTTATCATTATGGATGATCTTTCTGATGTATTTTTGTATTTGGTTTGGAGTATTTTGTTGAGTAGTTTGCATCTATACTCATCAGGGATGTTGGACTGTGATTTTCCTTCTTTGTGGTGTCTTTGCCTGGTTTTGGCATTAAAGTGATGCTGGCCTCATAGAATGAGTGTAAGTCCCTCCTCTTCTACGTTTTGGAAAACTTTAAGGGGGATGGGTATTAGGTCTTCACTAAATGTTTGATAAAATTCAGCATTGAAGCCATGTGGTCCAGGGATTTTGTTCTTAGGTAGTTTGTTGATTACAAATTAAATTTCGTTGCTGGTAATTGGTCTGTTCAGATTTTCTGTTTCTCCCTGGGTCAGCCTTGCTAGGTCGTATTTTTATAGAAAGTTGTCCATTTCTTCTAGGGTATGCAGTTTGTCAGCATATCATTTTTCATAGTATTCTCTAATAATTTTTTTTCCTGTGGCATCTGTAGTGATTTTTCATTTCTCATTTCTGATTTTGTTTATGCATGTAGACACTCTTTTTCTTGATAAGTCTGGCTAGGGGTTTATTTATTTTATTTTCTCAATGAACCAGCTCCTGCTTTCATTGATTTCTGTTGTTTTATTTTTCTCAGTTTTATTTTTTTCTGCTCAAATCTTTATTATGTCCCTCCTCCTTCTGACTTTGGGCCTCAGGTTTTCTTCTTTTCTAGTTTCATTAATTGTGAGTTTAGACTGTTCATATGGGATTGTTGTTGTCTCCTGAGGTAGGCCTGTATTGCAATATTCTTCCCTCTTAGCATGGCCTTTGCTGCATCCCACAGATATTGCAGTGTTGAATTATTGTTGTCATGTGTTTCCATAAATTGCGTGTTCTCAGTTTTTACTTGGTCATTGATCCATTGGTTTTTTAGGAGCATGTTGTTAAGCCTCCATGTGTTTGTGGGCTTTTTCATTTTCTTTGCATAATATACTTCTTGTTTCATACCTTTGTGGTCTGAGGAGCTGGTTGGTACAATTTCCATCTTTTTGAATTTACTGAGGCTTTTTTTGTGGCCTAGTATATGATCTATTCTTGAAAATGTTCCATGTGCACTTGAGAAGAATGTGTATCCTGCCATTTTGGGTGTAGAGTTCTGTAGATGTCTGTTAGGTCCATCTGTTCTAGGGTGTCGTTCAGGGCTTCTGTGTCCTTCCTTATTTTCTGTCTGGTTGATCTGTCCTTTGAGTGGTGTGTTGAAGTCTCCTAAAATGAACGCATTGCATTCTATTTCCCCCTTTAATTCTGTTAGTTCTTGTTTCACATATGTTGGTGCTCCCTCCTGTGTTGGATGCATGGATATTTATAATGGTTATATCCACTCTTTGGACTGACCCCTTTATCATTATATCCTGTCCTTCCTTGTCTCTTGTTACTTTCTTTGTTTTGAAGTCTATTTTGTCTGATACAGGTACTGCAACACCTGTGTTTTTCTCCCTATTGTTTGCATGAAATATCTTTTTCCATCCCTTCACTTTGGGTCTTTGTATGTCTTTGGGTTTGAAGTGAGTCTCTTGTAGGCAGCATATAGATGGGTCTTGCTTTTTTAGCCACTGTGCAATTCTGTCTTTTGGTTGTTGCATTCAGTCCATTTAGATTTAGGGTAATTATTGATAGATATATACTTACTGCCAATGCCAGGCTTTGGATATGTGGTTACCAAAGGTTTAAGGGCAGGAGGGCCTGCCGCATGTCCTTAGGGGGCAAGCCATGCGGCAAGCCGCCTGGGCTTGCTGGTCTGTGCAAAATTCCAAGCAGGCAGTTCGACAAGTTAGAAAACACATGAGGGTGGCGGGGAGGGGGGGGCACGCGGGGCCCACGAGCCACCTCCCTTTGGCCAATCAGCAGCTGCAGCGGGCACCTGTGGGGGTGCACTTTCTCCCCTGCACCGGGAGAGGAGGAAAACGAAAGCAGCGTCTCCTCAGCTGCAGTCAGACTCCTCGCGAGGCGTGGCATGGACCGGGTGCTCTTGCTGCAGGGTCGCTGAAGGCATTCTGACGGGAATTGCCATGCTGACAATTTGGCTGCTGCCGCCGCCGCTGCCATGCCCTTCAAAGCCTGCACACACACACCCCCCGCCATTAATGGGCCATTCTGCGAGCACGTGAGGGCCCTAAGCCATGGGTAGGTTGCAGCCCCTCAATATGGCCTACGGGGCTCCCTTCCCCACCCCAAGCAGCTGTGGCGGCTGCGCTGCTGAGTCCGCGCAGTGCCCGAGAGCCCTGACAGGACGTGGGGTGTTGCCGCGGGCGGCCGACTCCAAAGTTGAGGGCAGCCTGGCGGCGCAGGTGGTGGCCGCTCATGACGCTCCAGCTACACTTGCTCCAGGCGCTGGTTTAAGGTAGGCGGGGCGTGGGCGCGGGGACCCCTGAGGTGCAGGCAGGTGGGCTGTGTGTTTAGTGGGATGTGGGCCCCAGGCAGCAGGTTCTGTGACTGCTGCTGTTTTGTTCCTTCAGTTTTTCTTTGCTGTTATACTTCACAAATGAGGGAAATCATTAGGTACTTGTCTGTCACTGCCTGGCTTATTTCACTGAGCATAATACCCTCTATCTCCATCCATGTTGTTGCAATTGATAGGATTTGTTTATTTCTTATGGCTGAGTAGTATTCCATTGCGTAAGTGTACCAGCTCTCCTTTATCCATTCATCTACTGATGGACACTTAGGTTGCTTCCATATCTAGGCTATTGTAAACATGCCGCAGTAAACATAGGGGTGCATCTGTCTTTTTCAAACTGGGCTGCTGCATTCTTAGGGTAAATTCCTAGAAGTAGAATTCCTGGGTCAAATGGTATTCCTATTTTGAGCATTCTGAGGAACCTCCATACTGCTTTCCACAATGGTTGAACTAGTTTACATTCCCACCAGCAGTGTAGGAGGGTTCCCCTTTCTCCACAACCTCGCCAACATTTGTTGTTGTTTGTCTTTTCAATGATGGCGATCCTTACTGGTGTGAGGTGATATCTCATTGTGGTTTTAATTTGCATTTCTCTGATGATTAGCGATGTAGAGCATCTTTTCATGTGCCTGTTAGCCTTCTGGGTTTCTTCTTTAGAGAACTGTCTATTCAGCTCCTCTGCCCATTTTTTAATTGGATTATTTGCTTTTTTTTTGTTGAGGCATGTGAGCTCTTTATATATTTTGGACGTCAATCCTTTATCGGATCTTTCATTTATGAATATGTTGTCCCATACTGTAGGACACCTTTTTGTTCTATTGATGGTGTCCTTTGCTGTACAGAAGCTTTTTAGCTTGATATAGTCCCACTTGTTCATTTTTGCCTTTGTTTCCCTTGCCCGGGGAGATATGTTCATGAAGAAGTCACTCATGTTTATGTCCATGAGATTTTTGCCTATGTTTTTTTCTACATGGTTTCATGACTTACATTCAGGTCTTTGATCCATTTGGAGTTTACTTTTGTGTATGGGGTTAGACAGTGATCCAGTTTCATTCTCTTACATGTAGCTGTCCAGTTTTGCCAGCACCATCTGTTGAAGAGACTGTCATTTCCCCATTGTATGTCCATGGCTCCGTTATCATATATTAATTGACCATATACGTTTGGGTTAATGTCTGGAGTCTCCATTCTCTTCCACTGGTCTGTGGCTCTGTTCTTGTACCAGTACCAAATTGTATTGATTACTGTGACTTTGTAGTAGAGCTTGGAGTTGGGGAGCGAGATCCCCCCCACTTTATTCTTCATTCTCAGGATTGCTTTGGCTATTCGGGGTCTTTGACGGTTCCATATGAATTTTTTAACTATTTGTTCCAGTTCATTGAAGAATGCTGTTGGTAATTTGATAGGGATTGCATTGGATCTGTATACTGCTTTGGGCAGGATGGCCATTTTGATGATATTAATTCTTCCTAGCCATTTATTGGTATCTTTAATTTCTCTAATGAGTGTCTTGTAATTTCATGGTATATGTCTTTCAATTCCTTGGTTAGGTTTATTCCTAGGTATTTTATTCTTTTAGATGCAATTGTGAATGGAATTGATTTCTTGATTTCTTTCTCCTAATTCATCATTATTGTATATGAATGCAAGATTTCTATGTGTTAATTTTGTCTCCTTCAACATTGCTGAATTCAAATATTAGATCTCATAGTTTTGTTGTGGATTCTTCTTGTTTTCTTATGTACCATATCGCATCATCTGCAAACAGTCAGAGTTTCAATTCTTCGTTACCAATCTGGATGCCTTTTATTTCTTTGTGTTGTCTGATTGCCGTGGCTAGGACCTCCAGAACTACGTGGACTAAAAGGAGGGAGATTGGGCATCCTTCTCTTATTCCCAATCTTAAAGGAAATGCTCTCAGCTTCTCTCTGTTAAGTATGATGTTGGCTGTGCCTTTGTCATATATGGACTTGATTATGTTGAGGTACTTGCCCTCATACCCATTTTGTTGGGAATTTTTATCACAAATGGATGTTGAATTTTGTTGAATAGTTTTTCAGCATCTATGGAGATGATCATGTGGTTTTTACCCTTTTTGTTGATGTGGTGGATGATGATGATAGGTTTTAAAATGTTGTACCATCCTTGCATTCCTGGAATAAATCCTGCTTTATCATTATGGATGATCTTTCTGATGTATTTTTGTATTTGGTTTGGAGTATTTTGTTGAGTAGTTTGCATCTATACTCATCAGGGATGTTGGACTGTGATTTTCCTTCTTTGTGGTGTCTTTGCCTGGTTTTGGCATTAAAGTGATGCTGGCCTCATAGAATGAGTGTAAGTCCCTCCTCTTCTACGTTTTGGAAAACTTTAAGGGGGATGGGTATTAGGTCTTCACTAAATGTTTGATAAAATTCAGCATTGAAGCCATGTGGTCCAGGGATTTTGTTCTTAGGTAGTTTGTTGATTACAAATTAAATTTCGTTGCTGGTAATTGGTCTGTTCAGATTTTCTGTTTCTCCCTGGGTCAGCCTTGCTAGGTCGTATTTTTATAGAAAGTTGTCCATTTCTTCTAGGGTATGCAGTTTGTCAGCATATCATTTTTCATAGTATTCTCTAATAATTTTTTTTCCTGTGGCATCTGTAGTGATTTTTCATTTCTCATTTCTGATTTTGTTTATGCATGTAGACACTCTTTTTCTTGATAAGTCTGGCTAGGGGTTTATTTATTTTATTTTCTCAATGAACCAGCTCCTGCTTTCATTGATTTCTGTTGTTTTATTTTTCTCAGTTTTATTTTTTTCTGCTCAAATCTTTATTATGTCCCTCCTCCTTCTGACTTTGGGCCTCAGGTTTTCTTCTTTTCTAGTTTCATTAATTGTGAGTTTAGACTGTTCATATGGGATTGTTGTTGTCTCCTGAGGTAGGCCTGTATTGCAATATTCTTCCCTCTTAGCATGGCCTTTGCTGCATCCCACAGATATTGCAGTGTTGAATTATTGTTGTCATGTGTTTCCATAAATTGCGTGTTCTCAGTTTTTACTTGGTCATT
This sequence comes from Manis pentadactyla, assembly GCF_030020395.1. Lineage (NCBI taxonomy): Eukaryota > Metazoa > Chordata > Mammalia > Pholidota > Manidae > Manis > Manis pentadactyla. The sequence goes on from NC_080024.1 coordinate 79,381,198, forward strand.
GATCCATTGGTTTTTTAGGAGCATGTTGTTAAGCCTCCATGTGTTTGTGGGCTTTTTCATTTTCTTTGCATAATATACTTCTTGTTTCATACCTTTGTGGTCTGAGGAGCTGGTTGGTACAATTTCCATCTTTTTGAATTTACTGAGGCTTTTTTTGTGGCCTAGTATATGATCTATTCTTGAAAATGTTCCATGTGCACTTGAGAAGAATGTGTATCCTGCCATTTTGGGTGTAGAGTTCTGTAGATGTCTGTTAGGTCCATCTGTTCTAGGGTGTCGTTCAGGGCTTCTGTGTCCTTCCTTATTTTCTGTCTGGTTGATCTGTCCTTTGAGTGGTGTGTTGAAGTCTCCTAAAATGAACGCATTGCATTCTATTTCCCCCTTTAATTCTGTTAGTTCTTGTTTCACATATGTTGGTGCTCCCTCCTGTGTTGGATGCATGGATATTTATAATGGTTATATCCACTCTTTGGACTGACCCCTTTATCATTATATCCTGTCCTTCCTTGTCTCTTGTTACTTTCTTTGTTTTGAAGTCTATTTTGTCTGATACAGGTACTGCAACACCTGTGTTTTTCTCCCTATTGTTTGCATGAAATATCTTTTTCCATCCCTTCACTTTGGGTCTTTGTATGTCTTTGGGTTTGAAGTGAGTCTCTTGTAGGCAGCATATAGATGGGTCTTGCTTTTTTAGCCACTGTGCAATTCTGTCTTTTGGTTGTTGCATTCAGTCCATTTAGATTTAGGGTAATTATTGATAGATATATACTTACTGCCAATGCCAGGCTTTGGATATGTGGTTACCAAAGGTTTAAGGGCAGGAGGGCCTGCCGCATGTCCTTAGGGGGCAAGCCATGCGGCAAGCCGCCTGGGCTTGCTGGTCTGTGCAAAATTCCAAGCAGGCAGTTCGACAAGTTAGAAAACACATGAGGGTGGCGGGGAGGGGGGGGCACGCGGGGCCCACGAGCCACCTCCCTTTGGCCAATCAGCAGCTGCAGCGGGCACCTGTGGGGGTGCACTTTCTCCCCTGCACCGGGAGAGGAGGAAAACGAAAGCAGCGTCTCCTCAGCTGCAGTCAGACTCCTCGCGAGGCGTGGCATGGACCGGGTGCTCTTGCTGCAGGGTCGCTGAAGGCATTCTGACGGGAATTGCCATGCTGACAATTTGGCTGCTGCCGCCGCCGCTGCCATGCCCTTCAAAGCCTGCACACACACACCCCCCGCCATTAATGGGCCATTCTGCGAGCACGTGAGGGCCCTAAGCCATGGGTAGGTTGCAGCCCCTCAATATGGCCTACGGGGCTCCCTTCCCCACCCCAAGCAGCTGTGGCGGCTGCGCTGCTGAGTCCGCGCAGTGCCCGAGAGCCCTGACAGGACGTGGGGTGTTGCCGCGGGCGGCCGACTCCAAAGTTGAGGGCAGCCTGGCGGCGCAGGTGGTGGCCGCTCATGACGCTCCAGCTACACTTGCTCCAGGCGCTGGTTTAAGGTAGGCGGGGCGTGGGCGCGGGGACCCCTGAGGTGCAGGCAGGTGGGCTGTGTGTTTAGTGGGATGTGGGCCCCAGGCAGCAGGTTCTGTGACTGCTGCTGTTTTGTTCCTTCAGTTTTTCTTTGCTGTTATACTTCACAAATGAGGGAAATCATTAGGTACTTGTCTGTCACTGCCTGGCTTATTTCACTGAGCATAATACCCTCTATCTCCATCCATGTTGTTGCAATTGATAGGATTTGTTTATTTCTTATGGCTGAGTAGTATTCCATTGCGTAAGTGTACCAGCTCTCCTTTATCCATTCATCTACTGATGGACACTTAGGTTGCTTCCATATCTAGGCTATTGTAAACATGCCGCAATAAACATAGGGGTGCATCTGTCTTTTTCAAACTGGGCTGCTGCATTCTTAGGGTAAATTCCTAGAAGTAGAATTCCTGGGTCAAATGGTATTCCTATTTTGAGCATTCTGAGGAACCTCCATACTGCTTTCCACAATGGTTGAACTAGTTTACATTCCCACCAGCAGTGTAGGAGGGTTCCCCTTTCTCCACAACCTCGCCAACATTTGTTGTTGTTTGTCTTTTCAATGATGGCGATCCTTACTGGTGTGAGGTGATATCTCATTGTGGTTTTAATTTGCATTTCTCTGATGATTAGCGATGTAGAGCATCTTTTCATGTGCCTGTTAGCCTTCTGGGTTTCTTCTTTAGAGAACTGTCTATTCAGCTCCTCTGCCCATTTTTTAATTGGATTATTTGCTTTTTTTTTGTTGAGGCATGTGAGCTCTTTATATATTTTGGACGTCAATCCTTTATCGGATCTTTCATTTATGAATATGTTGTCCCATACTGTAGGACACCTTTTTGTTCTATTGATGGTGTCCTTTGCTGTACAGAAGCTTTTTAGCTTGATATAGTCCCACTTGTTCATTTTTGCCTTTGTTTCCCTTGCCCGGGGAGATATGTTCATGAAGAAGTCACTCATGTTTATGTCCATGAGATTTTTGCCTATGTTTTTTTCTACATGGTTTCATGACTTACATTCAGGTCTTTGATCCATTTGGAGTTTACTTTTGTGTATGGGGTTAGACAGTGATCCAGTTTCATTCTCTTACATGTAGCTGTCCAGTTTTGCCAGCACCATCTGTTGAAGAGACTGTCATTTCCCCATTGTATGTCCATGGCTCCGTTATCATATATTAATTGACCATATACGTTTGGGTTAATGTCTGGAGTCTCCATTCTCTTCCACTGGTCTGTGGCTCTGTTCTTGTACCAGTACCAAATTGTATTGATTACTGTGACTTTGTAGTAGAGCTTGGAGTTGGGGAGCGAGATCCCCCCCACTTTATTCTTCATTCTCAGGATTGCTTTGGCTATTCGGGGTCTTTGACGGTTCCATATGAATTTTTTAACTATTTGTTCCAGTTCATTGAAGAATGCTGTTGGTAATTTGATAGGGATTGCATTGGATCTGTATACTGCTTTGGGCAGGATGGCCATTTTGATGATATTAATTCTTCCTAGCCATTTATTGGTATCTTTAATTTCTCTAATGAGTGTCTTGTAATTTCATGGTATATGTCTTTCAATTCCTTGGTTAGGTTTATTCCTAGGTATTTTATTCTTTTAGATGCAATTGTGAATGGAATTGATTTCTTGATTTCTTTCTCCTAATTCATCATTATTGTATATGAATGCAAGATTTCTATGTGTTAATTTTGTCTCCTTCAACATTGCTGAATTCAAATATTAGATCTCATAGTTTTGTTGTGGATTCTTCTTGTTTTCTTATGTACCATATCGCATCATCTGCAAACAGTCAGAGTTTCAATTCTTCGTTACCAATCTGGATGCCTTTTATTTCTTTGTGTTGTCTGATTGCCGTGGCTAGGACCTCCAGAACTACGTGGACTAAAAGGAGGGAGATTGGGCATCCTTCTCTTATTCCCAATCTTAAAGGAAATGCTCTCAGCTTCTCTCTGTTAAGTATGATGTTGGCTGTGCCTTTGTCATATATGGACTTGATTATGTTGAGGTACTTGCCCTCATACCCATTTTGTTGGGAATTTTTATCACAAATGGATGTTGAATTTTGTTGAATAGTTTTTCAGCATCTATGGAGATGATCATGTGGTTTTTACCCTTTTTGTTGATGTGGTGGATGATGATGATAGGTTTTAAAATGTTGTACCATCCTTGCATTCCTGGAATAAATCCTGCTTTATCATTATGGATGATCTTTCTGATGTATTTTTGTATTTGGTTTGGAGTATTTTGTTGAGTAGTTTGCATCTATACTCATCAGGGATGTTGGACTGTGATTTTCCTTCTTTGTGGTGTCTTTGCCTGGTTTTGGCATTAAAGTGATGCTGGCCTCATAGAATGAGTGTAAGTCCCTCCTCTTCTACGTTTTGGAAAACTTTAAGGGGGATGGGTATTAGGTCTTCACTAAATGTTTGATAAAATTCAGCATTGAAGCCATGTGGTCCAGGGATTTTGTTCTTAGGTAGTTTGTTGATTACAAATTAAATTTCGTTGCTGGTAATTGGTCTGTTCAGATTTTCTGTTTCTCCCTGGGTCAGCCTTGCTAGGTCGTATTTTTATAGAAAGTTGTCCATTTCTTCTAGGGTATGCAGTTTGTCAGCATATCATTTTTCATAGTATTCTCTAATAATTTTTTTTCCTGTGGCATCTGTAGTGATTTTTCATTTCTCATTTCTGATTTTGTTTATGCATGTAGACACTCTTTTTCTTGATAAGTCTGGCTAGGGGTTTATTTATTTTATTTTCTCAATGAACCAGCTCCTGCTTTCATTGATTTCTGTTGTTTTATTTTTCTCAGTTTTATTTTTTTCTGCTCAAATCTTTATTATGTCCCTCCTCCTTCTGACTTTGGGCCTCAGGTTTTCTTCTTTTCTAGTTTCATTAATTGTGAGTTTAGACTGTTCATATGGGATTGTTGTTGTCTCCTGAGGTAGGCCTGTATTGCAATATTCTTCCCTCTTAGCATGGCCTTTGCTGCATCCCACAGATATTGCAGTGTTGAATTATTGTTGTCATGTGTTTCCATAAATTGCGTGTTCTCAGTTTTTACTTGGTCATTGATCCATTGGTTTTTTAGGAGCATGTTGTTAAGCCTCCATGTGTTTGTGGGCTTTTTCATTTTCTTTGCATAATATACTTCTTGTTTCATACCTTTGTGGTCTGAGGAGCTGGTTGGTACAATTTCCATCTTTTTGAATTTACTGAGGCTTTTTTTGTGGCCTAGTATATGATCTATTCTTGAAAATGTTCCATGTGCACTTGAGAAGAATGTGTATCCTGCCATTTTGGGTGTAGAGTTCTGTAGATGTCTGTTAGGTCCATCTGTTCTAGGGTGTCGTTCAGGGCTTCTGTGTCCTTCCTTATTTTCTGTCTGGTTGATCTGTCCTTTGAGTGGTGTGTTGAAGTCTCCTAAAATGAACGCATTGCATTCTATTTCCCCCTTTAATTCTGTTAGTTCTTGTTTCACATATGTTGGTGCTCCCTCCTGTGTTGGATGCATGGATATTTATAATGGTTATATCCACTCTTTGGACTGACCCCTTTATCATTATATCCTGTCCTTCCTTGTCTCTTGTTACTTTCTTTGTTTTGAAGTCTATTTTGTCTGATACAGGTACTGCAACACCTGTGTTTTTCTCCCTATTGTTTGCATGAAATATCTTTTTCCATCCCTTCACTTTGGGTCTTTGTATGTCTTTGGGTTTGAAGTGAGTCTCTTGTAGGCAGCATATAGATGGGTCTTGCTTTTTTAGCCACTGTGCAATTCTGTCTTTTGGTTGTTGCATTCAGTCCATTTAGATTTAGGGTAATTATTGATAGATATATACTTACTGCCAATGCCAGGCTTTGGATATGTGGTTACCAAAGGTTTAAGGGCAGGAGGGCCTGCCGCATGTCCTTAGGGGGCAAGCCATGCGGCAAGCCGCCTGGGCTTGCTGGTCTGTGCAAAATTCCAAGCAGGCAGTTCGACAAGTTAGAAAACACATGAGGGTGGCGGGGAGGGGGGGGCACGCGGGGCCCACGAGCCACCTCCCTTTGGCCAATCAGCAGCTGCAGCGGGCACCTGTGGGGGTGCACTTTCTCCCCTGCACCGGGAGAGGAGGAAAACGAAAGCAGCGTCTCCTCAGCTGCAGTCAGACTCCTCGCGAGGCGTGGCATGGACCGGGTGCTCTTGCTGCAGGGTCGCTGAAGGCATTCTGACGGGAATTGCCATGCTGACAATTTGGCTGCTGCCGCCGCCGCTGCCATGCCCTTCAAAGCCTGCACACACACACCCCCCGCCATTAATGGGCCATTCTGCGAGCACGTGAGGGCCCTAAGCCATGGGTAGGTTGCAGCCCCTCAATATGGCCTACGGGGCTCCCTTCCCCACCCCAAGCAGCTGTGGCGGCTGCGCTGCTGAGTCCGCGCAGTGCCCGAGAGCCCTGACAGGACGTGGGGTGTTGCCGCGGGCGGCCGACTCCAAAGTTGAGGGCAGCCTGGCGGCGCAGGTGGTGGCCGCTCATGACGCTCCAGCTACACTTGCTCCAGGCGCTGGTTTAAGGTAGGCGGGGCGTGGGCGCGGGGACCCCTGAGGTGCAGGCAGGTGGGCTGTGTGTTTAGTGGGATGTGGGCCCCAGGCAGCAGGTTCTGTGACTGCTGCTGTTTTGTTCCTTCAGTTTTTCTTTGCTGTTATACTTCACAAATGAGGGAAATCATTAGGTACTTGTCTGTCACTGCCTGGCTTATTTCACTGAGCATAATACCCTCTATCTCCATCCATGTTGTTGCAATTGATAGGATTTGTTTATTTCTTATGGCTGAGTAGTATTCCATTGCGTAAGTGTACCAGCTCTCCTTTATCCATTCATCTACTGATGGACACTTAGGTTGCTTCCATATCTAGGCTATTGTAAACATGCCGCAATAAACATAGGGGTGCATCTGTCTTTTTCAAACTGGGCTGCTGCATTCTTAGGGTAAATTCCTAGAAGTAGAATTCCTGGGTCAAATGGTATTCCTATTTTGAGCATTCTGAGGAACCTCCATACTGCTTTCCACAATGGTTGAACTAGTTTACATTCCCACCAGCAGTGTAGGAGGGTTCCCCTTTCTCCACAACCTCGCCAACATTTGTTGTTGTTTGTCTTTTCAATGATGGCGATCCTTACTGGTGTGAGGTGATATCTCATTGTGGTTTTAATTTGCATTTCTCTGATGATTAGCGATGTAGAGCATCTTTTCATGTGCCTGTTAGCCTTCTGGGTTTCTTCTTTAGAGAACTGTCTATTCAGCTCCTCTGCCCATTTTTTAATTGGATTATTTGCTTTTTTTTTGTTGAGGCATGTGAGCTCTTTATATATTTTGGACGTCAATCCTTTATCGGATCTTTCATTTATGAATATGTTGTCCCATACTGTAGGATACCTTTTTGTTCTATTGATGGTGTCCTTTGCTGTACAGAAGCTTTTTAGCTTGATATAGTCCCACTTGTTCATTTTTGCCTTTGTTTCCCTTGCCCGGGGAGATATGTTCATGAAGAAGTCACTCATGTTTATGTCCATGAGATTTTTGCCTATGTTTTTTTCTACATGGTTTCATGACTTACATTCAGGTCTTTGATCCATTTGGAGTTTACTTTTGTGTATGGGGTTAGACAGTGATCCAGTTTCATTCTCTTACATGTAGCTGTCCAGTTTTGCCAGCACCATCTGTTGAAGAGACTGTCATTTCCCCATTGTATGTCCATGGCTCCGTTATCATATATTAATTGACCATATACGTTTGGGTTAATGTCTGGAGTCTCCATTCTCTTCCACTGGTCTGTGGCTCTGTTCTTGTACCAGTACCAAATTGTATTGATTACTGTGACTTTGTAGTAGAGCTTGGAGTTGGGGAGCGAGATCCCCCCCACTTTATTCTTCATTCTCAGGATTGCTTTGGCTATTCGGGGTCTTTGACGGTTCCATATGAATTTTTTAACTATTTGTTCCAGTTCATTGAAGAATGCTGTTGGTAATTTGATAGGGATTGCATTGGATCTGTATACTGCTTTGGGCAGGATGGCCATTTTGATGATATTAATTCTTCCTAGCCATTTATTGGTATCTTTAATTTCTCTAATGAGTGTCTTGTAATTTCATGGTATATGTCTTTCAATTCCTTGGTTAGGTTTATTCCTAGGTATTTTATTCTTTTAGATGCAATTGTGAATGGAATTGATTTCTTGATTTCTTTCTCCTAATTCATCATTATTGTATATGAATGCAAGATTTCTATGTGTTAATTTTGTCTCCTTCAACATTGCTGAATTCAAATATTAGATCTCATAGTTTTGTTGTGGATTCTTCTTGTTTTCTTATGTACCATATCGCATCATCTGCAAACAGTCAGAGTTTCAATTCTTCGTTACCAATCTGGATGCCTTTTATTTCTTTGTGTTGTCTGATTGCCGTGGCTAGGACCTCCAGAACTACGTGGACTAAAAGGAGGGAGATTGGGCATCCTTCTCTTATTCCCAATCTTAAAGGAAATGCTCTCAGCTTCTCTCTGTTAAGTATGATGTTGGCTGTGCCTTTGTCATATATGGACTTGATTATGTTGAGGTACTTGCCCTCATACCCATTTTGTTGGGAATTTTTATCACAAATGGATGTTGAATTTTGTTGAATAGTTTTTCAGCATCTATGGAGATGATCATGTGGTTTTTACCCTTTTTGTTGATGTGGTGGATGATGATGATAGGTTTTAAAATGTTGTACCATCCTTGCATTCCTGGAATAAATCCTGCTTTATCATTATGGATGATCTTTCTGATGTATTTTTGTATTTGGTTTGGAGTATTTTGTTGAGTAGTTTGCATCTATACTCATCAGGGATGTTGGACTGTGATTTTCCTTCTTTGTGGTGTCTTTGCCTGGTTTTGGCATTAAAGTGATGCTGGCCTCATAGAATGAGTGTAAGTCCCTCCTCTTCTACGTTTTGGAAAACTTTAAGGGGGATGGGTATTAGGTCTTCACTAAATGTTTGATAAAATTCAGCATTGAAGCCATGTGGTCCAGGGATTTTGTTCTTAGGTAGTTTGTTGATTACAAATTAAATTTCGTTGCTGGTAATTGGTCTGTTCAGATTTTCTGTTTCTCCCTGGGTCAGCCTTGCTAGGTCGTATTTTTATAGAAAGTTGTCCATTTCTTCTAGGGTATGCAGTTTGTCAGCATATCATTTTTCATAGTATTCTCTAATAATTTTTTTTCCTGTGGCATCTGTAGTGATTTTTCATTTCTCATTTCTGATTTTGTTTATGCATGTAGACACTCTTTTTCTTGATAAGTCTGGCTAGGGGTTTATTTATTTTATTTTCTCAATGAACCAGCTCCTGCTTTCATTGATTTCTGTTGTTTTATTTTTCTCAGTTTTATTTTTTTCTGCTCAAATCTTTATTATGTCCCTCCTCCTTCTGACTTTGGGCCTCAGGTTTTCTTCTTTTCTAGTTTCATTAATTGTGAGTTTAGACTGTTCATATGGGATTGTTGTTGTCTCCTGAGGTAGGCCTGTATTGCAATATTCTTCCCTCTTAGCATGGCCTTTGCTGCATCCCACAGATATTGCAGTGTTGAATTATTGTTGTCATGTGTTTCCATAAATTGCGTGTTCTCAGTTTTTACTTGGTCATTGATCCATTGGTTTTTTAGGAGCATGTTGTTAAGCCTCCATGTGTTTGTGGGCTTTTTCATTTTCTTTGCATAATATACTTCTTGTTTCATACCTTTGTGGTCTGAGGAGCTGGTTGGTACAATTTCCATCTTTTTGAATTTACTGAGGCTTTTTTTGTGGCCTAGTATATGATCTATTCTTGAAAATGTTCCATGTGCACTTGAGAAGAATGTGTATCCTGCCATTTTGGGTGTAGAGTTCTGTAGATGTCTGTTAGGTCCATCTGTTCTAGGGTGTCGTTCAGGGCTTCTGTGTCCTTCCTTATTTTCTGTCTGGTTGATCTGTCCTTTGAGTGGTGTGTTGAAGTCTCCTAAAATGAACGCATTGCATTCTATTTCCCCCTTTAATTCTGTTAGTTCTTGTTTCACATATGTTGGTGCTCCCTCCTGTGTTGGATGCATGGATATTTATAATGGTTATATCCACTCTTTGGACTGACCCCTTTATCATTATATCCTGTCCTTCCTTGTCTCTTGTTACTTTCTTTGTTTTGAAGTCTATTTTGTCTGATACAGGTACTGCAACACCTGTGTTTTTCTCCCTATTGTTTGCATGAAATATCTTTTTCCATCCCTTCACTTTGGGTCTTTGTATGTCTTTGGGTTTGAAGTGAGTCTCTTGTAGGCAGCATATAGATGGGTCTTGCTTTTTTAGCCACTGTGCAATTCTGTCTTTTGGTTGTTGCATTCAGTCCATTTAGATTTAGGGTAATTATTGATAGATATATACTTACTGCCAATGCCAGGCTTTGGATATGTGGTTACCAAAGGTTTAAGGGCAGGAGGGCCTGCCGCATGTCCTTAGGGGGCAAGCCATGCGGCAAGCCGCCTGGGCTTGCTGGTCTGTGCAAAATTCCAAGCAGGCAGTTCGACAAGTTAGAAAACACATGAGGGTGGCGGGGAGGGGGGGGCACGCGGGGCCCACGAGCCACCTCCCTTTGGCCAATCAGCAGCTGCAGCGGGCACCTGTGGGGGTGCACTTTCTCCCCTGCACCGGGAGAGGAGGAAAACGAAAGCAGCGTCTCCTCAGCTGCAGTCAGACTCCTCGCGAGGCGTGGCATGGACCGGGTGCTCTTGCTGCAGGGTCGCTGAAGGCATTCTGACGGGAATTGCCATGCTGACAATTTGGCTGCTGCCGCCGCCGCTGCCATGCCCTTCAAAGCCTGCACACACACACCCCCCGCCATTAATGGGCCATTCTGCGAGCACGTGAGGGCCCTAAGCCATGGGTAGGTTGCAGCCCCTCAATATGGCCTACGGGGCTCCCTTCCCCACCCCAAGCAGCTGTGGCGGCTGCGCTGCTGAGTCCGCGCAGTGCCCGAGAGCCCTGACAGGACGTGGGGTGTTGCCGCGGGCGGCCGACTCCAAAGTTGAGGGCAGCCTGGCGGCGCAGGTGGTGGCCGCTCATGACGCTCCAGCTACACTTGCTCCAGGCGCTGGTTTAAGGTAGGCGGGGCGTGGGCGCGGGGACCCCTGAGGTGCAGGCAGGTGGGCTGTGTGTTTAGTGGGATGTGGGCCCCAGGCAGCAGGTTCTGTGACTGCTGCTGTTTTGTTCCTTCAGTTTTTCTTTGCTGTTATACTTCACAAATGAGGGAAATCATTAGGTACTTGTCTGTCACTGCCTGGCTTATTTCACTGAGCATAATACCCTCTATCTCCATCCATGTTGTTGCAATTGATAGGATTTGTTTATTTCTTATGGCTGAGTAGTATTCCATTGCGTAAGTGTACCAGCTCTCCTTTATCCATTCATCTACTGATGGACACTTAGGTTGCTTCCATATCTAGGCTATTGTAAACATGCCGCAATAAACATAGGGGTGCATCTGTCTTTTTCAAACTGGGCTGCTGCATTCTTAGGGTAAATTCCTAGAAGTAGAATTCCTGGGTCAAATGGTATTCCTATTTTGAGCATTCTGAGGAACCTCCATACTGCTTTCCACAATGGTTGAACTAGTTTACATTCCCACCAGCAGTGTAGGAGGGTTCCCCTTTCTCCACAACCTCGCCAACATTTGTTGTTGTTTGTCTTTTCAATGATGGCGATCCTTACTGGTGTGAGGTGATATCTCATTGTGGTTTTAATTTGCATTTCTCTGATGATTAGCGATGTAGAGCATCTTTTCATGTGCCTGTTAGCCTTCTGGGTTTCTTCTTTAGAGAACTGTCTATTCAGCTCCTCTGCCCATTTTTTAATTGGATTATTTGCTTTTTTTTTGTTGAGGCATGTGAGCTCTTTATATATTTTGGACGTCAATCCTTTATCGGATCTTTCATTTATGAATATGTTGTCCCATACTGTAGGATACCTTTTTGTTCTATTGATGGTGTCCTTTGCTGTACAGAAGCTTTTTAGCTTGATATAGTCCCACTTGTTCATTTTTGCCTTTGTTTCCCTTGCCCGGGGAGATATGTTCATGAAGAAGTCACTCATGTTTATGTCCATGAGATTTTTGCCTATGTTTTTTTCTACATGGTTTCATGACTTACATTCAGGTCTTTGATCCATTTGGAGTTTACTTTTGTGTATGGGGTTAGACAGTGATCCAGTTTCATTCTCTTACATGTAGCTGTCCAGTTTTGCCAGCACCATCTGTTGAAGAGACTGTCATTTCCCCATTGTATGTCCATGGCTCCGTTATCATATATTAATTGACCATATACGTTTGGGTTAATGTCTGGAGTCTCCATTCTCTTCCACTGGTCTGTGGCTCTGTTCTTGTACCAGTACCAAATTGTATTGATTACTGTGACTTTGTAGTAGAGCTTGGAGTTGGGGAGCGAGATCCCCCCCACTTTATTCTTCATTCTCAGGATTGCTTTGGCTATTCGGGGTCTTTGACGGTTCCATATGAATTTTTTAACTATTTGTTCCAGTTCATTGAAGAATGCTGTTGGTAATTTGATAGGGATTGCATTGGATCTGTATACTGCTTTGGGCAGGATGGCCATTTTGATGATATTAATTCTTCCTAGCCATTTATTGGTATCTTTAATTTCTCTAATGAGTGTCTTGTAATTTCATGGTATATGTCTTTCAATTCCTTGGTTAGGTTTATTCCTAGGTATTTTATTCTTTTAGATGCAATTGTGAATGGAATTGATTTCTTGATTTCTTTCTCCTAATTCATCATTATTGTATATGAATGCAAGGTTTCTATGTGTTAATTTTGTCTCCTTCAACATTGCTGAATTCAAATATTAGATCTCATAGTTTTGTTGTGGATTCTTCTTGTTTTCTTATGTACCATATCGCATCATCTGCAAACAGTCAGAGTTTCAATTCTTCGTTACCAATCTGGATGCCTTTTATTTCTTTGTGTTGTCTGATTGCCGTGGCTAGGACCTCCAGAACTACGTGGACTAAAAGGAGGGAGATTGGGCATCCTTCTCTTATTCCCAATCTTAAAGGAAATGCTCTCAGCTTCTCTCTGTTAAGTATGATGTTGGCTGTGCCTTTGTCATATATGGACTTGATTATGTTGAGGTACTTGCCCTCATACCCATTTTGTTGGGAATTTTTATCACAAATGGATGTTGAATTTTGTTGAATAGTTTTTCAGCATCTATGGAGATGATCATGTGGTTTTTACCCTTTTTGTTGATGTGGTGGATGATGATGATAGGTTTTAAAATGTTGTACCATCCTTGCATTCCTGGAATAAATCCTGCTTTATCATTATGGATGATCTTTCTGATGTATTTTTGTATTTGGTTTGGAGTATTTTGTTGAGTAGTTTGCATCTATACTCATCAGGGATGTTGGACTGTGATTTTCCTTCTTTGTGGTGTCTTTGCCTGGTTTTGGCATTAAAGTGATGCTGGCCTCATAGAATGAGTGTAAGTCCCTCCTCTTCTACGTTTTGGAAAACTTTAAGGGGGATGGGTATTAGGTCTTCACTAAATGTTTGATAAAATTCAGCATTGAAGCCATGTGGTCCAGGGATTTTGTTCTTAGGTAGTTTGTTGATTACAAATTAAATTTCGTTGCTGGTAATTGGTCTGTTCAGATTTTCTGTTTCTCCCTGGGTCAGCCTTGCTAGGTTGTATTTTTATAGAAAGTTGTCCATTTCTTCTAGGGTATGCAGTTTGTCAGCATATCATTTTTCATAGTATTCTCTAATAATTTTTTTTCCTGTGGCATCTGTAGTGATTTTTCATTTCTCATTTCTGATTTTGTTTATGCATGTAGACACTCTTTTTCTTGATAAGTCTGGCTAGGGGTTTATTTATTTTATTTTCTCAATGAACCAGCTCCTGCTTTCATTGATTTCTGTTGTTTTATTTTTCTCAGTTTTATTTTTTTCTGCTCAAATCTTTATTATGTCCCTCCTCCTTCTGACTTTGGGCCTCAGGTTTTCTTCTTTTCTAGTTTCATTAATTGTGAGTTTAGACTGTTCATATGGGATTGTTGTTGTCTCCTGAGGTAGGCCTGTATTGCAATATTCTTCCCTCTTAGCATGGCCTTTGCTGCATCCCACAGATATTGCAGTGTTGAATTATTGTTGTCATGTGTTTCCATAAATTGCGTGTTCTCAGTTTTTACTTGGTCATTGATCCATTGGTTTTTTAGGAGCATGTTGTTAAGCCTCCATGTGTTTGTGGGCTTTTTCATTTTCTTTGCATAATATACTTCTTGTTTCATACCTTTGTGGTCTGAGGAGCTGGTTGGTACAATTTCCATCTTTTTGAATTTACTGAGGCTTTTTTTGTGGCCTAGTATATGATCTATTCTTGAAAATGTTCCATGTGCACTTGAGAAGAATGTGTATCCTGCCATTTTGGGTGTAGAGTTCTGTAGATGTCTGTTAGGTCCATCTGTTCTAGGGTGTCGTTCAGGGCTTCTGTGTCCTTCCTTATTTTCTGTCTGGTTGATCTGTCCTTTGAGTGGTGTGTTGAAGTCTCCTAAAATGAACGCATTGCATTCTATTTCCCCCTTTAATTCTGTTAGTTCTTGTTTCACATATGTTGGTGCTCCCTCCTGTGTTGGATGCATGGATATTTATAATGGTTATATCCACTCTTTGGACTGACCCCTTTATCATTATATCCTGTCCTTCCTTGTCTCTTGTTACTTTCTTTGTTTTGAAGTCTATTTTGTCTGATACAGGTACTGCAACACCTGTGTTTTTCTCCCTATTGTTTGCATGAAATATCTTTTTCCATCCCTTCACTTTGGGTCTTTGTATGTCTTTGGGTTTGAAGTGAGTCTCTTGTAGGCAGCATATAGATGGGTCTTGCTTTTTTAGCCACTGTGCAATTCTGTCTTTTGGTTGTTGCATTCAGTCCATTTAGATTTAGGGTAATTATTGATAGATATATACTTACTGCCAATGCCAGGCTTTGGATATGTGGTTACCAAAGGTTTAAGGGCAGGAGGGCCTGCCGCATGTCCTTAGGGGGCAAGCCATGCGGCAAGCCGCCTGGGCTTGCTGGTCTGTGCAAAATTCCAAGCAGGCAGTTCGACAAGTTAGAAAACACATGAGGGTGGCGGGGAGGGGGGGGCACGCGGGGCCCACGAGCCACCTCCCTTTGGCCAATCAGCAGCTGCAGCGGGCACCTGTGGGGGTGCACTTTCTCCCCTGCACCGGGAGAGGAGGAAAACGAAAGCAGCGTCTCCTCAGCTGCAGTCAGACTCCTCGCGAGGCGTGGCATGGACCGGGTGCTCTTGCTGCAGGGTCGCTGAAGGCATTCTGACGGGAATTGCCATGCTGACAATTTGGCTGCTGCCGCCGCCGCTGCCATGCCCTTCAAAGCCTGCACACACACACCCCCCGCCATTAATGGGCCATTCTGCGAGCACGTGAGGGCCCTAAGCCAAGGGTAGGTTGCAGCCCCTCAATATGGCCTACGGGGCTCCCTTCCCCACCCCAAGCAGCTGTGGCGGCTGCGCTGCTAAGTCCGCGCAGTGCCCGAGAGCCCTGACAGGACGTGGGGTGTTGCCGCGGGCGGCCGACTCCAAAGTTGAGGGCAGCCTGGCGGCGCAGGTGGTGGCCGCTCATGACGCTCCAGCTACACTTGCTCCAGGCGCTGGTTTAAGGTAGGCGGGGCGTGGGCGCGGGGACCCCTGAGGTGCAGGCAGGTGGGCTGTGTGTTTAGTGGGATGTGGGCCCCAGGCAGCAGGTTCTGTGACTGCTGCTGTTTTGTTCCTTCAGTTTTTCTTTGCTGTTATACTTCACAAATGAGGGAAATCATTAGGTACTTGTCTGTCACTGCCTGGCTTATTTCACTGAGCATAATACCCTCTATCTCCATCCATGTTGTTGCAATTGATAGGATTTGTTTATTTCTTATGGCTGAGTAGTATTCCATTGCGTAAGTGTACCAGCTCTCCTTTATCCATTCATCTACTGATGGACACTTAGGTTGCTTCCATATCTAGGCTATTGTAAACATGCCGCAATAAACATAGGGGTGCATCTGTCTTTTTCAAACTGGGCTGCTGCATTCTTAGGGTAAATTCCTAGAAGTAGAATTCCTGGGTCAAATGGTATTCCTATTTTGAGCATTCTGAGGAACCTCCATACTGCTTTCCACAATGGTTGAACTAGTTTACATTCCCACCAGCAGTGTAGGAGGGTTCCCCTTTCTCCACAACCTCGCCAACATTTGTTGTTGTTTGTCTTTTCAATGATGGCGATCCTTACTGGTGTGAGGTGATATCTCATTGTGGTTTTAATTTGCATTTCTCTGATGATTAGCGATGTAGAGCATCTTTTCATGTGCCTGTTAGCCTTCTGGGTTTCTTCTTTAGAGAACTGTCTATTCAGCTCCTCTGCCCATTTTTTAATTGGATTATTTGCTTTTTTTTTGTTGAGGCATGTGAGCTCTTTATATATTTTGGACGTCAATCCTTTATCGGATCTTTCATTTATGAATATGTTGTCCCATACTGTAGGATACCTTTTTGTTCTATTGATGGTGTCCTTTGCTGTACAGAAGCTTTTTAGCTTGATATAGTCCCACTTGTTCATTTTTGCCTTTGTTTCCCTTGCCCGGGGAGATATGTTCATGAAGAAGTCACTCATGTTTATGTCCATGAGATTTTTGCCTATGTTTTTTTCTACATGGTTTCATGACTTACATTCAGGTCTTTGATCCATTTGGAGTTTACTTTTGTGTATGGGGTTAGACAGTGATCCAGTTTCATTCTCTTACATGTAGCTGTCCAGTTTTGCCAGCACCATCTGTTGAAGAGACTGTCATTTCCCCATTGTATGTCCATGGCTCCGTTATCATATATTAATTGACCATATACGTTTGGGTTAATGTCTGGAGTCTCCATTCTCTTCCACTGGTCTGTGGCTCTGTTCTTGTACCAGTACCAAATTGTATTGATTACTGTGACTTTGTAGTAGAGCTTGGAGTTGGGGAGCGAGATCCCCCCCACTTTATTCTTCATTCTCAGGATTGCTTTGGCTATTCGGGGTCTTTGACGGTTCCATATGAATTTTTTAACTATTTGTTCCAGTTCATTGAAGAATGCTGTTGGTAATTTGATAGGGATTGCATTGGATCTGTATACTGCTTTGGGCAGGATGGCCATTTTGATGATATTAATTCTTCCTAGCCATTTATTGGTATCTTTAATTTCTCTAATGAGTGTCTTGTAATTTCATGGTATATGTCTTTCAATTCCTTGGTTAGGTTTATTCCTAGGTATTTTATTCTTTTAGATGCAATTGTGAATGGAATTGATTTCTTGATTTCTTTCTCCTAATTCATCATTATTGTATATGAATGCAAGGTTTCTATGTGTTAATTTTGTCTCCTTCAACATTGCTGAATTCAAATATTAGATCTCATAGTTTTGTTGTGGATTCTTCTTGTTTTCTTATGTACCATATCGCATCATCTGCAAACAGTCAGAGTTTCAATTCTTCGTTACCAATCTGGATGCCTTTTATTTCTTTGTGTTGTCTGATTGCCGTGGCTAGGACCTCCAGAACTACGTGGACTAAAAGGAGGGAGATTGGGCATCCTTCTCTTATTCCCAATCTTAAAGGAAATGCTCTCAGCTTCTCTCTGTTAAGTATGATGTTGGCTGTGCCTTTGTCATATATGGACTTGATTATGTTGAGGTACTTGCCCTCATACCCATTTTGTTGGGAATTTTTATCACAAATGGATGTTGAATTTTGTTGAATAGTTTTTCAGCATCTATGGAGATGATCATGTGGTTTTTACCCTTTTTGTTGATGTGGTGGATGATGATGATAGGTTTTAAAATGTTGTACCATCCTTGCATTCCTGGAATAAATCCTGCTTTATCATTATGGATGATCTTTCTGATGTATTTTTGTATTTGGTTTGGAGTATTTTGTTGAGTAGTTTGCATCTATACTCATCAGGGATGTTGGACTGTGATTTTCCTTCTTTGTGGTGTCTTTGCCTGGTTTTGGCATTAAAGTGATGCTGGCCTCATAGAATGAGTGTAAGTCCCTCCTCTTCTACGTTTTGGAAAACTTTAAGGGGGATGGGTATTAGGTCTTCACTAAATGTTTGATAAAATTCAGCATTGAAGCCATGTGGTCCAGGGATTTTGTTCTTAGGTAGTTTGTTGATTACAAATTAAATTTCGTTGCTGGTAATTGGTCTGTTCAGATTTTCTGTTTCTCCCTGGGTCAGCCTTGCTAGGTTGTATTTTTATAGAAAGTTGTCCATTTCTTCTAGGGTATGCAGTTTGTCAGCATATCATTTTTCATAGTATTCTCTAATAATTTTTTTTCCTGTGGCATCTGTAGTGATTTTTCATTTCTCATTTCTGATTTTGTTTATGCATGTAGACACTCTTTTTCTTGATAAGTCTGGCTAGGGGTTTATTTATTTTATTTTCTCAATGAACCAGCTCCTGCTTTCATTGATTTCTGTTGTTTTATTTTTCTCAGTTTTATTTTTTTCTGCTCAAATCTTTATTATGTCCCTCCTCCTTCTGACTTTGGGCCTCAGGTTTTCTTCTTTTCTAGTTTCATTAATTGTGAGTTTAGACTGTTCATATGGGATTGTTGTTGTCTCCTGAGGTAGGCCTGTATTGCAATATTCTTCCCTCTTAGCATGGCCTTTGCTGCATCCCACAGATATTGCAGTGTTGAATTATTGTTGTCATGTGTTTCCATAAATTGCGTGTTCTCAGTTTTTACTTGGTCATTGATCCATTGGTTTTTTAGGAGCATGTTGTTAAGCCTCCATGTGTTTGTGGGCTTTTTCATTTTCTTTGCATAATATACTTCTTGTTTCATACCTTTGTGGTCTGAGGAGCTGGTTGGTACAATTTCCATCTTTTTGAATTTACTGAGGCTTTTTTTGTGGCCTAGTATATGATCTATTCTTGAAAATGTTCCATGTGCACTTGAGAAGAATGTGTATCCTGCCATTTTGGGTGTAGAGTTCTGTAGATGTCTGTTAGGTCCATCTGTTCTAGGGTGTCGTTCAGGGCTTCTGTGTCCTTCCTTATTTTCTGTCTGGTTGATCTGTCCTTTGAGTGGTGTGTTGAAGTCTCCTAAAATGAACGCATTGCATTCTATTTCCCCCTTTAATTCTGTTAGTTCTTGTTTCACATATGTTGGTGCTCCCTCCTGTGTTGGATGCATGGATATTTATAATGGTTATATCCACTCTTTGGACTGACCCCTTTATCATTATATCCTGTCCTTCCTTGTCTCTTGTTACTTTCTTTGTTTTGAAGTCTATTTTGTCTGATACAGGTACTGCAACACCTGTGTTTTTCTCCCTATTGTTTGCATGAAATATCTTTTTCCATCCCTTCACTTTGGGTCTTTGTATGTCTTTGGGTTTGAAGTGAGTCTCTTGTAGGCAGCATATAGATGGGTCTTGCTTTTTTAGCCACTGTGCAATTCTGTCTTTTGGTTGTTGCATTCAGTCCATTTAGATTTAGGGTAATTATTGATAGATATATACTTACTGCCAATGCCAGGCTTTGGATATGTGGTTACCAAAGGTTTAAGGGCAGGAGGGCCTGCCGCATGTCCTTAGGGGGCAAGCCATGCGGCAAGCCGCCTGGGCTTGCTGGTCTGTGCAAAATTCCAAGCAGGCAGTTCGACAAGTTAGAAAACACATGAGGGTGGCGGGGAGGGGGGGGCACGCGGGGCCCACGAGCCACCTCCCTTTGGCCAATCAGCAGCTGCAGCGGGCACCTGTGGGGGTGCACTTTCTCCCCTGCACCGGGAGAGGAGGAAAACGAAAGCAGCGTCTCCTCAGCTGCAGTCAGACTCCTCGCGAGGCGTGGCATGGACCGGGTGCTCTTGCTGCAGGGTCGCTGAAGGCATTCTGACGGGAATTGCCATGCTGACAATTTGGCTGCTGCCGCCGCCGCTGCCATGCCCTTCAAAGCCTGCACACACACACCCCCCGCCATTAATGGGCCATTCTGCGAGCACGTGAGGGCCCTAAGCCATGGGTAGGTTGCAGCCCCTCAATATGGCCTACGGGGCTCCCTTCCCCACCCCAAGCAGCTGTGGCGGCTGCGCTGCTGAGTCCGCGCAGTGCCCGAGAGCCCTGACAGGACGTGGGGTGTTGCCGCGGGCGGCCGACTCCAAAGTTGAGGGCAGCCTGGCGGCGCAGGTGGTGGCCGCTCATGACGCTCCAGCTACACTTGCTCCAGGCGCTGGTTTAAGGTAGGCGGGGCGTGGGCGCGGGGACCCCTGAGGTGCAGGCAGGTGGGCTGTGTGTTTAGTGGGATGTGGGCCCCAGGCAGCAGGTTCTGTGACTGCTGCTGTTTTGTTCCTTCAGTTTTTCTTTGCTGTTATACTTCACAAATGAGGGAAATCATTAGGTACTTGTCTGTCACTGCCTGGCTTATTTCACTGAGCATAATACCCTCTATCTCCATCCATGTTGTTGCAATTGATAGGATTTGTTTATTTCTTATGGCTGAGTAGTATTCCATTGCGTAAGTGTACCAGCTCTCCTTTATCCATTCATCTACTGATGGACACTTAGGTTGCTTCCATATCTAGGCTATTGTAAACATGCCGCAGTAAACATAGGGGTGCATCTGTCTTTTTCAAACTGGGCTGCTGCATTCTTAGGGTAAATTCCTAGAAGTAGAATTCCTGGGTCAAATGGTATTCCTATTTTGAGCATTCTGAGGAACCTCCATACTGCTTTCCACAATGGTTGAACTAGTTTACATTCCCACCAGCAGTGTAGGAGGGTTCCCCTTTCTCCACAACCTCGCCAACATTTGTTGTTGTTTGTCTTTTCAATGATGGCGATCCTTACTGGTGTGAGGTGATATCTCATTGTGGTTTTAATTTGCATTTCTCTGATGATTAGCGATGTAGAGCATCTTTTCATGTGCCTGTTAGCCTTCTGGGTTTCTTCTTTAGAGAACTGTCTATTCAGCTCCTCTGCCCATTTTTTAATTGGATTATTTGCTTTTTTTTTGTTGAGGCATGTGAGCTCTTTATATATTTTGGACGTCAATCCTTTATCGGATCTTTCATTTATGAATATGTTGTCCCATACTGTAGGATACCTTTTTGTTCTATTGATGGTGTCCTTTGCTGTACAGAAGCTTTTTAGCTTGATATAGTCCCACTTGTTCATTTTTGCCTTTGTTTCCCTTGCCCGGGGAGATATGTTCATGAAGAAGTCACTCATGTTTATGTCCATGAGATTTTTGCCTATGTTTTTTTCTACATGGTTTCATGACTTACATTCAGGTCTTTGATCCATTTGGAGTTTACTTTTGTGTATGGGGTTAGACAGTGATCCAGTTTCATTCTCTTACATGTAGCTGTCCAGTTTTGCCAGCACCATCTGTTGAAGAGACTGTCATTTCCCCATTGTATGTCCATGGCTCCGTTATCATATATTAATTGACCATATACGTTTGGGTTAATGTCTGGAGTCTCCATTCTCTTCCACTGGTCTGTGGCTCTGTTCTTGTACCAGTACCAAATTGTATTGATTACTGTGACTTTGTAGTAGAGCTTGGAGTTGGGGAGCGAGATCCCCCCCACTTTATTCTTCATTCTCAGGATTGCTTTGGCTATTCGGGGTCTTTGACGGTTCCATATGAATTTTTTAACTATTTGTTCCAGTTCATTGAAGAATGCTGTTGGTAATTTGATAGGGATTGCATTGGATCTGTATACTGCTTTGGGCAGGATGGCCATTTTGATGATATTAATTCTTCCTAGCCATTTATTGGTATCTTTAATTTCTCTAATGAGTGTCTTGTAATTTCATGGTATATGTCTTTCAATTCCTTGGTTAGGTTTATTCCTAGGTATTTTATTCTTTTAGATGCAATTGTGAATGGAATTGATTTCTTGATTTCTTTCTCCTAATTCATCATTATTGTATATGAATGCAAGATTTCTATGTGTTAATTTTGTCTCCTTCAACATTGCTGAATTCAAATATTAGATCTCATAGTTTTGTTGTGGATTCTTCTTGTTTTCTTATGTACCATATCGCATCATCTGCAAACAGTCAGAGTTTCAATTCTTCGTTACCAATCTGGATGCCTTTTATTTCTTTGTGTTGTCTGATTGCCGTGGCTAGGACCTCCAGAACTACGTGGACTAAAAGGAGGGAGATTGGGCATCCTTCTCTTATTCCCAATCTTAAAGGAAATGCTCTCAGCTTCTCTCTGTTAAGTATGATGTTGGCTGTGCCTTTGTCATATATGGACTTGATTATGTTGAGGTACTTGCCCTCATACCCATTTTGTTGGGAATTTTTATCACAAATGGATGTTGAATTTTGTTGAATAGTTTTTCAGCATCTATGGAGATGATCATGTGGTTTTTACCCTTTTTGTTGATGTGGTGGATGATGAAGATAGGTTTTAAAATGTTGTACCATCCTTGCATTCCTGGAATAAATCCTGCTTTATCATTATGGATGATCTTTCTGATGTATTTTTGTATTTGGTTTGGAGTATTTTGTTGAGTAGTTTGCATCTATACTCATCAGGGATGTTGGACTGTGATTTTCCTTCTTTGTGGTGTCTTTGCCTGGTTTTAGCATTAAAGTGATGCTGGCCTCATAGAATGAGTGTAAGTCCCTCCTCTTCTACGTTTTGGAAAACTTTAAGGGGGATGGGTATTAGGTCTTCACTAAATGTTTGATAAAATTCAGCATTGAAGCCATGTGGTCCAGGGATTTTGTTCTTAGGTAGTTTGTTGATTACAAATTAAATTTCGTTGCTGGTAATTGGTCTGTTCAGATTTTCTGTTTCTCCCTGGGTCAGCCTTGCTAGGTCGTATTTTTATAGAAAGTTGTCCATTTCTTCTAGGGTATGCAGTTTGTCAGCATATCATTTTTCATAGTATTCTCTAATAATTTTTTTTCCTGTGGCATCTGTAGTGATTTTTCATTTCTCATTTCTGATTTTGTTTATGCATGTAGACACTCTTTTTCTTGATAAGTCTGGCTAGGGGTTTATTTATTTTATTTTCTCAATGAACCAGCTCCTGCTTTCATTGATTTCTGTTGTTTTATTTTTCTCAGTTTTATTTTTTTCTGCTCAAATCTTTATTATGTCCCTCCTCCTTCTGACTTTGGGCCTCAGGTTTTCTTCTTTTCTAGTTTCATTAATTGTGAGTTTAGACTGTTCATATGGGATTGTTGTTGTCTCCTGAGGTAGGCCTGTATTGCAATATTCTTCCCTCTTAGCATGGCCTTTGCTGCATCCCACAGATATTGCAGTGTTGAATTATTGTTGTCATGTGTTTCCATAAATTGCGTGTTCTCAGTTTTTACTTGGTCATTGATCCATTGGTTTTTTAGGAGCATGTTGTTAAGCCTCCATGTGTTTGTGGGCTTTTTCATTTTCTTTGCATAATATACTTCTTGTTTCATACCTTTGTGGTCTGAGGAGCTGGTTGGTACAATTTCCATCTTTTTGAATTTACTGAGGCTTTTTTTGTGGCCTAGTATATGATCTATTCTTGAAAATGTTCCATGTGCACTTGAGAAGAATGTGTATCCTGCCATTTTGGGTGTAGAGTTCTGTAGATGTCTGTTAGGTCCATCTGTTCTAGGGTGTTGTTCAGGGCTTCTGTGTCCTTCCTTATTTTCTGTCTGGTTGATCTGTCCTTTGAGTGGTGTGTTGAAGTCTCCTAAAATGAACGCATTGCATTCTATTTCCCCCTTTAATTCTGTTAGTTCTTGTTTCACATATGTTGGTGCTCCCTCCTGTGTTGGATGCATGGATATTTATAATGGTTATATCCACTCTTTGGACTGACCCCTTTATCATTATATCCTGTCCTTCCTTGTCTCTTGTTACTTTCTTTGTTTTGAAGTCTATTTTGTCTGATACAGGTACTGCAACACCTGTGTTTTTCTCCCTATTGTTTGCATGAAATATCTTTTTCCATCCCTTCACTTTGGGTCTTTGTATGTCTTTGGGTTTGAAGTGAGTCTCTTGTAGGCAGCATATAGATGGGTCTTGCTTTTTTAGCCACTGTGCAATTCTGTCTTTTGGTTGTTGCATTCAGTCCATTTAGATTTAGGGTAATTATTGATAGATATATACTTACTGCCAATGCCAGGCTTTGGATATGTGGTTACCAAAGGTTTAAGGGCAGGAGGGCCTGCCGCATGTCCTTAGGGGGCAAGCCATGCGGCAAGCCGCCTGGGCTTGCTGGTCTGTGCAAAATTCCAAGCAGGCAGTTCGACAAGTTAGAAAACACATGAGGGTGGCGGGGAGGGGGGGGCACGCGGGGCCCACGAGCCACCTCCCTTTGGCCAATCAGCAGCTGCAGCGGGCACCTGTGGGGGTGCACTTTCTCCCCTGCACCGGGAGAGGAGGAAAACGAAAGCAGCGTCTCCTCAGCTGCAGTCAGACTCCTCGCGAGGCGTGGCATGGACCGGGTGCTCTTGCTGCAGGGTCGCTGAAGGCATTCTGACGGGAATTGCCATGCTGACAATTTGGCTGCTGCCGCCGCCGCTGCCATGCCCTTCAAAGCCTGCACACACACACCCCCCGCCATTAATGGGCCATTCTGCGAGCACGTGAGGGCCCTAAGCCATGGGTAGGTTGCAGCCCCTCAATATGGCCTACGGGGCTCCCTTCCCCACCCCAAGCAGCTGTGGCGGCTGCGCTGCTGAGTCCGCGCAGTGCCCGAGAGCCCTGACAGGACGTGGGGTGTTGCCGCGGGCGGCCGACTCCAAAGTTGAGGGCAGCCTGGCGGCGCAGGTGGTGGCCGCTCATGACGCTCCAGCTACACTTGCTCCAGGCGCTGGTTTAAGGTAGGCGGGGCGTGGGCGCGGGGACCCCTGAGGTGCAGGCAGGTGGGCTGTGTGTTTAGTGGGATGTGGGCCCCAGGCAGCAGGTTCTGTGACTGCTGCTGTTTTGTTCCTTCAGTTTTTCTTTGCTGTTATACTTCACAAATGAGGGAAATCATTAGGTACTTGTCTGTCACTGCCTGGCTTATTTCACTGAGCATAATACCCTCTATCTCCATCCATGTTGTTGCAATTGATAGGATTTGTTTATTTCTTATGGCTGAGTAGTATTCCATTGCGTAAGTGTACCAGCTCTCCTTTATCCATTCATCTACTGATGGACACTTAGGTTGCTTCCATATCTAGGCTATTGTAAACATGCCGCAGTAAACATAGGGGTGCATCTGTGTTTTTCAAACTGGGCTGCTGCATTCTTAGGGTAAATTCCTAGAAGTAGAATTCCTGGGTCAAATGGTATTCCTATTTTGAGCATTCTGAGGAACCTCCATACTGCTTTCCACAATGGTTGAACTAGTTTACATTCCCACCAGCAGTGTAGGAGGGTTCCCCTTTCTCCACAACCTCGCCAACATTTGTTGTTGTTTGTCTTTTCAATGATGGCGATCCTTACTGGTGTGAGGTGATATCTCATTGTGGTTTTAATTTGCATTTCTCTGATGATTAGCGATGTAGAGCATCTTTTCATGTGCCTGTTAGCCTTCTGGGTTTCTTCTTTAGAGAACTGTCTATTCAGCTCCTCTGCCCATTTTTTAATTGGGTTATTTGCTTTTTTTTTGTTGAGGCATGTGAGCTCTTTATATATTTTGGACGTCAATCCTTTATCGGATCTTTCATTTATGAATATGTTGTCCCATACTGTAGGATACCTTTTTGTTCTATTGATGGTGTCCTTTGCTGTACAGAAGCTTTTTAGCTTGATATAGTCCCACTTGTTCATTTTTGCCTTTGTTTCCCTTGCCCGGGGAGATATGTTCATGAAGAAGTCACTCATGTTTATGTCCATGAGATTTTTGCCTATGTTTTTTTCTACATGGTTTCATGACTTACATTCAGGTCTTTGATCCATTTGGAGTTTACTTTTGTGTATGGGGTTAGACAGTGATCCAGTTTCATTCTCTTACATGTAGCTGTCCAGTTTTGCCAGCACCATCTGTTGAAGAGACTGTCATTTCCCCATTGTATGTCCATGGCTCCGTTATCATATATTAATTGACCATATACGTTTGGGTTAATGTCTGGAGTCTCCATTCTCTTCCACTGGTCTGTGGCTCTGTTCTTGTACCAGTACCAAATTGTATTGATTACTGTGACTTTGTAGTAGAGCTTGGAGTTGGGGAGCGAGATCCCCCCCACTTTATTCTTCATTCTCAGGATTGCTTTGGCTATTCGGGGTCTTTGACGGTTCCATATGAATTTTTTAACTATTTGTTCCAGTTCATTGAAGAATGCTGTTGGTAATTTGATAGGGATTGCATTGGATCTGTATACTGCTTTGGGCAGGATGGCCATTTTGATGATATTAATTCTTCCTAGCCATTTATTGGTATCTTTAATTTCTCTAATGAGTGTCTTGTAATTTCATGGTATATGTCTTTCAATTCCTTGGTTAGGTTTATTCCTAGGTATTTTATTCTTTTAGATGCAATTGTGAATGGAATTGATTTCTTGATTTCTTTCTCCTAATTCATCATTATTGTATATGAATGCAAGATTTCTATGTGTTAATTTTGTCTCCTTCAACATTGCTGAATTCAAATATTAGATCTCATAGTTTTGTTGTGGATTCTTCTTGTTTTCTTATGTACCATATCGCATCATCTGCAAACAGTCAGAGTTTCAATTCTTCGTTACCAATCTGGATGCCTTTTATTTCTTTGTGTTGTCTGATTGCCGTGGCTAGGACCTCCAGAACTACGTGGACTAAAAGGAGGGAGATTGGGCATCCTTCTCTTATTCCCAATCTTAAAGGAAATGCTCTCAGCTTCTCTCTGTTAAGTATGATGTTGGCTGTGCCTTTGTCATATATGGACTTGATTATGTTGAGGTACTTGCCCTCATACCCATTTTGTTGGGAATTTTTATCACAAATGGATGTTGAATTTTGTTGAATAGTTTTTCAGCATCTATGGAGATGATCATGTGGTTTTTACCCTTTTTGTTGATGTGGTGGATGATGATGATAGGTTTTAAAATGTTGTACCATCCTTGCATTCCTGGAATAAATCCTGCTTTATCATTATGGATGATCTTTCTGATGTATTTTTGTATTTGGTTTGGAGTATTTTGTTGAGTAGTTTGCATCTATACTCATCAGGGATGTTGGACTGTGATTTTCCTTCTTTGTGGTGTCTTTGCCTGGTTTTGGCATTAAAGTGATGCTGGCCTCATAGAATGAGTGTAAGTCCCTCCTCTTCTACGTTTTGGAAAACTTTAAGGGGGATGGGTATTAGGTCTTCACTAAATGTTTGATAAAATTCAGCATTGAAGCCATGTGGTCCAGGGATTTTGTTCTTAGGTAGTTTGTTGATTACAAATTAAATTTCGTTGCTGGTAATTGGTCTGTTCAGATTTTCTGTTTCTCCCTGGGTCAGCCTTGCTAGGTCGTATTTTTATAGAAAGTTGTCCATTTCTTCTAGGGTATGCAGTTTGTCAGCATATCATTTTTCATAGTATTCTCTAATAATTTTTTTTCCTGTGGCATCTGTAGTGATTTTTCATTTCTCATTTCTGATTTTGTTTATGCATGTAGACACTCTTTTTCTTGATAAGTCTGGCTAGGGGTTTATTTATTTTATTTTCTCAATGAACCAGCTCCTGCTTTCATTGATTTCTGTTGTTTTATTTTTCTCAGTTTTATTTTTTTCTGCTCAAATCTTTATTATGTCCCTCCTCCTTCTGACTTTGGGCCTCAGGTTTTCTTCTTTTCTAGTTTCATTAATTGTGAGTTTAGACTGTTCATATGGGATTGTTGTTGTCTCCTGAGGTAGGCCTGTATTGCAATATTCTTCCCTCTTAGCATGGCCTTTGCTGCATCCCACAGATATTGCAGTGTTGAATTATTGTTGTCATGTGTTTCCATAAATTGCGTGTTCTCAGTTTTTACTTGGTCATTGATCCATTGGTTTTTTAGGAGCATGTTGTTAAGCCTCCATGTGTTTGTGGGCTTTTTCATTTTCTTTGCATAATATACTTCTTGTTTCATACCTTTGTGGTCTGAGGAGCTGGTTGGTACAATTTCCATCTTTTTGAATTTACTGAGGCTTTTTTTGTGGCCTAGTATATGATCTATTCTTGAAAATGTTCCATGTGCACTTGAGAAGAATGTGTATCCTGCCATTTTGGGTGTAGAGTTCTGTAGATGTCTGTTAGGTCCATCTGTTCTAGGGTGTCGTTCAGGGCTTCTGTGTCCTTCCTTATTTTCTGTCTGGTTGATCTGTCCTTTGAGTGGTGTGTTGAAGTCTCCTAAAATGAACGCATTGCATTCTATTTCCCCCTTTAATTCTGTTAGTTCTTGTTTCACATATGTTGGTGCTCCCTCCTGTGTTGGATGCATGGATATTTATAATGGTTATATCCACTCTTTGGACTGACCCCTTTATCATTATATCCTGTCCTTCCTTGTCTCTTGTTACTTTCTTTGTTTTGAAGTCTATTTTGTCTGATACAGGTACTGCAACACCTGTGTTTTTCTCCCTATTGTTTGCATGAAATATCTTTTTCCATCCCTTCACTTTGGGTCTTTGTATGTCTTTGGGTTTGAAGTGAGTCTCTTGTAGGCAGCATATAGATGGGTCTTGCTTTTTTAGCCACTGTGCAATTCTGTCTTTTGGTTGTTGCATTCAGTCCATTTAGATTTAGGGTAATTATTGATAGATATATACTTACTGCCAATGCCAGGCTTTGGATATGTGGTTACCAAAGGTTTAAGGGCAGGAGGGCCTGCCGCATGTCCTTAGGGGGCAAGCCATGCGGCAAGCCGCCTGGGCTTGCTGGTCTGTGCAAAATTCCAAGCAGGCAGTTCGACAAGTTAGAAAACACATGAGGGTGGCGGGGAGGGGGGGGCACGCGGGGCCCACGAGCCACCTCCCTTTGGCCAATCAGCAGCTGCAGCGGGCACCTGTGGGGGTGCACTTTCTCCCCTGCACCGGGAGAGGAGGAAAACGAAAGCAGCGTCTCCTCAGCTGCAGTCAGACTCCTCGCGAGGCGTGGCATGGACCGGGTGCTCTTGCTGCAGGGTCGCTGAAGGCATTCTGACGGGAATTGCCATGCTGACAATTTGGCTGCTGCCGCCGCCGCTGCCATGCCCTTCAAAGCCTGCACACACACACCCCCCGCCATTAATGGGCCATTCTGCGAGCACGTGAGGGCCCTAAGCCATGGGTAGGTTGCAGCCCCTCAATATGGCCTACGGGGCTCCCTTCCCCACCCCAAGCAGCTGTGGCGGCTGCGCTGCTGAGTCCGCGCAGTGCCCGAGAGCCCTGACAGGACGTGGGGTGTTGCCGCGGGCGGCCGACTCCAAAGTTGAGGGCAGCCTGGCGGCGCAGGTGGTGGCCGCTCATGACGCTCCAGCTACACTTGCTCCAGGCGCTGGTTTAAGGTAGGCGGGGCGTGGGCGCGGGGACCCCTGAGGTGCAGGCAGGTGGGCTGTGTGTTTAGTGGGATGTGGGCCCCAGGCAGCAGGTTCTGTGACTGCTGCTGTTTTGTTCCTTCAGTTTTTCTTTGCTGTTATACTTCACAAATGAGGGAAATCATTAGGTACTTGTCTGTCACTGCCTGGCTTATTTCACTGAGCATAATACCCTCTATCTCCATCCATGTTGTTGCAATTGATAGGATTTGTTTATTTCTTATGGCTGAGTAGTATTCCATTGCGTAAGTGTACCAGCTCTCCTTTATCCATTCATCTACTGATGGACACTTAGGTTGCTTCCATATCTAGGCTATTGTAAACATGCCGCAGTAAACATAGGGGTGCATCTGTCTTTTTCAAACTGGGCTGCTGCATTCTTAGGGTAAATTCCTAGAAGTAGAATTCCTGGGTCAAATGGTATTCCTATTTTGAGCATTCTGAGGAACCTCCATACTGCTTTCCACAATGGTTGAACTAGTTTACATTCCCACCAGCAGTGTAGGAGGGTTCCCCTTTCTCCACAACCTCGCCAACATTTGTTGTTGTTTGTCTTTTCAATGATGGCGATCCTTACTGGTGTGAGGTGATATCTCATTGTGGTTTTAATTTGCATTTCTCTGATGATTAGCGATGTAGAGCATCTTTTCATGTGCCTGTTAGCCTTCTGGGTTTCTTCTTTAGAGAACTGTCTATTCAGCTAATCTGCCCATTTTTTAATTGGGTTATTTGCTTTTTTTTTGTTGAGGCATGTGAGCTCTTTATATATTTTGGACGTCAATCCTTTATCGGATCTTTCATTTATGAATATGTTGTCCCATACTGTAGGATACCTTTTTGTTCTATTGATGGTGTCCTTTGCTGTACAGAAGCTTTTTAGCTTGATATAGTCCCACTTGTTCATTTTTGCCTTTGTTTCCCTTGCCCGGGGAGATATGTTCATGAAGAAGTCACTCATGTTTATGTCCATGAGATTTTTGCCTATGTTTTTTTCTACATGGTTTCATGACTTACATTCAGGTCTTTGATCCATTTGGAGTTTACTTTTGTGTATGGGGTTAGACAGTGATCCAGTTTCATTCTCTTACATGTAGCTGTCCAGTTTTGCCAGCACCATCTGTTGAAGAGACTGTCATTTCCCCATTGTATGTCCATGGCTCCGTTATCATATATTAATTGACCATATACGTTTGGGTTAATGTCTGGAGTCTCCATTCTCTTCCACTGGTCTGTGGCTCTGTTCTTGTACCAGTACCAAATTGTATTGATTACTGTGACTTTGTAGTAGAGCTTGGAGTTGGGGAGCGAGATCCCCCCCACTTTATTCTTCATTCTCAGGATTGCTTTGGCTATTCGGGGTCTTTGACGGTTCCATATGAATTTTTTAACTATTTGTTCCAGTTCATTGAAGAATGCTGTTGGTAATTTGATAGGGATTGCATTGGATCTGTATACTGCTTTGGGCAGGATGGCCATTTTGATGATATTAATTCTTCCTAGCCATTTATTGGTATCTTTAATTTCTCTAATGAGTGTCTTGTAATTTCATGGTATATGTCTTTCAATTCCTTGGTTAGGTTTATTCCTAGGTATTTTATTCTTTTAGATGCAATTGTGAATGGAATTGATTTCTTGATTTCTTTCTCCTAATTCATCATTATTGTATATGAATGCAAGATTTCTATGTGTTAATTTTGTCTCCTTCAACATTGCTGAATTCAAATATTAGATCTCATAGTTTTGTTGTGGATTCTTCTTGTTTTCTTATGTACCATATCGCATCATCTGCAAACAGTCAGAGTTTCAATTCTTCGTTACCAATCTGGATGCCTTTTATTTCTTTGTGTTGTCTGATTGCCGTGGCTAGGACCTCCAGAACTACGTGGACTAAAAGGAGGGAGATTGGGCATCCTTCTCTTATTCCCAATCTTAAAGGAAATGCTCTCAGCTTCTCTCTGTTAAGTATGATGTTGGCTGTGCCTTTGTCATATATGGACTTGATTATGTTGAGGTACTTGCCCTCATACCCATTTTGTTGGGAATTTTTATCACAAATGGATGTTGAATTTTGTTGAATAGTTTTTCAGCATCTATGGAGATGATCATGTGGTTTTTACCCTTTTTGTTGATGTGGTGGATGATGATGATAGGTTTTAAAATGTTGTACCATCCTTGCATTCCTGGAATAAATCCTGCTTTATCATTATGGATGATCTTTCTGATGTATTTTTGTATTTGGTTTGGAGTATTTTGTTGAGTAGTTTGCATCTATACTCATCAGGGATGTTGGACTGTGATTTTCCTTCTTTGTGGTGTCTTTGCCTGGTTTTGGCATTAAAGTGATGCTGGCCTCATAGAATGAGTGTAAGTCCCTCCTCTTCTACGTTTTGGAAAACTTTAAGGGGGATGGGTATTAGGTCTTCACTAAATGTTTGATAAAATTCAGCATTGAAGCCATGTGGTCCAGGGATTTTGTTCTTAGGTAGTTTGTTGATTACAAATTAAATTTCGTTGCTGGTAATTGGTCTGTTCAGATTTTCTGTTTCTCCCTGGGTCAGCCTTGCTAGGTCGTATTTTTATAGAAAGTTGTCCATTTCTTCTAGGGTATGCAGTTTGTCAGCATATCATTTTTCATAGTATTCTCTAATAATTTTTTTTCCTGTGGCATCTGTAGTGATTTTTCATTTCTCATTTCTGATTTTGTTTATGCATGTAGACACTCTTTTTCTTGATAAGTCTGGCTAGGGGTTTATTTATTTTATTTTCTCAATGAACCAGCTCCTGCTTTCATTGATTTCTGTTGTTTTATTTTTCTCAGTTTTATTTTTTTCTGCTCAAATCTTTATTATGTCCCTCCTCCTTCTGACTTTGGGCCTCAGGTTTTCTTCTTTTCTAGTTTCATTAATTGTGAGTTTAGACTGTTCATATGGGATTGTTGTTGTCTCCTGAGGTAGGCCTGTATTGCAATATTCTTCCCTCTTAGCATGGCCTTTGCTGCATCCCACAGATATTGCAGTGTTGAATTATTGTTGTCATGTGTTTCCATAAATTGCGTGTTCTCAGTTTTTACTTGGTCATTGATCCATTGGTTTTTTAGGAGCATGTTGTTAAGCCTCCATGTGTTTGTGGGCTTTTTCATTTTCTTTGCATAATATACTTCTTGTTTCATACCTTTGTGGTCTGAGGAGCTGGTTGGTACAATTTCCATCTTTTTGAATTTACTGAGGCTTTTTTTGTGGCCTAGTATATGATCTATTCTTGAAAATGTTCCATGTGCACTTGAGAAGAATGTGTATCCTGCCATTTTGGGTGTAGAGTTCTGTAGATGTCTGTTAGGTCCATCTGTTCTAGGGTGTCGTTCAGGGCTTCTGTGTCCTTCCTTATTTTCTGTCTGGTTGATCTGTCCTTTGAGTGGTGTGTTGAAGTCTCCTAAAATGAACGCATTGCATTCTATTTCCCCCTTTAATTCTGTTAGTTCTTGTTTCACATATGTTGGTGCTCCCTCCTGTGTTGGATGCATGGATATTTATAATGGTTATATCCACTCTTTGGACTGACCCCTTTATCATTATATCCTGTCCTTCCTTGTCTCTTGTTACTTTCTTTGTTTTGAAGTCTATTTTGTCTGATACAGGTACTGCAACACCTGTGTTTTTCTCCCTATTGTTTGCATGAAATATCTTTTTCCATCCCTTCACTTTGGGTCTTTGTATGTCTTTGGGTTTGAAGTGAGTCTCTTGTAGGCAGCATATAGATGGGTCTTGCTTTTTTAGCCACTGTGCAATTCTGTCTTTTGGTTGTTGCATTCAGTCCATTTAGATTTAGGGTAATTATTGATAGATATATACTTACTGCCAATGCCAGGCTTTGGATATGTGGTTACCAAAGGTTTAAGGGCAGGAGGGCCTGCCGCATGTCCTTAGGGGGCAAGCCATGCGGCAAGCCGCCTGGGCTTGCTGGTCTGTGCAAAATTCCAAGCAGGCAGTTCGACAAGTTAGAAAACACATGAGGGTGGCGGGGAGGGGGGGGCACGCGGGGCCCACGAGCCACCTCCCTTTGGCCAATCAGCAGCTGCAGCGGGCACCTGTGGGGGTGCACTTTCTCCCCTGCACCGGGAGAGGAGGAAAACGAAAGCAGCGTCTCCTCAGCTGCAGTCAGACTCCTCGCGAGGCGTGGCATGGACCGGGTGCTCTTGCTGCAGGGTCGCTGAAGGCATTCTGACGGGAATTGCCATGCTGACAATTTGGCTGCTGCCGCCGCCGCTGCCATGCCCTTCAAAGCCTGCACACACACACCCCCCGCCATTAATGGGCCATTCTGCGAGCACGTGAGGGCCCTAAGCCATGGGTAGGTTGCAGCCCCTCAATATGGCCTACGGGGCTCCCTTCCCCACCCCAAGCAGCTGTGGCGGCTGCGCTGCTGAGTCCGCGCAGTGCCCGAGAGCCCTGACAGGACGTGGGGTGTTGCCGCGGGCGGCCGACTCCAAAGTTGAGGGCAGCCTGGCGGCGCAGGTGGTGGCCGCTCATGACGCTCCAGCTACACTTGCTCCAGGCGCTGGTTTAAGGTAGGCGGGGCGTGGGCGCGGGGACCCCTGAGGTGCAGGCAGGTGGGCTGTGTGTTTAGTGGGATGTGGGCCCCAGGCAGCAGGTTCTGTGACTGCTGCTGTTTTGTTCCTTCAGTTTTTCTTTGCTGTTATACTTCACAAATGAGGGAAATCATTAGGTACTTGTCTGTCACTGCCTGGCTTATTTCACTGAGCATAATACCCTCTATCTCCATCCATGTTGTTGCAATTGATAGGATTTGTTTATTTCTTATGGCTGAGTAGTATTCCATTGCGTAAGTGTACCAGCTCTCCTTTATCCATTCATCTACTGATGGACACTTAGGTTGCTTCCATATCTAGGCTATTGTAAACATGCCGCAGTAAACATAGGGGTGCATCTGTCTTTTTCAAACTGGGCTGCTGCATTCTTAGGGTAAATTCCTAGAAGTAGAATTCCTGGGTCAAATGGTATTCCTATTTTGAGCATTCTGAGGAACCTCCATACTGCTTTCCACAATGGTTGAACTAGTTTACATTCCCACCAGCAGTGTAGGAGGGTTCCCCTTTCTCCACAACCTCGCCAACATTTGTTGTTGTTTGTCTTTTCAATGATGGCGATCCTTACTGGTGTGAGGTGATATCTCATTGTGGTTTTAATTTGCATTTCTCTGATGATTAGCGATGTAGAGCATCTTTTCATGTGCCTGTTAGCCTTCTGGGTTTCTTCTTTAGAGAACTGTCTATTCAGCTCCTCTGCCCATTTTTTAATTGGGTTATTTGCTTTTTTTTTGTTGAGGCATGTGAGCTCTTTATATATTTTGGACGTCAATCCTTTATCGGATCTTTCATTTATGAATATGTTGTCCCATACTGTAGGATACCTTTTTGTTCTATTGATGGTGTCCTTTGCTGTACAGAAGCTTTTTAGCTTGATATAGTCCCACTTGTTCATTTTTGCCTTTGTTTCCCTTGCCCGGGGAGATATGTTCATGAAGAAGTCACTCATGTTTATGTCCATGAGATTTTTGCCTATGTTTTTTTCTACATGGTTTCATGACTTACATTCAGGTCTTTGATCCATTTGGAGTTTACTTTTGTGTATGGGGTTAGACAGTGATCCAGTTTCATTCTCTTACATGTAGCTGTCCAGTTTTGCCAGCACCATCTGTTGAAGAGACTGTCATTTCCCCATTGTATGTCCATGGCTCCGTTATCATATATTAATTGACCATATACGTTTGGGTTAATGTCTGGAGTCTCCATTCTCTTCCACTGGTCTGTGGCTCTGTTCTTGTACCAGTACCAAATTGTATTGATTACTGTGACTTTGTAGTAGAGCTTGGAGTTGGGGAGCGAGATCCCCCCCACTTTATTCTTCATTCTCAGGATTGCTTTGGCTATTCGGGGTCTTTGACGGTTCCATATGAATTTTTTAACTATTTGTTCCAGTTCATTGAAGAATGCTGTTGGTAATTTGATAGGGATTGCATTGGATCTGTATACTGCTTTGGGCAGGATGGCCATTTTGATGATATTAATTCTTCCTAGCCATTTATTGGTATCTTTAATTTCTCTAATGAGTGTCTTGTAATTTCATGGTATATGTCTTTCAATTCCTTGGTTAGGTTTATTCCTAGGTATTTTATTCTTTTAGATGCAATTGTGAATGGAATTGATTTCTTGATTTCTTTCTCCTAATTCATCATTATTGTATATGAATGCAAGATTTCTATGTGTTAATTTTGTCTCCTTCAACATTGCTGAATTCAAATATTAGATCTCATAGTTTTGTTGTGGATTCTTCTTGTTTTCTTATGTACCATATCGCATCATCTGCAAACAGTCAGAGTTTCAATTCTTCGTTACCAATCTGGATGCCTTTTATTTCTTTGTGTTGTCTGATTGCCGTGGCTAGGACCTCCAGAACTACGTGGACTAAAAGGAGGGAGATTGGGCATCCTTCTCTTATTCCCAATCTTAAAGGAAATGCTCTCAGCTTCTCTCTGTTAAGTATGATGTTGGCTGTGCCTTTGTCATATATGGACTTGATTATGTTGAGGTACTTGCCCTCATACCCATTTTGTTGGGAATTTTTAT
This sequence comes from Manis pentadactyla, assembly GCF_030020395.1. Lineage (NCBI taxonomy): Eukaryota > Metazoa > Chordata > Mammalia > Pholidota > Manidae > Manis > Manis pentadactyla. The sequence continues at coordinate 79,416,920 of NC_080024.1, forward strand.
CACAAATGGATGTTGAATTTTGTTGAATAGTTTTTCAGCATCTATGGAGATGATCATGTGGTTTTTACCCTTTTTGTTGATGTGGTGGATGATGATGATAGGTTTTAAAATGTTGTACCATCCTTGCATTCCTGGAATAAATCCTGCTTTATCATTATGGATGATCTTTCTGATGTATTTTTGTATTTGGTTTGGAGTATTTTGTTGAGTAGTTTGCATCTATACTCATCAGGGATGTTGGACTGTGATTTTCCTTCTTTGTGGTGTCTTTGCCTGGTTTTGGCATTAAAGTGATGCTGGCCTCATAGAATGAGTGTAAGTCCCTCCTCTTCTACGTTTTGGAAAACTTTAAGGGGGATGGGTATTAGGTCTTCACTAAATGTTTGATAAAATTCAGCATTGAAGCCATGTGGTCCAGGGATTTTGTTCTTAGGTAGTTTGTTGATTACAAATTAAATTTCGTTGCTGGTAATTGGTCTGTTCAGATTTTCTGTTTCTCCCTGGGTCAGCCTTGCTAGGTCGTATTTTTATAGAAAGTTGTCCATTTCTTCTAGGGTATGCAGTTTGTCAGCATATCATTTTTCATAGTATTCTCTAATAATTTTTTTTCCTGTGGCATCTGTAGTGATTTTTCATTTCTCATTTCTGATTTTGTTTATGCATGTAGACACTCTTTTTCTTGATAAGTCTGGCTAGGGGTTTATTTATTTTATTTTCTCAATGAACCAGCTCCTGCTTTCATTGATTTCTGTTGTTTTATTTTTCTCAGTTTTATTTTTTTCTGCTCAAATCTTTATTATGTCCCTCCTCCTTCTGACTTTGGGCCTCAGGTTTTCTTCTTTTCTAGTTTCATTAATTGTGAGTTTAGACTGTTCATATGGGATTGTTGTTGTCTCCTGAGGTAGGCCTGTATTGCAATATTCTTCCCTCTTAGCATGGCCTTTGCTGCATCCCACAGATATTGCAGTGTTGAATTATTGTTGTCATGTGTTTCCATAAATTGCGTGTTCTCAGTTTTTACTTGGTCATTGATCCATTGGTTTTTTAGGAGCATGTTGTTAAGCCTCCATGTGTTTGTGGGCTTTTTCATTTTCTTTGCATAATATACTTCTTGTTTCATACCTTTGTGGTCTGAGGAGCTGGTTGGTACAATTTCCATCTTTTTGAATTTACTGAGGCTTTTTTTGTGGCCTAGTATATGATCTATTCTTGAAAATGTTCCATGTGCACTTGAGAAGAATGTGTATCCTGCCATTTTGGGTGTAGAGTTCTGTAGATGTCTGTTAGGTCCATCTGTTCTAGGGTGTCGTTCAGGGCTTCTGTGTCCTTCCTTATTTTCTGTCTGGTTGATCTGTCCTTTGAGTGGTGTGTTGAAGTCTCCTAAAATGAACGCATTGCATTCTATTTCCCCCTTTAATTCTGTTAGTTCTTGTTTCACATATGTTGGTGCTCCCTCCTGTGTTGGATGCATGGATATTTATAATGGTTATATCCACTCTTTGGACTGACCCCTTTATCATTATATCCTGTCCTTCCTTGTCTCTTGTTACTTTCTTTGTTTTGAAGTCTATTTTGTCTGATACAGGTACTGCAACACCTGTGTTTTTCTCCCTATTGTTTGCATGAAATATCTTTTTCCATCCCTTCACTTTGGGTCTTTGTATGTCTTTGGGTTTGAAGTGAGTCTCTTGTAGGCAGCATATAGATGGGTCTTGCTTTTTTAGCCACTGTGCAATTCTGTCTTTTGGTTGTTGCATTCAGTCCATTTAGATTTAGGGTAATTATTGATAGATATATACTTACTGCCAATGCCAGGCTTTGGATATGTGGTTACCAAAGGTTTAAGGGCAGGAGGGCCTGCCGCATGTCCTTAGGGGGCAAGCCATGCGGCAAGCCGCCTGGGCTTGCTGGTCTGTGCAAAATTCCAAGCAGGCAGTTCGACAAGTTAGAAAACACATGAGGGTGGCGGGGAGGGGGGGGCACGCGGGGCCCACGAGCCACCTCCCTTTGGCCAATCAGCAGCTGCAGCGGGCACCTGTGGGGGTGCACTTTCTCCCCTGCACCGGGAGAGGAGGAAAACGAAAGCAGCGTCTCCTCAGCTGCAGTCAGACTCCTCGCGAGGCGTGGCATGGACCGGGTGCTCTTGCTGCAGGGTCGCTGAAGGCATTCTGACGGGAATTGCCATGCTGACAATTTGGCTGCTGCCGCCGCCGCTGCCATGCCCTTCAAAGCCTGCACACACACACCCCCCGCCATTAATGGGCCATTCTGCGAGCACGTGAGGGCCCTAAGCCATGGGTAGGTTGCAGCCCCTCAATATGGCCTACGGGGCTCCCTTCCCCACCCCAAGCAGCTGTGGCGGCTGCGCTGCTGAGTCCGCGCAGTGCCCGAGAGCCCTGACAGGACGTGGGGTGTTGCCGCGGGCGGCCGACTCCAAAGTTGAGGGCAGCCTGGCGGCGCAGGTGGTGGCCGCTCATGACGCTCCAGCTACACTTGCTCCAGGCGCTGGTTTAAGGTAGGCGGGGCGTGGGCGCGGGGACCCCTGAGGTGCAGGCAGGTGGGCTGTGTGTTTAGTGGGATGTGGGCCCCAGGCAGCAGGTTCTGTGACTGCTGCTGTTTTGTTCCTTCAGTTTTTCTTTGCTGTTATACTTCACAAATGAGGGAAATCATTAGGTACTTGTCTGTCACTGCCTGGCTTATTTCACTGAGCATAATACCCTCTATCTCCATCCATGTTGTTGCAATTGATAGGATTTGTTTATTTCTTATGGCTGAGTAGTATTCCATTGCGTAAGTGTACCAGCTCTCCTTTATCCATTCATCTACTGATGGACACTTAGGTTGCTTCCATATCTAGGCTATTGTAAACATGCCGCAGTAAACATAGGGGTGCATCTGTCTTTTTCAAACTGGGCTGCTGCATTCTTAGGGTAAATTCCTAGAAGTAGAATTCCTGGGTCAAATGGTATTCCTATTTTGAGCATTCTGAGGAACCTCCATACTGCTTTCCACAATGGTTGAACTAGTTTACATTCCCACCAGCAGTGTAGGAGGGTTCCCCTTTCTCCACAACCTCGCCAACATTTGTTGTTGTTTGTCTTTTCAATGATGGCGATCCTTACTGGTGTGAGGTGATATCTCATTGTGGTTTTAATTTGCATTTCTCTGATGATTAGCGATGTAGAGCATCTTTTCATGTGCCTGTTAGCCTTCTGGGTTTCTTCTTTAGAGAACTGTCTATTCAGCTCCTCTGCCCATTTTTTAATTGGGTTATTTGCTTTTTTTTTGTTGAGGCATGTGAGCTCTTTATATATTTTGGACGTCAATCCTTTATCGGATCTTTCATTTATGAATATGTTGTCCCATACTGTAGGATACCTTTTTGTTCTATTGATGGTGTCCTTTGCTGTACAGAAGCTTTTTAGCTTGATATAGTCCCACTTGTTCATTTTTGCCTTTGTTTCCCTTGCCCGGGGAGATATGTTCATGAAGAAGTCACTCATGTTTATGTCCATGAGATTTTTGCCTATGTTTTTTTCTACATGGTTTCATGACTTACATTCAGGTCTTTGATCCATTTGGAGTTTACTTTTGTGTATGGGGTTAGACAGTGATCCAGTTTCATTCTCTTACATGTAGCTGTCCAGTTTTGCCAGCACCATCTGTTGAAGAGACTGTCATTTCCCCATTGTATGTCCATGGCTCCGTTATCATATATTAATTGACCATATACGTTTGGGTTAATGTCTGGAGTCTCCATTCTCTTCCACTGGTCTGTGGCTCTGTTCTTGTACCAGTACCAAATTGTATTGATTACTGTGACTTTGTAGTAGAGCTTGGAGTTGGGGAGCGAGATCCCCCCCACTTTATTCTTCATTCTCAGGATTGCTTTGGCTATTCGGGGTCTTTGACGGTTCCATATGAATTTTTTAACTATTTGTTCCAGTTCATTGAAGAATGCTGTTGGTAATTTGATAGGGATTGCATTGGATCTGTATACTGCTTTGGGCAGGATGGCCATTTTGATGATATTAATTCTTCCTAGCCATTTATTGGTATCTTTAATTTCTCTAATGAGTGTCTTGTAATTTCATGGTATATGTCTTTCAATTCCTTGGTTAGGTTTATTCCTAGGTATTTTATTCTTTTAGATGCAATTGTGAATGGAATTGATTTCTTGATTTCTTTCTCCTAATTCATCATTATTGTATATGAATGCAAGATTTCTATGTGTTAATTTTGTCTCCTTCAACATTGCTGAATTCAAATATTAGATCTCATAGTTTTGTTGTGGATTCTTCTTGTTTTCTTATGTACCATATCGCATCATCTGCAAACAGTCAGAGTTTCAATTCTTCGTTACCAATCTGGATGCCTTTTATTTCTTTGTGTTGTCTGATTGCCGTGGCTAGGACCTCCAGAACTACGTGGACTAAAAGGAGGGAGATTGGGCATCCTTCTCTTATTCCCAATCTTAAAGGAAATGCTCTCAGCTTCTCTCTGTTAAGTATGATGTTGGCTGTGCCTTTGTCATATATGGACTTGATTATGTTGAGGTACTTGCCCTCATACCCATTTTGTTGGGAATTTTTATCACAAATGGATGTTGAATTTTGTTGAATAGTTTTTCAGCATCTATGGAGATGATCATGTGGTTTTTACCCTTTTTGTTGATGTGGTGGATGATGATGATAGGTTTTAAAATGTTGTACCATCCTTGCATTCCTGGAATAAATCCTGCTTTATCATTATGGATGATCTTTCTGATGTATTTTTGTATTTGGTTTGGAGTATTTTGTTGAGTAGTTTGCATCTATACTCATCAGGGATGTTGGACTGTGATTTTCCTTCTTTGTGGTGTCTTTGCCTGGTTTTGGCATTAAAGTGATGCTGGCCTCATAGAATGAGTGTAAGTCCCTCCTCTTCTACGTTTTGGAAAACTTTAAGGGGGATGGGTATTAGGTCTTCACTAAATGTTTGATAAAATTCAGCATTGAAGCCATGTGGTCCAGGGATTTTGTTCTTAGGTAGTTTGTTGATTACAAATTAAATTTCGTTGCTGGTAATTGGTCTGTTCAGATTTTCTGTTTCTCCCTGGGTCAGCCTTGCTAGGTCGTATTTTTATAGAAAGTTGTCCATTTCTTCTAGGGTATGCAGTTTGTCAGCATATCATTTTTCATAGTATTCTCTAATAATTTTTTTTCCTGTGGCATCTGTAGTGATTTTTCATTTCTCATTTCTGATTTTGTTTATGCATGTAGACACTCTTTTTCTTGATAAGTCTGGCTAGGGGTTTATTTATTTTATTTTCTCAATGAACCAGCTCCTGCTTTCATTGATTTCTGTTGTTTTATTTTTCTCAGTTTTATTTTTTTCTGCTCAAATCTTTATTATGTCCCTCCTCCTTCTGACTTTGGGCCTCAGGTTTTCTTCTTTTCTAGTTTCATTAATTGTGAGTTTAGACTGTTCATATGGGATTGTTGTTGTCTCCTGAGGTAGGCCTGTATTGCAATATTCTTCCCTCTTAGCATGGCCTTTGCTGCATCCCACAGATATTGCAGTGTTGAATTATTGTTGTCATGTGTTTCCATAAATTGCGTGTTCTCAGTTTTTACTTGGTCATTGATCCATTGGTTTTTTAGGAGCATGTTGTTAAGCCTCCATGTGTTTGTGGGCTTTTTCATTTTCTTTGCATAATATACTTCTTGTTTCATACCTTTGTGGTCTGAGGAGCTGGTTGGTACAATTTCCATCTTTTTGAATTTACTGAGGCTTTTTTTGTGGCCTAGTATATGATCTATTCTTGAAAATGTTCCATGTGCACTTGAGAAGAATGTGTATCCTGCCATTTTGGGTGTAGAGTTCTGTAGATGTCTGTTAGGTCCATCTGTTCTAGGGTGTCGTTCAGGGCTTCTGTGTCCTTCCTTATTTTCTGTCTGGTTGATCTGTCCTTTGAGTGGTGTGTTGAAGTCTCCTAAAATGAACGCATTGCATTCTATTTCCCCCTTTAATTCTGTTAGTTCTTGTTTCACATATGTTGGTGCTCCCTCCTGTGTTGGATGCATGGATATTTATAATGGTTATATCCACTCTTTGGACTGACCCCTTTATCATTATATCCTGTCCTTCCTTGTCTCTTGTTACTTTCTTTGTTTTGAAGTCTATTTTGTCTGATACAGGTACTGCAACACCTGTGTTTTTCTCCCTATTGTTTGCATGAAATATCTTTTTCCATCCCTTCACTTTGGGTCTTTGTATGTCTTTGGGTTTGAAGTGAGTCTCTTGTAGGCAGCATATAGATGGGTCTTGCTTTTTTAGCCACTGTGCAATTCTGTCTTTTGGTTGTTGCATTCAGTCCATTTAGATTTAGGGTAATTATTGATAGATATATACTTACTGCCAATGCCAGGCTTTGGATATGTGGTTACCAAAGGTTTAAGGGCAGGAGGGCCTGCCGCATGTCCTTAGGGGGCAAGCCATGCGGCAAGCCGCCTGGGCTTGCTGGTCTGTGCAAAATTCCAAGCAGGCAGTTCGACAAGTTAGAAAACACATGAGGGTGGCGGGGAGGGGGGGGCACGCGGGGCCCACGAGCCACCTCCCTTTGGCCAATCAGCAGCTGCAGCGGGCACCTGTGGGGGTGCACTTTCTCCCCTGCACCGGGAGAGGAGGAAAACGAAAGCAGCGTCTCCTCAGCTGCAGTCAGACTCCTCGCGAGGCGTGGCATGGACCGGGTGCTCTTGCTGCAGGGTCGCTGAAGGCATTCTGACGGGAATTGCCATGCTGACAATTTGGCTGCTGCCGCCGCCGCTGCCATGCCCTTCAAAGCCTGCACACACACACCCCCCGCCATTAATGGGCCATTCTGCGAGCACGTGAGGGCCCTAAGCCATGGGTAGGTTGCAGCCCCTCAATATGGCCTACGGGGCTCCCTTCCCCACCCCAAGCAGCTGTGGCGGCTGCGCTGCTGAGTCCGCGCAGTGCCCGAGAGCCCTGACAGGACGTGGGGTGTTGCCGCGGGCGGCCGACTCCAAAGTTGAGGGCAGCCTGGCGGCGCAGGTGGTGGCCGCTCATGACGCTCCAGCTACACTTGCTCCAGGCGCTGGTTTAAGGTAGGCGGGGCGTGGGCGCGGGGACCCCTGAGGTGCAGGCAGGTGGGCTGTGTGTTTAGTGGGATGTGGGCCCCAGGCAGCAGGTTCTGTGACTGCTGCTGTTTTGTTCCTTCAGTTTTTCTTTGCTGTTATACTTCACAAATGAGGGAAATCATTAGGTACTTGTCTGTCACTGCCTGGCTTATTTCACTGAGCATAATACCCTCTATCTCCATCCATGTTGTTGCAATTGATAGGATTTGTTTATTTCTTATGGCTGAGTAGTATTCCATTGCGTAAGTGTACCAGCTCTCCTTTATCCATTCATCTACTGATGGACACTTAGGTTGCTTCCATATCTAGGCTATTGTAAACATGCCGCAGTAAACATAGGGGTGCATCTGTCTTTTTCAAACTGGGCTGCTGCATTCTTAGGGTAAATTCCTAGAAGTAGAATTCCTGGGTCAAATGGTATTCCTATTTTGAGCATTCTGAGGAACCTCCATACTGCTTTCCACAATGGTTGAACTAGTTTACATTCCCACCAGCAGTGTAGGAGGGTTCCCCTTTCTCCACAACCTCGCCAACATTTGTTGTTGTTTGTCTTTTCAATGATGGCGATCCTTACTGGTGTGAGGTGATATCTCATTGTGGTTTTAATTTGCATTTCTCTGATGATTAGCGATGTAGAGCATCTTTTCATGTGCCTGTTAGCCTTCTGGGTTTCTTCTTTAGAGAACTGTCTATTCAGCTCCTCTGCCCATTTTTTAATTGGGTTATTTGCTTTTTTTTTGTTGAGGCATGTGAGCTCTTTATATATTTTGGACGTCAATCCTTTATCGGATCTTTCATTTATGAATATGTTGTCCCATACTGTAGGATACCTTTTTGTTCTATTGATGGTGTCCTTTGCTGTACAGAAGCTTTTTAGCTTGATATAGTCCCACTTGTTCATTTTTGCCTTTGTTTCCCTTGCCCGGGGAGATATGTTCATGAAGAAGTCACTCATGTTTATGTCCATGAGATTTTTGCCTATGTTTTTTTCTACATGGTTTCATGACTTACATTCAGGTCTTTGATCCATTTGGAGTTTACTTTTGTGTATGGGGTTAGACAGTGATCCAGTTTCATTCTCTTACATGTAGCTGTCCAGTTTTGCCAGCACCATCTGTTGAAGAGACTGTCATTTCCCCATTGTATGTCCATGGCTCCGTTATCATATATTAATTGACCATATACGTTTGGGTTAATGTCTGGAGTCTCCATTCTCTTCCACTGGTCTGTGGCTCTGTTCTTGTACCAGTACCAAATTGTATTGATTACTGTGACTTTGTAGTAGAGCTTGGAGTTGGGGAGCGAGATCCCCCCCACTTTATTCTTCATTCTCAGGATTGCTTTGGCTATTCGGGGTCTTTGACGGTTCCATATGAATTTTTTAACTATTTGTTCCAGTTCATTGAAGAATGCTGTTGGTAATTTGATAGGGATTGCATTGGATCTGTATACTGCTTTGGGCAGGATGGCCATTTTGATGATATTAATTCTTCCTAGCCATTTATTGGTATCTTTAATTTCTCTAATGAGTGTCTTGTAATTTCATGGTATATGTCTTTCAATTCCTTGGTTAGGTTTATTCCTAGGTATTTTATTCTTTTAGATGCAATTGTGAATGGAATTGATTTCTTGATTTCTTTCTCCTAATTCATCATTATTGTATATGAATGCAAGATTTCTATGTGTTAATTTTGTCTCCTTCAACATTGCTGAATTCAAATATTAGATCTCATAGTTTTGTTGTGGATTCTTCTTGTTTTCTTATGTACCATATCGCATCATCTGCAAACAGTCAGAGTTTCAATTCTTCGTTACCAATCTGGATGCCTTTTATTTCTTTGTGTTGTCTGATTGCCGTGGCTAGGACCTCCAGAACTACGTGGACTAAAAGGAGGGAGATTGGGCATCCTTCTCTTATTCCCAATCTTAAAGGAAATGCTCTCAGCTTCTCTCTGTTAAGTATGATGTTGGCTGTGCCTTTGTCATATATGGACTTGATTATGTTGAGGTACTTGCCCTCATACCCATTTTGTTGGGAATTTTTATCACAAATGGATGTTGAATTTTGTTGAATAGTTTTTCAGCATCTATGGAGATGATCATGTGGTTTTTACCCTTTTTGTTGATGTGGTGGATGATGATGATAGGTTTTAAAATGTTGTACCATCCTTGCATTCCTGGAATAAATCCTGCTTTATCATTATGGATGATCTTTCTGATGTATTTTTGTATTTGGTTTGGAGTATTTTGTTGAGTAGTTTGCATCTATACTCATCAGGGATGTTGGACTGTGATTTTCCTTCTTTGTGGTGTCTTTGCCTGGTTTTGGCATTAAAGTGATGCTGGCCTCATAGAATGAGTGTAAGTCCCTCCTCTTCTACGTTTTGGAAAACTTTAAGGGGGATGGGTATTAGGTCTTCACTAAATGTTTGATAAAATTCAGCATTGAAGCCATGTGGTCCAGGGATTTTGTTCTTAGGTAGTTTGTTGATTACAAATTAAATTTCGTTGCTGGTAATTGGTCTGTTCAGATTTTCTGTTTCTCCCTGGGTCAGCCTTGCTAGGTCGTATTTTTATAGAAAGTTGTCCATTTCTTCTAGGGTATGCAGTTTGTCAGCATATCATTTTTCATAGTATTCTCTAATAATTTTTTTTCCTGTGGCATCTGTAGTGATTTTTCATTTCTCATTTCTGATTTTGTTTATGCATGTAGACACTCTTTTTCTTGATAAGTCTGGCTAGGGGTTTATTTATTTTATTTTCTCAATGAACCAGCTCCTGCTTTCATTGATTTCTGTTGTTTTATTTTTCTCAGTTTTATTTTTTTCTGCTCAAATCTTTATTATGTCCCTCCTCCTTCTGACTTTGGGCCTCAGGTTTTCTTCTTTTCTAGTTTCATTAATTGTGAGTTTAGACTGTTCATATGGGATTGTTGTTGTCTCCTGAGGTAGGCCTGTATTGCAATATTCTTCCCTCTTAGCATGGCCTTTGCTGCATCCCACAGATATTGCAGTGTTGAATTATTGTTGTCATGTGTTTCCATAAATTGCGTGTTCTCAGTTTTTACTTGGTCATTGATCCATTGGTTTTTTAGGAGCATGTTGTTAAGCCTCCATGTGTTTGTGGGCTTTTTCATTTTCTTTGCATAATATACTTCTTGTTTCATACCTTTGTGGTCTGAGGAGCTGGTTGGTACAATTTCCATCTTTTTGAATTTACTGAGGCTTTTTTTGTGGCCTAGTATATGATCTATTCTTGAAAATGTTCCATGTGCACTTGAGAAGAATGTGTATCCTGCCATTTTGGGTGTAGAGTTCTGTAGATGTCTGTTAGGTCCATCTGTTCTAGGGTGTCGTTCAGGGCTTCTGTGTCCTTCCTTATTTTCTGTCTGGTTGATCTGTCCTTTGAGTGGTGTGTTGAAGTCTCCTAAAATGAACGCATTGCATTCTATTTCCCCCTTTAATTCTGTTAGTTCTTGTTTCACATATGTTGGTGCTCCCTCCTGTGTTGGATGCATGGATATTTATAATGGTTATATCCACTCTTTGGACTGACCCCTTTATCATTATATCCTGTCCTTCCTTGTCTCTTGTTACTTTCTTTGTTTTGAAGTCTATTTTGTCTGATACAGGTACTGCAACACCTGTGTTTTTCTCCCTATTGTTTGCATGAAATATCTTTTTCCATCCCTTCACTTTGGGTCTTTGTATGTCTTTGGGTTTGAAGTGAGTCTCTTGTAGGCAGCATATAGATGGGTCTTGCTTTTTTAGCCACTGTGCAATTCTGTCTTTTGGTTGTTGCATTCAGTCCATTTAGATTTAGGGTAATTATTGATAGATATATACTTACTGCCAATGCCAGGCTTTGGATATGTGGTTACCAAAGGTTTAAGGGCAGGAGGGCCTGCCGCATGTCCTTAGGGGGCAAGCCATGCGGCAAGCCGCCTGGGCTTGCTGGTCTGTGCAAAATTCCAAGCAGGCAGTTCGACAAGTTAGAAAACACATGAGGGTGGCGGGGAGGGGGGGGCACGCGGGGCCCACGAGCCACCTCCCTTTGGCCAATCAGCAGCTGCAGCGGGCACCTGTGGGGGTGCACTTTCTCCCCTGCACCGGGAGAGGAGGAAAACGAAAGCAGCGTCTCCTCAGCTGCAGTCAGACTCCTCGCGAGGCGTGGCATGGACCGGGTGCTCTTGCTGCAGGGTCGCTGAAGGCATTCTGACGGGAATTGCCATGCTGACAATTTGGCTGCTGCCGCCGCCGCTGCCATGCCCTTCAAAGCCTGCACACACACACCCCCCGCCATTAATGGGCCATTCTGCGAGCACGTGAGGGCCCTAAGCCATGGGTAGGTTGCAGCCCCTCAATATGGCCTACGGGGCTCCCTTCCCCACCCCAAGCAGCTGTGGCGGCTGCGCTGCTGAGTCCGCGCAGTGCCCGAGAGCCCTGACAGGACGTGGGGTGTTGCCGCGGGCGGCCGACTCCAAAGTTGAGGGCAGCCTGGCGGCGCAGGTGGTGGCCGCTCATGACGCTCCAGCTACACTTGCTCCAGGCGCTGGTTTAAGGTAGGCGGGGCGTGGGCGCGGGGACCCCTGAGGTGCAGGCAGGTGGGCTGTGTGTTTAGTGGGATGTGGGCCCCAGGCAGCAGGTTCTGTGACTGCTGCTGTTTTGTTCCTTCAGTTTTTCTTTGCTGTTATACTTCACAAATGAGGGAAATCATTAGGTACTTGTCTGTCACTGCCTGGCTTATTTCACTGAGCATAATACCCTCTATCTCCATCCATGTTGTTGCAATTGATAGGATTTGTTTATTTCTTATGGCTGAGTAGTATTCCATTGCGTAAGTGTACCAGCTCTCCTTTATCCATTCATCTACTGATGGACACTTAGGTTGCTTCCATATCTAGGCTATTGTAAACATGCCGCAGTAAACATAGGGGTGCATCTGTCTTTTTCAAACTGGGCTGCTGCATTCTTAGGGTAAATTCCTAGAAGTAGAATTCCTGGGTCAAATGGTATTCCTATTTTGAGCATTCTGAGGAACCTCCATACTGCTTTCCACAATGGTTGAACTAGTTTACATTCCCACCAGCAGTGTAGGAGGGTTCCCCTTTCTCCACAACCTCGCCAACATTTGTTGTTGTTTGTCTTTTCAATGATGGCGATCCTTACTGGTGTGAGGTGATATCTCATTGTGGTTTTAATTTGCATTTCTCTGATGATTAGCGATGTAGAGCATCTTTTCATGTGCCTGTTAGCCTTCTGGGTTTCTTCTTTGGAGAACTGTCTATTCAGCTCCTCTGCCCATTTTTTAATTGGATTATTTGCTTTTTTTTTGTTGAGGCATGTGAGCTCTTTATATATTTTGGACGTCAATCCTTTATCGGATCTTTCATTTATGAATATGTTGTCCCATACTGTAGGATACCTTTTTGTTCTATTGATGGTGTCCTTTGCTGTACAGAAGCTTTTTAGCTTGATATAGTCCCACTTGTTCATTTTTGCCTTTGTTTCCCTTGCCCGGGGAGATATGTTCATGAAGAAGTCACTCATGTTTATGTCCATGAGATTTTTGCCTATGTTTTTTTCTACATGGTTTCATGACTTACATTCAGGTCTTTGATCCATTTGGAGTTTACTTTTGTGTATGGGGTTAGACAGTGATCCAGTTTCATTCTCTTACATGTAGCTGTCCAGTTTTGCCAGCACCATCTGTTGAAGAGACTGTCATTTCCCCATTGTATGTCCATGGCTCCGTTATCATATATTAATTGACCATATACGTTTGGGTTAATGTCTGGAGTCTCCATTCTCTTCCACTGGTCTGTGGCTCTGTTCTTGTACCAGTACCAAATTGTATTGATTACTGTGACTTTGTAGTAGAGCTTGGAGTTGGGGAGCGAGATCCCCCCCACTTTATTCTTCATTCTCAGGATTGCTTTGGCTATTCGGGGTCTTTGACGGTTCCATATGAATTTTTTAACTATTTGTTCCAGTTCATTGAAGAATGCTGTTGGTAATTTGATAGGGATTGCATTGGATCTGTATACTGCTTTGGGCAGGATGGCCATTTTGATGATATTAATTCTTCCTAGCCATTTATTGGTATCTTTAATTTCTCTAATGAGTGTCTTGTAATTTCATGGTATATGTCTTTCAATTCCTTGGTTAGGTTTATTCCTAGGTATTTTATTCTTTTAGATGCAATTGTGAATGGAATTGATTTCTTGATTTCTTTCTCCTAATTCATCATTATTGTATATGAATGCAAGATTTCTATGTGTTAATTTTGTCTCCTTCAACATTGCTGAATTCAAATATTAGATCTCATAGTTTTGTTGTGGATTCTTCTTGTTTTCTTATGTACCATATCGCATCATCTGCAAACAGTCAGAGTTTCAATTCTTCGTTACCAATCTGGATGCCTTTTATTTCTTTGTGTTGTCTGATTGCCGTGGCTAGGACCTCCAGAACTACGTGGACTAAAAGGAGGGAGATTGGGCATCCTTCTCTTATTCCCAATCTTAAAGGAAATGCTCTCAGCTTCTCTCTGTTAAGTATGATGTTGGCTGTGCCTTTGTCATATATGGACTTGATTATGTTGAGGTACTTGCCCTCATACCCATTTTGTTGGGAATTTTTATCACAAATGGATGTTGAATTTTGTTGAATAGTTTTTCAGCATCTATGGAGATGATCATGTGGTTTTTACCCTTTTTGTTGATGTGGTGGATGATGATGATAGGTTTTAAAATGTTGTACCATCCTTGCATTCCTGGAATAAATCCTGCTTTATCATTATGGATGATCTTTCTGATGTATTTTTGTATTTGGTTTGGAGTATTTTGTTGAGTAGTTTGCATCTATACTCATCAGGGATGTTGGACTGTGATTTTCCTTCTTTGTGGTGTCTTTGCCTGGTTTTGGCATTAAAGTGATGCTGGCCTCATAGAATGAGTGTAAGTCCCTCCTCTTCTACGTTTTGGAAAACTTTAAGGGGGATGGGTATTAGGTCTTCACTAAATGTTTGATAAAATTCAGCATTGAAGCCATGTGGTCCAGGGATTTTGTTCTTAGGTAGTTTGTTGATTACAAATTAAATTTCGTTGCTGGTAATTGGTCTGTTCAGATTTTCTGTTTCTCCCTGGGTCAGCCTTGCTAGGTCGTATTTTTATAGAAAGTTGTCCATTTCTTCTAGGGTATGCAGTTTGTCAGCATATCATTTTTCATAGTATTCTCTAATAATTTTTTTTCCTGTGGCATCTGTAGTGATTTTTCATTTCTCATTTCTGATTTTGTTTATGCATGTAGACACTCTTTTTCTTGATAAGTCTGGCTAGGGGTTTATTTATTTTATTTTCTCAATGAACCAGCTCCTGCTTTCATTGATTTCTGTTGTTTTATTTTTCTCAGTTTTATTTTTTTCTGCTCAAATCTTTATTATGTCCCTCCTCCTTCTGACTTTGGGCCTCAGGTTTTCTTCTTTTCTAGTTTCATTAATTGTGAGTTTAGACTGTTCATATGGGATTGTTGTTGTCTCCTGAGGTAGGCCTGTATTGCAATATTCTTCCCTCTTAGCATGGCCTTTGCTGCATCCCACAGATATTGCAGTGTTGAATTATTGTTGTCATGTGTTTCCATAAATTGCGTGTTCTCAGTTTTTACTTGGTCATTGATCCATTGGTTTTTTAGGAGCATGTTGTTAAGCCTCCATGTGTTTGTGGGCTTTTTCATTTTCTTTGCATAATATACTTCTTGTTTCATACCTTTGTGGTCTGAGGAGCTGGTTGGTACAATTTCCATCTTTTTGAATTTACTGAGGCTTTTTTTGTGGCCTAGTATATGATCTATTCTTGAAAATGTTCCATGTGCACTTGAGAAGAATGTGTATCCTGCCATTTTGGGTGTAGCGTTCTGTAGATGTCTGTTAGGTCCATCTGTTCTAGGGTGTCGTTCAGGGCTTCTGTGTCCTTCCTTATTTTCTGTCTGGTTGATCTGTCCTTTGAGTGGTGTGTTGAAGTCTCCTAAAATGAACGCATTGCATTCTATTTCCCCCTTTAATTCTGTTAGTTCTTGTTTCACATATGTTGGTGCTCCCTCCTGTGTTGGATGCATGGATATTTATAATGGTTATATCCACTCTTTGGACTGACCCCTTTATCATTATATCCTGTCCTTCCTTGTCTCTTGTTACTTTCTTTGTTTTGAAGTCTATTTTGTCTGATACAGGTACTGCAACACCTGTGTTTTTCTCCCTATTGTTTGCATGAAATATCTTTTTCCATCCCTTCACTTTGGGTCTTTGTATGTCTTTGGGTTTGAAGTGAGTCTCTTGTAGGCAGCATATAGATGGGTCTTGCTTTTTTAGCCACTGTGCAATTCTGTCTTTTGGTTGTTGCATTCAGTCCATTTAGATTTAGGGTAATTATTGATAGATATATACTTACTGCCAATGCCAGGCTTTGGATATGTGGTTACCAAAGGTTTAAGGGCAGGAGGGCCTGCCGCATGTCCTTAGGGGGCAAGCCATGCGGCAAGCCGCCTGGGCTTGCTGGTCTGTGCAAAATTCCAAGCAGGCAGTTCGACAAGTTAGAAAACACATGAGGGTGGCGGGGAGGGGGGTCACGCGGGGCCCACGAGCCACCTCCCTTTGGCCAATCAGCAGCTGCAGCGGGCACCTGTGGGGGTGCACTTTCTCCCCTGCACCGGGAGAGGAGGAAAACGAAAGCAGCGTCTCCTCAGCTGCAGTCAGACTCCTCGCGAGGCGTGGCATGGACCGGGTGCTCTTGCTGCAGGGTCGCTGAAGGCATTCTGACGGGAATTGCCATGCTGACAATTTGGCTGCTGCCGCCGCCGCTGCCATGCCCTTCAAAGCCTGCACACACACACCCCCCGCCATTAATGGGCCATTCTGCGAGCACGTGAGGGCCCTAAGCCATGGGTAGGTTGCAGCCCCTCAATATGGCCTACGGGGCTCCCTTCCCCACCCCAAGCAGCTGTGGCGGCTGCGCTGCTGAGTCCGCGCAGTGCCCGAGAGACCTGACAGGACGTGGGGTGTTGCCGCGGGCGGCCGACTCCAAAGTTGAGGGCAGCCTGGCGGCGCAGGTGGTGGCCGCTCATGACGCTCCAGCTACACTTGCTCCAGGCGCTGGTTTAAGGTAGGCGGGGCGTGGGCGCGGGGACCCCTGAGGTGCAGGCAGGTGGGCTGTGTGTTTAGTGGGATGTGGGCCCCAGGCAGCAGGTTCTGTGACTGCTGCTGTTTTGTTCCTTCAGTTTTTCTTTGCTGTTATACTTCACAAATGAGGGAAATCATTAGGTACTTGTCTGTCACTGCCTGGCTTATTTCACTGAGCATAATACCCTCTATCTCCATCCATGTTGTTGCAATTGATAGGATTTGTTTATTTCTTATGGCTGAGTAGTATTCCATTGCGTAAGTGTACCAGCTCTCCTTTATCCATTCATCTACTGATGGACACTTAGGTTGCTTCCATATCTAGGCTATTGTAAACATGCCGCAGTAAACATAGGGGTGCATCTGTCTTTTTCAAACTGGGCTGCTGCATTCTTAGGGTAAATTCCTAGAAGTAGAATTCCTGGGTCAAATGGTATTCCTATTTTGAGCATTCTGAGGAACCTCCATACTGCTTTCCACAATGGTTGAACTAGTTTACATTCCCACCAGCAGTGTAGGAGGGTTCCCCTTTCTCCACAACCTCGCCAACATTTGTTGTTGTTTGTCTTTTCAATGATGGCGATCCTTACTGGTGTGAGGTGATATCTCATTGTGGTTTTAATTTGCATTTCTCTGATGATTAGCGATGTAGAGCATCTTTTCATGTGCCTGTTAGCCTTCTGGGTTTCTTCTTTAGAGAACTGTCTATTCAGCTCCTCTGCCCATTTTTTAATTGGGTTATTTGCTTTTTTTTTGTTGAGGCATGTGAGCTCTTTATATATTTTGGACGTCAATCCTTTATCGGATCTTTCATTTATGAATATGTTGTCCCATACTGTAGGATACCTTTTTGTTCTATTGATGGTGTCCTTTGCTGTACAGAAGCTTTTTAGCTTGATATAGTCCCACTTGTTCATTTTTGCCTTTGTTTCCCTTGCCCGGGGAGATATGTTCATGAAGAAGTCACTCATGTTTATGTCCATGAGATTTTTGCCTATGTTTTTTTCTACATGGTTTCATGACTTACATTCAGGTCTTTGATCCATTTGGAGTTTACTTTTGTGTATGGGGTTAGACAGTGATCCAGTTTCATTCTCTTACATGTAGCTGTCCAGTTTTGCCAGCACCATCTGTTGAAGAGACTGTCATTTCCCCATTGTATGTCCATGGCTCCGTTATCATATATTAATTGACCATATACGTTTGGGTTAATGTCTGGAGTCTCCATTCTCTTCCACTGGTCTGTGGCTCTGTTCTTGTACCAGTACCAAATTGTATTGATTACTGTGACTTTGTAGTAGAGCTTGGAGTTGGGGAGCGAGATCCCCCCCACTTTATTCTTCATTCTCAGGATTGCTTTGGCTATTCGGGGTCTTTGACGGTTCCATATGAATTTTTTAACTATTTGTTCCAGTTCATTGAAGAATGCTGTTAGTAATTTGATAGGGATTGCATTGGATCTGTATACTGCTTTGGGCAGGATGGCCATTTTGATGATATTAATTCTTCCTAGCCATTTATTGGTATCTTTAATTTCTCTAATGAGTGTCTTGTAATTTCATGGTATATGTCTTTCAATTCCTTGGTTAGGTTTATTCCTAGGTATTTTATTCTTTTAGATGCAATTGTGAATGGAATTGATTTCTTGATTTCTTTCTCCTAATTCATCATTATTGTATATGAATGCAAGATTTCTATGTGTTAATTTTGTCTCCTTCAACATTGCTGAATTCAAATATTAGATCTCATAGTTTTGTTGTGGATTCTTCTTGTTTTCTTATGTACCATATCGCATCATCTGCAAACAGTCAGAGTTTCAATTCTTCGTTACCAATCTGGATGCCTTTTATTTCTTTGTGTTGTCTGATTGCCGTGGCTAGGACCTCCAGAACTACGTGGACTAAAAGGAGGGAGATTGGGCATCCTTCTCTTATTCCCAATCTTAAAGGAAATGCTCTCAGCTTCTCTCTGTTAAGTATGATGTTGGCTGTGCCTTTGTCATATATGGACTTGATTATGTTGAGGTACTTGCCCTCATACCCATTTTGTTGGGAATTTTTATCACAAATGGATGTTGAATTTTGTTGAATAGTTTTTCAGCATCTATGGAGATGATCATGTGGTTTTTACCCTTTTTGTTGATGTGGTGGATGATGATGATAGGTTTTAAAATGTTGTACCATCCTTGCATTCCTGGAATAAATCCTGCTTTATCATTATGGATGATCTTTCTGATGTATTTTTGTATTTGGTTTGGAGTATTTTGTTGAGTAGTTTGCATCTATACTCATCAGGGATGTTGGACTGTGATTTTCCTTCTTTGTGGTGTCTTTGCCTGGTTTTGGCATTAAAGTGATGCTGGCCTCATAGAATGAGTGTAAGTCCCTCCTCTTCTACGTTTTGGAAAACTTTAAGGGGGATGGGTATTAGGTCTTCACTAAATGTTTGATAAAATTCAGCATTGAAGCCATGTGGTCCAGGGATTTTGTTCTTAGGTAGTTTGTTGATTACAAATTAAATTTCGTTGCTGGTAATTGGTCTGTTCAGATTTTCTGTTTCTCCCTGGGTCAGCCTTGCTAGGTCGTATTTTTATAGAAAGTTGTCCATTTCTTCTAGGGTATGCAGTTTGTCAGCATATCATTTTTCATAGTATTCTCTAATAATTTTTTTTCCTGTGGCATCTGTAGTGATTTTTCATTTCTCATTTCTGATTTTGTTTATGCATGTAGACACTCTTTTTCTTGATAAGTCTGGCTAGGGGTTTATTTATTTTATTTTCTCAATGAACCAGCTCCTGCTTTCATTGATTTCTGTTGTTTTATTTTTCTCAGTTTTATTTTTTTCTGCTCAAATCTTTATTATGTCCCTCCTCCTTCTGACTTTGGGCCTCAGGTTTTCTTCTTTTCTAGTTTCATTAATTGTGAGTTTAGACTGTTCATATGGGATTGTTGTTGTCTCCTGAGGTAGGCCTGTATTGCAATATTCTTCCCTCTTAGCATGGCCTTTGCTGCATCCCACAGATATTGCAGTGTTGAATTATTGTTGTCATGTGTTTCCATAAATTGCGTGTTCTCAGTTTTTACTTGGTCATTGATCCATTGGTTTTTTAGGAGCATGTTGTTAAGCCTCCATGTGTTTGTGGGCTTTTTCATTTTCTTTGCATAATATACTTCTTGTTTCATACCTTTGTGGTCTGAGGAGCTGGTTGGTACAATTTCCATCTTTTTGAATTTACTGAGGCTTTTTTTGTGGCCTAGTATATGATCTATTCTTGAAAATGTTCCATGTGCACTTGAGAAGAATGTGTATCCTGCCATTTTGGGTGTAGCGTTCTGTAGATGTCTGTTAGGTCCATCTGTTCTAGGGTGTCGTTCAGGGCTTCTGTGTCCTTCCTTATTTTCTGTCTGGTTGATCTGTCCTTTGAGTGGTGTGTTGAAGTCTCCTAAAATGAACGCATTGCATTCTATTTCCCCCTTTAATTCTGTTAGTTCTTGTTTCACATATGTTGGTGCTCCCTCCTGTGTTGGATGCATGGATATTTATAATGGTTATATCCACTCTTTGGACTGACCCCTTTATCATTATATCCTGTCCTTCCTTGTCTCTTGTTACTTTCTTTGTTTTGAAGTCTATTTTGTCTGATACAGGTACTGCAACACCTGTGTTTTTCTCCCTATTGTTTGCATGAAATATCTTTTTCCATCCCTTCACTTTGGGTCTTTGTATGTCTTTGGGTTTGAAGTGAGTCTCTTGTAGGCAGCATATAGATGGGTCTTGCTTTTTTAGCCACTGTGCAATTCTGTCTTTTGGTTGTTGCATTCAGTCCATTTAGATTTAGGGTAATTATTGATAGATATATACTTACTGCCAATGCCAGGCTTTGGATATGTGGTTACCAAAGGTTTAAGGGCAGGAGGGCCTGCCGCATGTCCTTAGGGGGCAAGCCATGCGGCAAGCCGCCTGGGCTTGCTGGTCTGTGCAAAATTCCAAGCAGGCAGTTCGACAAGTTAGAAAACACATGAGGGTGGCGGGGAGGGGGGTCACGCGGGGCCCACGAGCCACCTCCCTTTGGCCAATCAGCAGCTGCAGCGGGCACCTGTGGGGGTGCACTTTCTCCCCTGCACCGGGAGAGGAGGAAAACGAAAGCAGCGTCTCCTCAGCTGCAGTCAGACTCCTCGCGAGGCGTGGCATGGACCGGGTGCTCTTGCTGCAGGGTCGCTGAAGGCATTCTGACGGGAATTGCCATGCTGACAATTTGGCTGCTGCCGCCGCCGCTGCCATGCCCTTCAAAGCCTGCACACACACACCCCCCGCCATTAATGGGCCATTCTGCGAGCACGTGAGGGCCCTAAGCCATGGGTAGGTTGCAGCCCCTCAATATGGCCTACGGGGCTCCCTTCCCCACCCCAAGCAGCTGTGGCGGCTGCGCTGCTGAGTCCGCGCAGTGCCCGAGAGACCTGACAGGACGTGGGGTGTTGCCGCGGGCGGCCGACTCCAAAGTTGAGGGCAGCCTGGCGGCGCAGGTGGTGGCCGCTCATGACGCTCCAGCTACACTTGCTCCAGGCGCTGGTTTAAGGTAGGCGGGGCGTGGGCGCGGGGACCCCTGAGGTGCAGGCAGGTGGGCTGTGTGTTTAGTGGGATGTGGGCCCCAGGCAGCAGGTTCTGTGACTGCTGCTGTTTTGTTCCTTCAGTTTTTCTTTGCTGTTATACTTCACAAATGAGGGAAATCATTAGGTACTTGTCTGTCACTGCCTGGCTTATTTCACTGAGCATAATACCCTCTATCTCCATCCATGTTGTTGCAATTGATAGGATTTGTTTATTTCTTATGGCTGAGTAGTATTCCATTGCGTAAGTGTACCAGCTCTCCTTTATCCATTCATCTACTGATGGACACTTAGGTTGCTTCCATATCTAGGCTATTGTAAACATGCCGCAGTAAACATAGGGGTGCATCTGTCTTTTTCAAACTGGGCTGCTGCATTCTTAGGGTAAATTCCTAGAAGTAGAATTCCTGGGTCAAATGGTATTCCTATTTTGAGCATTCTGAGGAACCTCCATACTGCTTTCCACAATGGTTGAACTAGTTTACATTCCCACCAGCAGTGTAGGAGGGTTCCCCTTTCTCCACAACCTCGCCAACATTTGTTGTTGTTTGTCTTTTCAATGATGGCGATCCTTACTGGTGTGAGGTGATATCTCATTGTGGTTTTAATTTGCATTTCTCTGATGATTAGCGATGTAGAGCATCTTTTCATGTGCCTGTTAGCCTTCTGGGTTTCTTCTTTAGAGAACTGTCTATTCAGCTCCTCTGCCCATTTTTTAATTGGGTTATTTGCTTTTTTTTTGTTGAGGCATGTGAGCTCTTTATATATTTTGGACGTCAATCCTTTATCGGATCTTTCATTTATGAATATGTTGTCCCATACTGTAGGATACCTTTTTGTTCTATTGATGGTGTCCTTTGCTGTACAGAAGCTTTTTAGCTTGATATAGTCCCACTTGTTCATTTTTGCCTTTGTTTCCCTTGCCCGGGGAGATATGTTCATGAAGAAGTCACTCATGTTTATGTCCATGAGATTTTTGCCTATGTTTTTTTCTACATGGTTTCATGACTTACATTCAGGTCTTTGATCCATTTGGAGTTTACTTTTGTGTATGGGGTTAGACAGTGATCCAGTTTCATTCTCTTACATGTAGCTGTCCAGTTTTGCCAGCACCATCTGTTGAAGAGACTGTCATTTCCCCATTGTATGTCCATGGCTCCGTTATCATATATTAATTGACCATATACGTTTGGGTTAATGTCTGGAGTCTCCATTCTCTTCCACTGGTCTGTGGCTCTGTTCTTGTACCAGTACCAAATTGTATTGATTACTGTGACTTTGTAGTAGAGCTTGGAGTTGGGGAGCGAGATCCCCCCCACTTTATTCTTCATTCTCAGGATTGCTTTGGCTATTCGGGGTCTTTGACGGTTCCATATGAATTTTTTAACTATTTGTTCCAGTTCATTGAAGAATGCTGTTAGTAATTTGATAGGGATTGCATTGGATCTGTATACTGCTTTGGGCAGGATGGCCATTTTGATGATATTAATTCTTCCTAGCCATTTATTGGTATCTTTAATTTCTCTAATGAGTGTCTTGTAATTTCATGGTATATGTCTTTCAATTCCTTGGTTAGGTTTATTCCTAGGTATTTTATTCTTTTAGATGCAATTGTGAATGGAATTGATTTCTTGATTTCTTTCTCCTAATTCATCATTATTGTATATGAATGCAAGATTTCTATGTGTTAATTTTGTCTCCTTCAACATTGCTGAATTCAAATATTAGATCTCATAGTTTTGTTGTGGATTCTTCTTGTTTTCTTATGTACCATATCGCATCATCTGCAAACAGTCAGAGTTTCAATTCTTCGTTACCAATCTGGATGCCTTTTATTTCTTTGTGTTGTCTGATTGCCGTGGCTAGGACCTCCAGAACTACGTGGACTAAAAGGAGGGAGATTGGGCATCCTTCTCTTATTCCCAATCTTAAAGGAAATGCTCTCAGCTTCTCTCTGTTAAGTATGATGTTGGCTGTGCCTTTGTCATATATGGACTTGATTATGTTGAGGTACTTGCCCTCATACCCATTTTGTTGGGAATTTTTATCACAAATGGATGTTGAATTTTGTTGAATAGTTTTTCAGCATCTATGGAGATGATCATGTGGTTTTTACCCTTTTTGTTGATGTGGTGGATGATGATGATAGGTTTTAAAATGTTGTACCATCCTTGCATTCCTGGAATAAATCCTGCTTTATCATTATGGATGATCTTTCTGATGTATTTTTGTATTTGGTTTGGAGTATTTTGTTGAGTAGTTTGCATCTATACTCATCAGGGATGTTGGACTGTGATTTTCCTTCTTTGTGGTGTCTTTGCCTGGTTTTGGCATTAAAGTGATGCTGGCCTCATAGAATGAGTGTAAGTCCCTCCTCTTCTACGTTTTGGAAAACTTTAAGGGGGATGGGTATTAGGTCTTCACTAAATGTTTGATAAAATTCAGCATTGAAGCCATGTGGTCCAGGGATTTTGTTCTTAGGTAGTTTGTTGATTACAAATTAAATTTCGTTGCTGGTAATTGGTCTGTTCAGATTTTCTGTTTCTCCCTGGGTCAGCCTTGCTAGGTTGTATTTTTATAGAAAGTTGTCCATTTCTTCTAGGGTATGCAGTTTGTCAGCATATCATTTTTCATAGTATTCTCTAATAATTTTTTTTCCTGTGGCATCTGTAGTGATTTTTCATTTCTCATTTCTGATTTTGTTTATGCATGTAGACACTCTTTTTCTTGATAAGTCTGGCTAGGGGTTTATTTATTTTATTTTCTCAATGAACCAGCTCCTGCTTTCATTGATTTCTGTTGTTTTATTTTTCTCAGTTTTATTTTTTTCTGCTCAAATCTTTATTATGTCCCTCCTCCTTCTGACTTTGGGCCTCAGGTTTTCTTCTTTTCTAGTTTCATTAATTGTGAGTTTAGACTGTTCATATGGGATTGTTGTTGTCTCCTGAGGTAGGCCTGTATTGCAATATTCTTCCCTCTTAGCATGGCCTTTGCTGCATCCCACAGATATTGCAGTGTTGAATTATTGTTGTCATGTGTTTCCATAAATTGCGTGTTCTCAGTTTTTACTTGGTCATTGATCCATTGGTTTTTTAGGAGCATGTTGTTAAGCCTCCATGTGTTTGTGGGCTTTTTCATTTTTTTGCATAATATACTTCTTGTTTCATACCTTTGTGGTCTGAGGAGCTGGTTGGTACAATTTCCATCTTTTTGAATTTACTGAGGCTTTTTTTGTGGCCTAGTATATGATCTATTCTTGAAAATGTTCCATGTGCACTTGAGAAGAATGTGTATCCTGCCATTTTGGGTGTAGAGTTCTGTAGATGTCTGTTAGGTCCATCTGTTCTAGGGTGTCGTTCAGGGCTTCTGTGTCCTTCCTTATTTTCTGTCTGGTTGATCTGTCCTTTGAGTGGTGTGTTGAAGTCTCCTAAAATGAACGCATTGCATTCTATTTCCCCCTTTAATTCTGTTAGTTCTTGTTTCACATATGTTGGTGCTCCCTCCTGTGTTGGATGCATGGATATTTATAATGGTTATATCCACTCTTTGGACTGACCCCTTTATCATTATATCCTGTCCTTCCTTGTCTCTTGTTACTTTCTTTGTTTTGAAGTCTATTTTGTCTGATACAGGTACTGCAACACCTGTGTTTTTCTCCCTATTGTTTGCATGAAATATCTTTTTCCATCCCTTCACTTTGGGTCTTTGTATGTCTTTGGGTTTGAAGTGAGTCTCTTGTAGGCAGCATATAGATGGGTCTTGCTTTTTTAGCCACTGTGCAATTCTGTCTTTTGGTTGTTGCATTCAGTCCATTTAGATTTAGGGTAATTATTGATAGATATATACTTACTGCCAATGCCAGGCTTTGGATATGTGGTTACCAAAGGTTTAAGGGCAGGAGGGCCTGCCGCATGTCCTTAGGGGGCAAGCCATGCGGCAAGCCGCCTGGGCTTGCTGGTCTGTGCAAAATTCCAAGCAGGCAGTTCGACAAGTTAGAAAACACATGAGGGTGGCGGGGAGGGGGGGGCACGCGGGGCCCACGAGCCACCTCCCTTTGGCCAATCAGCAGCTGCAGCGGGCACCTGTGGGGGTGCACTTTCTCCCCTGCACCGGGAGAGGAGGAAAACGAAAGCAGCGTCTCCTCAGCTGCAGTCAGACTCCTCGCGAGGCGTGGCATGGACCGGGTGCTCTTGCTGCAGGGTCGCTGAAGGCATTCTGACGGGAATTGCCATGCTGACAATTTGGCTGCTGCCGCCGCCGCTGCCATGCCCTTCAAAGCCTGCACACACACACCCCCCGCCATTAATGGGCCATTCTGCGAGCACGTGAGGGCCCTAAGCCATGGGTAGGTTGCAGCCCCTCAATATGGCCTACGGGGCTCCCTTCCCCACCCCAAGCAGCTGTGGCGGCTGCGCTGCTGAGTCCGCGCAGTGCCCGAGAGCCCTGACAGGACGTGGGGTGTTGCCGCGGGCGGCCGACTCCAAAGTTGAGGGCAGCCTGGCGGCGCAGGTGGTGGCCGCTCATGACGCTCCAGCTACACTTGCTCCAGGCGCTGGTTTAAGGTAGGCGGGGCGTGGACGCGGGGACCCCTGAGGTGCAGGCAGGTGGGCTGTGTGTTTAGTGGGATGTGGGCCCCAGGCAGCAGGTTCTGTGACTGCTGCTGTTTTGTTCCTTCAGTTTTTCTTTGCTGTTATACTTCACAAATGAGGGAAATCATTAGGTACTTGTCTGTCACTGCCTGGCTTATTTCACTGAGCATAATACCCTCTATCTCCATCCATGTTGTTGCAATTGATAGGATTTGTTTATTTCTTATGGCTGAGTAGTATTCCATTGCGTAAGTGTACCAGCTCTCCTTTATCCATTCATCTACTGATGGACACTTAGGTTGCTTCCATATCTAGGCTATTGTAAACATGCCGCAGTAAACATAGGGGTGCATCTGTCTTTTTCAAACTGGGCTGCTGCATTCTTAGGGTAAATTCCTAGAAGTAGAATTCCTGGGTCAAATGGTATTCCTATTTTGAGCATTCTGAGGAACCTCCATACTGCTTTCCACAATGGTTGAACTAGTTTACATTCCCACCAGCAGTGTAGGAGGGTTCCCCTTTCTCCACAACCTCGCCAACATTTGTTGTTGTTTGTCTTTTCAATGATGGCGATCCTTACTGGTGTGAGGTGATATCTCATTGTGGTTTTAATTTGCATTTCTCTGATGATTAGCGATGTAGAGCATCTTTTCATGTGCCTGTTAGCCTTCTGGGTTTCTTCTTTGGAGAACTGTCTATTCAGCTCCTCTGCCAATTTTTTAATTGGATTATTTGCTTTTTTTTTGTTGAGGCATGTGAGCTCTTTATATATTTTGGACGTCAATCCTTTATCGGATCTTTCATTTATGAATATGTTGTCCCATACTGTAGGATACCTTTTTGTTCTATTGATGGTGTCCTTTGCTGTACAGAAGCTTTTTAGCTTGATATAGTCCCACTTGTTCATTTTTGCCTTTGTTTCCCTTGCCCGGGGAGATATGTTCATGAAGAAGTCACTCATGTTTATGTCCATGAGATTTTTGCCTATGTTTTTTTCTACATGGTTTCATGACTTACATTCAGGTCTTTGATCCATTTGGAGTTTACTTTTGTGTATGGGGTTAGACAGTGATCCAGTTTCATTCTCTTACATGTAGCTGTCCAGTTTTGCCAGCACCATCTGTTGAAGAGACTGTCATTTCCCCATTGTATGTCCATGGCTCCGTTATCATATATTAATTGACCATATACGTTTGGGTTAATGTCTGGAGTCTCCATTCTCTTCCACTGGTCTGTGGCTCTGTTCTTGTACCAGTACCAAATTGTATTGATTACTGTGACTTTGTAGTAGAGCTTGGAGTTGGGGAGCGAGATCCCCCCCACTTTATTCTTCATTCTCAGGATTGCTTTGGCTATTCGGGGTCTTTGACGGTTCCATATGAATTTTTTAACTATTTGTTCCAGTTCATTGAAGAATGCTGTTGGTAATTTGATAGGGATTGCATTGGATCTGTATACTGCTTTGGGCAGGATGGCCATTTTGATGATATTAATTCTTCCTAGCCATTTATTGGTATCTTTAATTTCTCTAATGAGTGTCTTGTAATTTCATGGTATATGTCTTTCAATTCCTTGGTTAGGTTTATTCCTAGGTATTTTATTCTTTTAGATGCAATTGTGAATGGAATTGATTTCTTGATTTCTTTCTCCTAATTCATCATTATTGTATATGAATGCAAGATTTCTATGTGTTAATTTTGTCTCCTTCAACATTGCTGAATTCAAATATTAGATCTCATAGTTTTGTTGTGGATTCTTCTTGTTTTCTTATGTACCATATCGCATCATCTGCAAACAGTCAGAGTTTCAATTCTTCGTTACCAATCTGGATGCCTTTTATTTCTTTGTGTTGTCTGATTGCCGTGGCTAGGACCTCCAGAACTACGTGGACTAAAAGGAGGGAGATTGGGCATCCTTCTCTTATTCCCAATCTTAAAGGAAATGCTCTCAGCTTCTCTCTGTTAAGTATGATGTTGGCTGTGCCTTTGTCATATATGGACTTGATTATGTTGAGGTACTTGCCCTCATACCCATTTTGTTGGGAATTTTTATCACAAATGGATGTTGAATTTTGTTGAATAGTTTTTCAGCATCTATGGAGATGATCATGTGGTTTTTACCCTTTTTGTTGATGTGGTGGATGATGATGATAGGTTTTAAAATGTTGTACAATCCTTGCATTCCTGGAATAAATCCTGCTTTATCATTATGGATGATCTTTCTGATGTATTTTTGTATTTGGTTTGGAGTATTTTGTTGAGTAGTTTGCATCTATACTCATCAGGGATGTTGGACTGTGATTTTCCTTCTTTGTGGTGTCTTTGCCTGGTTTTGGCATTAAAGTGATGCTGGCCTCATAGAATGAGTGTAAGTCCCTCCTCTTCTACGTTTTGGAAAACTTTAAGGGGGATGGGTATTAGGTCTTCACTAAATGTTTGATAAAATTCAGCATTGAAGCCATGTGGTCCAGGGATTTTGTTCTTAGGTAGTTTGTTGATTACAAATTAAATTTCGTTGCTGGTAATTGGTCTGTTCAGATTTTCTGTTTCTCCCTGGGTCAGCCTTGCTAGGTCGTATTTTTATAGAAAGTTGTCCATTTCTTCTAGGGTATGCAGTTTGTCAGCATATCATTTTTCATAGTATTCTCTAATAATTTTTTTTCCTGTGGCATCTGTAGTGATTTTTCATTTCTCATTTCTGATTTTGTTTATGCATGTAGACACTCTTTTTCTTGATAAGTCTGGCTAGGGGTTTATTTATTTTATTTTCTCAATGAACCAGCTCCTGCTTTCATTGATTTCTGTTGTTTTATTTTTCTCAGTTTTATTTTTTTCTGCTCAAATCTTTATTATGTCCCTCCTCCTTCTGACTTTGGGCCTCAGGTTTTCTTCTTTTCTAGTTTCATTAATTGTGAGTTTAGACTGTTCATATGGGATTGTTGTTGTCTCCTGAGGTAGGCCTGTATTGCAATATTCTTCCCTCTTAGCATGGCCTTTGCTGCATCCCACAGATATTGCAGTGTTGAATTATTGTTGTCATGTGTTTCCATAAATTGCGTGTTCTCAGTTTTTACTTGGTCATTGATCCATTGGTTTTTTAGGAGCATGTTGTTAAGCCTCCATGTGTTTGTGGGCTTTTTCATTTTCTTTGCATAATATACTTCTTGTTTCATACCTTTGTGGTCTGAGGAGCTGGTTGGTACAATTTCCATCTTTTTGAATTTACTGAGGCTTTTTTTGTGGCCTAGTATATGATCTATTCTTGAAAATGTTCCATGTGCACTTGAGAAGAATGTGTATCCTGCCATTTTGGGTGTAGAGTTCTGTAGATGTCTGTTAGGTCCATCTGTTCTAGGGTGTCGTTCAGGGCTTCTGTGTCCTTCCTTATTTTCTGTCTGGTTGATCTGTCCTTTGAGTGGTGTGTTGAAGTCTCCTAAAATGAACGCATTGCATTCTATTTCCCCCTTTAATTCTGTTAGTTCTTGTTTCACATATGTTGGTGCTCCCTCCTGTGTTGGATGCATGGATATTTATAATGGTTATATCCACTCTTTGGACTGACCCCTTTATCATTATATCCTGTCCTTCCTTGTCTCTTGTTACTTTCTTTGTTTTGAAGTCTATTTTGTCTGATACAGGTACTGCAACACCTGTGTTTTTCTCCCTATTGTTTGCATGAAATATCTTTTTCCATCCCTTCACTTTGGGTCTTTGTATGTCTTTGGGTTTGAAGTGAGTCTCTTGTAGGCAGCATATAGATGGGTCTTGCTTTTTTAGCCACTGTGCAATTCTGTCTTTTGGTTGTTGCATTCAGTCCATTTAGATTTAGGGTAATTATTGATAGATATATACTTACTGCCAATGCCAGGCTTTGGATATGTGGTTACCAAAGGTTTAAGGGCAGGAGGGCCTGCCGCATGTCCTTAGGGGGCAAGCCATGCGGCAAGCCGCCTGGGCTTGCTGGTCTGTGCAAAATTCCAAGCAGGCAGTTCGACAAGTTAGAAAACACATGAGGGTGGCGGGGAGGGGGGGGCACGCGGGGCCCACGAGCCACCTCCCTTTGGCCAATCAGCAGCTGCAGCGGGCACCTGTGGGGGTGCACTTTCTCCCCTGCACCGGGAGAGGAGGAAAACGAAAGCAGCGTCTCCTCAGCTGCAGTCAGACTCCTCGCGAGGCGTGGCATGGACCGGGTGCTCTTGCTGCAGGGTCGCTGAAGGCATTCTGACGGGAATTGCCATGCTGACAATTTGGCTGCTGCCGCCGCCGCTGCCATGCCCTTCAAAGCCTGCACACACACACCCCCCGCCATTAATGGGCCATTCTGCGAGCACGTGAGGGCCCTAAGCCATGGGTAGGTTGCAGCCCCTCAATATGGCCTACGGGGCTCCCTTCCCCACCCCAAGCAGCTGTGGCGGCTGCGCTGCTGAGTCCGCGCAGTGCCCGAGAGCCCTGACAGGACGTGGGGTGTTGCCGCGGGCGGCCGACTCCAAAGTTGAGGGCAGCCTGGCGGCGCAGGTGGTGGCCGCTCATGACGCTCCAGCTACACTTGCTCCAGGCGCTGGTTTAAGGTAGGCGGGGCGTGGGCGCGGGGACCCCTGAGGTGCAGGCAGGTGGGCTGTGTGTTTAGTGGGATGTGGGCCCCAGGCAGCAGGTTCTGTGACTGCTGCTGTTTTGTTCCTTCAGTTTTTCTTTGCTGTTATACTTCACAAATGAGGGAAATCATTAGGTACTTGTCTGTCACTGCCTGGCTTATTTCACTGAGCATAATACCCTCTATCTCCATCCATGTTGTTGCAATTGATAGGATTTGTTTATTTCTTATGGCTGAGTAGTATTCCATTGCGTAAGTGTACCAGCTCTCCTTTATCCATTCATCTACTGATGGACACTTAGGTTGCTTCCATATCTAGGCTATTGTAAACATGCCGCAGTAAACATAGGGGTGCATCTGTCTTTTTCAAACTGGGCTGCTGCATTCTTAGGGTAAATTCCTAGAAGTAGAATTCCTGGGTCAAATGGTATTCCTATTTTGAGCATTCTGAGGAACCTCCATACTGCTTTCCACAATGGTTGAACTAGTTTACATTCCCACCAGCAGTGTAGGAGGGTTCCCCTTTCTCCACAACCTCGCCAACATTTGTTGTTGTTTGTCTTTTCAATGATGGCGATCCTTACTGGTGTGAGGTGATATCTCATTGTGGTTTTAATTTGCATTTCTCTGATGATTAGCGATGTAGAGCATCTTTTCATGTGCCTGTTAGCCTTCTGGGTTTCTTCTTTGGAGAACTGTCTATTCAGCTCCTCTGCCAATTTTTTAATTGGATTATTTGCTTTTTTTTTGTTGAGGCATGTGAGCTCTTTATATATTTTGGACGTCAATCCTTTATCGGATCTTTCATTTATGAATATGTTGTCCCATACTGTAGGATACCTTTTTGTTCTATTGATGGTGTCCTTTGCTGTACAGAAGCTTTTTAGCTTGATATAGTCCCACTTGTTCATTTTTGCCTTTGTTTCCCTTGCCCGGGGAGATATGTTCATGAAGAAGTCACTCATGTTTATGTCCATGAGATTTTTGCCTATGTTTTTTTCTACATGGTTTCATGACTTACATTCAGGTCTTTGATCCATTTGGAGTTTACTTTTGTGTATGGGGTTAGACAGTGATCCAGTTTCACTCTCTTACATGTAGCTGTCCAGTTTTGCCAGCACCATCTGTTGAAGAGACTGTCATTTCCCCATTGTATGTCCATGGCTCCGTTATCATATATTAATTGACCATATACGTTTGGGTTAATGTCTGGAGTCTCCATTCTCTTCCACTGGTCTGTGGCTCTGTTCTTGTACCAGTACCAAATTGTATTGATTACTGTGACTTTGTAGTAGAGCTTGGAGTTGGGGAGCGAGATCCCCCCCACTTTATTCTTCATTCTCAGGATTGCTTTGGCTATTCGGGGTCTTTGACGGTTCCATATGAATTTTTTAACTATTTGTTCCAGTTCATTGAAGAATGCTGTTGGTAATTTGATAGGGATTGCATTGGATCTGTATACTGCTTTGGGCAGGATGGCCATTTTGATGATATTAATTCTTCCTAGCCATTTATTGGTATCTTTAATTTCTCTAATGAGTGTCTTGTAATTTCATGGTATATGTCTTTCAATTCCTTGGTTAGGTTTATTCCTAGGTATTTTATTCTTTTAGATGCAATTGTGAATGGAATTGATTTCTTGATTTCTTTCTCCTAATTCATCATTATTGTATATGAATGCAAGATTTCTATGTGTTAATTTTGTCTCCTTCAACATTGCTGAATTCAAATATTAGATCTCATAGTTTTGTTGTGGATTCTTCTTGTTTTCTTATGTACCATATCGCATCATCTGCAAACAGTCAGAGTTTCAATTCTTCGTTACCAATCTGGATGCCTTTTATTTCTTTGTGTTGTCTGATTGCCGTGGCTAGGACCTCCAGAACTACGTGGACTAAAAGGAGGGAGATTGGGCATCCTTCTCTTATTCCCAATCTTAAAGGAAATGCTCTCAGCTTCTCTCTGTTAAGTATGATGTTGGCTGTGCCTTTGTCATATATGGACTTGATTATGTTGAGGTACTTGCCCTCATACCCATTTTGTTGGGAATTTTTATCACAAATGGATGTTGAATTTTGTTGAATAGTTTTTCAGCATCTATGGAGATGATCATGTGGTTTTTACCCTTTTTGTTGATGTGGTGGATGATGATGATAGGTTTTAAAATGTTGTACCATCCTTGCATTCCTGGAATAAATCCTGCTTTATCATTATGGATGATCTTTCTGATGTATTTTTGTATTTGGTTTGGAGTATTTTGTTGAGTAGTTTGCATCTATACTCATCAGGGATGTTGGACTGTGATTTTCCTTCTTTGTGGTGTCTTTGCCTGGTTTTGGCATTAAAGTGATGCTGGCCTCATAGAATGAGTGTAAGTCCCTCCTCTTCTACGTTTTGGAAAACTTTAAGGGGGATGGGTATTAGGTCTTCACTAAATGTTTGATAAAATTCAGCATTGAAGCCATGTGGTCCAGGGATTTTGTTCTTAGGTAGTTTGTTGATTACAAATTAAATTTCGTTGCTGGTAATTGGTCTGTTCAGATTTTCTGTTTCTCCCTGGGTCAGCCTTGCTAGGTCGTATTTTTATAGAAAGTTGTCCATTTCTTCTAGGGTATGCAGTTTGTCAGCATATCATTTTTCATAGTATTCTCTAATAATTTTTTTTCCTGTGGCATCTGTAGTGATTTTTCATTTCTCATTTCTGATTTTGTTTATGCATGTAGACACTCTTTTTCTTGATAAGTCTGGCTAGGGGTTTATTTATTTTATTTTCTCAATGAACCAGCTCCTGCTTTCATTGATTTCTGTTGTTTTATTTTTCTCAGTTTTATTTTTTTCTGCTCAAATCTTTATTATGTCCCTCCTCCTTCTGACTTTGGGCCTCAGGTTTTCTTCTTTTCTAGTTTCATTAATTGTGAGTTTAGACTGTTCATATGGGATTGTTGTTGTCTCCTGAGGTAGGCCTGTATTGCAATATTCTTCCCTCTTAGCATGGCCTTTGCTGCATCCCACAGATATTGCAGTGTTGAATTATTGTTGTCATGTGTTTCCATAAATTGCGTGTTCTCAGTTTTTACTTGGTCATTGATCCATTGGTTTTTTAGGAGCATGTTGTTAAGCCTCCATGTGTTTGTGGGCTTTTTCATTTTCTTTGCATAATATACTTCTTGTTTCATACCTTTGTGGTCTGAGGAGCTGGTTGGTACAATTTCCATCTTTTTGAATTTACTGAGGCTTTTTTTGTGGCCTAGTATATGATCTATTCTTGAAAATGTTCCATGTGCACTTGAGAAGAATGTGTATCCTGCCATTTTGGGTGTAGAGTTCTGTAGATGTCTGTTAGGTCCATCTGTTCTAGGGTGTCGTTCAGGGCTTCTGTGTCCTTCCTTATTTTCTGTCTGGTTGATCTGTCCTTTGAGTGGTGTGTTGAAGTCTCCTAAAATGAACGCATTGCATTCTATTTCCCCCTTTAATTCTGTTAGTTCTTGTTTCACATATGTTGGTGCTCCCTCCTGTGTTGGATGCATGGATATTTATAATGGTTATATCCACTCTTTGGACTGACCCCTTTATCATTATATCCTGTCCTTCCTTGTCTCTTGTTACTTTCTTTGTTTTGAAGTCTATTTTGTCTGATACAGGTACTGCAACACCTGTGTTTTTCTCCCTATTGTTTGCATGAAATATCTTTTTCCATCCCTTCACTTTGGGTCTTTGTATGTCTTTGGGTTTGAAGTGAGTCTCTTGTAGGCAGCATATAGATGGGTCTTGCTTTTTTAGCCACTGTGCAATTCTGTCTTTTGGTTGTTGCATTCAGTCCATTTAGATTTAGGGTAATTATTGATAGATATATACTTACTGCCAATGCCAGGCTTTGGATATGTGGTTACCAAAGGTTTAAGGGCAGGAGGGCCTGCCGCATGTCCTTAGGGGGCAAGCCATGCGGCAAGCCGCCTGGGCTTGCTGGTCTGTGCAAAATTCCAAGCAGGCAGTTCGACAAGTTAGAAAACACATGAGGGTGGCGGGGAGGGGGGGGCACGCGGGGCCCACGAGCCACCTCCCTTTGGCCAATCAGCAGCTGCAGCGGGCACCTGTGGGGGTGCACTTTCTCCCCTGCACCGGGAGAGGAGGAAAACGAAAGCAGCGTCTCCTCAGCTGCAGTCAGACTCCTCGCGAGGCGTGGCATGGACCGGGTGCTCTTGCTGCAGGGTCGCTGAAGGCATTCTGACGGGAATTGCCATGCTGACAATTTGGCTGCTGCCGCCGCCGCTGCCATACCCTTCAAAGCCTGCACACACACACCCCCCCGCCATTAATGGGCCATTCTGCGAGCACGTGAGGGCCCTAAGCCATGGGTAGGTTGCAGCCCCTCAATATGGCCTACGGGGCTCCCTTCCCCACCCCAAGCAGCTGTGGCGGCTGCGCTGCTGAGTCCGCGCAGTGCCCGAGAGCCCTGACAGGACGTGGGGTGTTGCCGCGGGCGGCCGACTCCAAAGTTGAGGGCAGCCTGGCGGCGCAGGTGGTGGCCGCTCATGACGCTCCAGCTACACTTGCTCCAGGCGCTGGTTTAAGGTAGGCGGGGCGTGGGCGCGGGGACCCCTGAGGTGCAGGCAGGTGGGCTGTGTGTTTAGTGGGATGTGGGCCCCAGGCAGCAGGTTCTGTGACTGCTGCTGTTTTGTTCCTTCAGTTTTTCTTTGCTGTTATACTTCACAAATGAGGGAAATCATTAGGTACTTGTCTGTCACTGCCTGGCTTATTTCACTGAGCATAATACCCTCTATCTCCATCCATGTTGTTGCAATTGATAGGATTTGTTTATTTCTTATGGCTGAGTAGTATTCCATTGCGTAAGTGTACCAGCTCTCCTTTATCCATTCATCTACTGATGGACACTTAGGTTGCTTCCATATCTAGGCTATTGTAAACATGCCGCAGTAAACATAGGGGTGCATCTGTCTTTTTCAAACTGGGCTGCTGCATTCTTAGGGTAAATTCCTAGAAGTAGAATTCCTGGGTCAAATGGTATTCCTATTTTGAGCATTCTGAGGAACCTCCATACTGCTTTCCACAATGGTTGAACTAGTTTACATTCCCACCAGCAGTGTAGGAGGGTTCCCCTTTCTCCA
The DNA here is from genome assembly GCF_030020395.1 of Manis pentadactyla. Classification (NCBI taxonomy): domain Eukaryota; kingdom Metazoa; phylum Chordata; class Mammalia; order Pholidota; family Manidae; genus Manis; species Manis pentadactyla. The sequence goes on from NC_080024.1 coordinate 79,452,145, forward strand.
CAACCTCGCCAACATTTGTTGTTGTTTGTCTTTTCAATGATGGCGATCTTTACTGGTGTGAGGTGATATCTCATTGTGGTTTTAATTTGCATTTCTCTGATGATTAGCGATGTAGAGCATCTTTTCATGTGCCTGTTAGCCTTCTGGGTTTCTTCTTTGGAGAACTGTCTATTCAGCTCCTCTGCCAATTTTTTAATTGGATTATTTGCTTTTTTTTTGTTGAGGCATGTGAGCTCTTTATATATTTTGGACGTCAATCCTTTATCGGATCTTTCATTTATGAATATGTTGTCCCATACTGTAGGATACCTTTTTGTTCTATTGATGGTGTCCTTTGCTGTACAGAAGCTTTTTAGCTTGATATAGTCCCACTTGTTCATTTTTGCCTTTGTTTCCCTTGCCCGGGGAGATATGTTCATGAAGAAGTCACTCATGTTTATGTCCATGAGATTTTTGCCTATGTTTTTTTCTACATGGTTTCATGACTTACATTCAGGTCTTTGATCCATTTGGAGTTTACTTTTGTGTATGGGGTTAGACAGTGATCCAGTTTCATTCTCTTACATGTAGCTGTCCAGTTTTGCCAGCACCATCTGTTGAAGAGACTGTCATTTCCCCATTGTATGTCCATGGCTCCGTTATCATATATTAATTGACCATATACGTTTGGGTTAATGTCTGGAGTCTCCATTCTCTTCCACTGGTCTGTGGCTCTGTTCTTGTACCAGTACCAAATTGTATTGATTACTGTGACTTTGTAGTAGAGCTTGGAGTTGGGGAGCGAGATCCCCCCCACTTTATTCTTCATTCTCAGGATTGCTTTGGCTATTCGGGGTCTTTGACGGTTCCATATGAATTTTTTAACTATTTGTTCCAGTTCATTGAAGAATGCTGTTGGTAATTTGATAGGGATTGCATTGGATCTGTATACTGCTTTGGGCAGGATGGCCATTTTGATGATATTAATTCTTCCTAGCCATTTATTGGTATCTTTAATTTCTCTAATGAGTGTCTTGTAATTTCATGGTATATGTCTTTCAATTCCTTGGTTAGGTTTATTCCTAGGTATTTTATTCTTTTAGATGCAATTGTGAATGGAATTGATTTCTTGATTTCTTTCTCCTAATTCATCATTATTGTATATGAATGCAAGATTTCTATGTGTTAATTTTGTCTCCTTCAACATTGCTGAATTCAAATATTAGATCTCATAGTTTTGTTGTGGATTCTTCTTGTTTTCTTATGTACCATATCGCATCATCTGCAAACAGTCAGAGTTTCAATTCTTCGTTACCAATCTGGATGCCTTTTATTTCTTTGTGTTGTCTGATTGCCGTGGCTAGGACCTCCAGAACTACGTGGACTAAAAGGAGGGAGATTGGGCATCCTTCTCTTATTCCCAATCTTAAAGGAAATGCTCTCAGCTTCTCTCTGTTAAGTATGATGTTGGCTGTGCCTTTGTCATATATGGACTTGATTATGTTGAGGTACTTGCCCTCATACCCATTTTGTTGGGAATTTTTATCACAAATGGATGTTGAATTTTGTTGAATAGTTTTTCAGCATCTATGGAGATGATCATGTGGTTTTTACCCTTTTTGTTGATGTGGTGGATGATGATGATAGGTTTTAAAATGTTGTACCATCCTTGCATTCCTGGAATAAATCCTGCTTTATCATTATGGATGATCTTTCTGATGTATTTTTGTATTTGGTTTGGAGTATTTTGTTGAGTAGTTTGCATCTATACTCATCAGGGATGTTGGACTGTGATTTTCCTTCTTTGTGGTGTCTTTGCCTGGTTTTGGCATTAAAGTGATGCTGGCCTCATAGAATGAGTGTAAGTCCCTCCTCTTCTACGTTTTGGAAAACTTTAAGGGGGATGGGTATTAGGTCTTCACTAAATGTTTGATAAAATTCAGCATTGAAGCCATGTGGTCCAGGGATTTTGTTCTTAGGTAGTTTGTTGATTACAAATTAAATTTCGTTGCTGGTAATTGGTCTGTTCAGATTTTCTGTTTCTCCCTGGGTCAGCCTTGCTAGGTCGTATTTTTATAGAAAGTTGTCCATTTCTTCTAGGGTATGCAGTTTGTCAGCATATCATTTTTCATAGTATTCTCTAATAATTTTTTTTCCTGTGGCATCTGTAGTGATTTTTCATTTCTCATTTCTGATTTTGTTTATGCATGTAGACACTCTTTTTCTTGATAAGTCTGGCTAGGGGTTTATTTATTTTATTTTCTCAATGAACCAGCTCCTGCTTTCATTGATTTCTGTTGTTTTATTTTTCTCAGTTTTATTTTTTTCTGCTCAAATCTTTATTATGTCCCTCCTCCTTCTGACTTTGGGCCTCAGGTTTTCTTCTTTTCTAGTTTCATTAATTGTGAGTTTAGACTGTTCATATGGGATTGTTGTTGTCTCCTGAGGTAGGCCTGTATTGCAATATTCTTCCCTCTTAGCATGGCCTTTGCTGCATCCCACAGATATTGCAGTGTTGAATTATTGTTGTCATGTGTTTCCATAAATTGCGTGTTCTCAGTTTTTACTTGGTCATTGATCCATTGGTTTTTTAGGAGCATGTTGTTAAGCCTCCATGTGTTTGTGGGCTTTTTCATTTCCTTTGCATAATATACTTCTTGTTTCATACCTTTGTGGTCTGAGGAGCTGGTTGGTACAATTTCCATCTTTTTGAATTTACTGAGGCTTTTTTTGTGGCCTAGTATATGATCTATTCTTGAAAATGTTCCATGTGCACTTGAGAAGAATGTGTATCCTGCCATTTTGGGTGTAGAGTTCTGTAGATGTCTGTTAGGTCCATCTGTTCTAGGGTGTCGTTCAGGGCTTCTGTGTCCTTCCTTATTTTCTGTCTGGTTGATCTGTCCTTTGAGTGGTGTGTTGAAGTCTCCTAAAATGAACGCATTGCATTCTATTTCCCCCTTTAATTCTGTTAGTTCTTGTTTCACATATGTTGGTGCTCCCTCCTGTGTTGGATGCATGGATATTTATAATGGTTATATCCACTCTTTGGACTGACCCCTTTATCATTATATCCTGTCCTTCCTTGTCTCTTGTTACTTTCTTTGTTTTGAAGTCTATTTTGTCTGATACAGGTACTGCAACACCTGTGTTTTTCTCCCTATTGTTTGCATGAAATATCTTTTTCCATCCCTTCACTTTGGGTCTTTGTATGTCTTTGGGTTTGAAGTGAGTCTCTTGTAGGCAGCATATAGATGGGTCTTGCTTTTTTAGCCACTGTGCAATTCTGTCTTTTGGTTGTTGCATTCAGTCCATTTAGATTTAGGGTAATTATTGATAGATATATACTTACTGCCAATGCCAGGCTTTGGATATGTGGTTACCAAAGGTTTAAGGGCAGGAGGGCCTGCCGCATGTCCTTAGGGGGCAAGCCATGCGGCAAGCCGCCTGGGCTTGCTGGTCTGTGCAAAATTCCAAGCAGGCAGTTCGACAAGTTAGAAAACACATGAGGGTGGCGGGGAGGGGGGGGCACGCGGGGCCCACGAGCCACCTCCCTTTGGCCAATCAGCAGCTGCAGCGGGCACCTGTGGGGGTGCACTTTCTCCCCTGCACCGGGAGAGGAGGAAAACGAAAGCAGCGTCTCCTCAGCTGCAGTCAGACTCCTCGCGAGGCGTGGCATGGACCGGGTGCTCTTGCTGCAGGGTCGCTGAAGGCATTCTGACGGGAATTGCCATGCTGACAATTTGGCTGCTGCCGCCGCCGCTGCCATGCCCTTCAAAGCCTGCACACACACACCCCCCGCCATTAATGGGCCATTCTGCGAGCACGTGAGGGCCCTAAGCCATGGGTAGGTTGCAGCCCCTCAATATGGCCTACGGGGCTCCCTTCCCCACCCCAAGCAGCTGTGGCGGCTGCGCTGCTGAGTCCGCGCAGTGCCCGAGAGCCCTGACAGGACGTGGGGTGTTGCCGCGGGCGGCCGACTCCAAAGTTGAGGGCAGCCTGGCGGCGCAGGTGGTGGCCGCTCATGACGCTCCAGCTACACTTGCTCCAGGCGCTGGTTTAAGGTAGGCGGGGCGTGGGCGCGGGGACCCCTGAGGTGCAGGCAGGTGGGCTGTGTGTTTAGTGGGATGTGGGCCCCAGGCAGCAGGTTCTGTGACTGCTGCTGTTTTGTTCCTTCAGTTTTTCTTTGCTGTTATACTTCACAAATGAGGGAAATCATTAGGTACTTGTCTGTCACTGCCTGGCTTATTTCACTGAGCATAATACCCTCTATCTCCATCCATGTTGTTGCAATTGATAGGATTTGTTTATTTCTTATGGCTGAGTAGTATTCCATTGCGTAAGTGTACCAGCTCTCCTTTATCCATTCATCTACTGATGGACACTTAGGTTGCTTCCATATCTAGGCTATTGTAAACATGCCGCAGTAAACATAGGGGTGCATCTGTCTTTTTCAAACTGGGCTGCTGCATTCTTAGGGTAAATTCCTAGAAGTAGAATTCCTGGGTCAAATGGTATTCCTATTTTGAGCATTCTGAGGAACCTCCATACTGCTTTCCACAATGGTTGAACTAGTTTACATTCCCACCAGCAGTGTAGGAGGGTTCCCCTTTCTCCACAACCTCGCCAACATTTGTTGTTGTTTGTCTTTTCAATGATGGCGATCTTTACTGGTGTGAGGTGATATCTCATTGTGGTTTTAATTTGCATTTCTCTGATGATTAGCGATGTAGAGCATCTTTTCATGTGCCTGTTAGCCTTCTGGGTTTCTTCTTTGGAGAACTGTCTATTCAGCTCCTCTGCCAATTTTTTAATTGGATTATTTGCTTTTTTTTTGTTGAGGCATGTGAGCTCTTTATATATTTTGGACGTCAATCCTTTATCGGATCTTTCATTTATGAATATGTTGTCCCATACTGTAGGATACCTTTTTGTTCTATTGATGGTGTCCTTTGCTGTACAGAAGCTTTTTAGCTTGATATAGTCCCACTTGTTCATTTTTGCCTTTGTTTCCCTTGCCCGGGGAGATATGTTCATGAAGAAGTCACTCATGTTTATGTCCATGAGATTTTTGCCTATGTTTTTTTCTACATGGTTTCATGACTTACATTCAGGTCTTTGATCCATTTGGAGTTTACTTTTGTGTATGGGGTTAGACAGTGATCCAGTTTCATTCTCTTACATGTAGCTGTCCAGTTTTGCCAGCACCATCTGTTGAAGAGACTGTCATTTCCCCATTGTATGTCCATGGCTCCGTTATCATATATTAATTGACCATATACGTTTGGGTTAATGTCTGGAGTCTCCATTCTCTTCCACTGGTCTGTGGCTCTGTTCTTGTACCAGTACCAAATTGTATTGATTACTGTGACTTTGTAGTAGAGCTTGGAGTTGGGGAGCGAGATCCCCCCCACTTTATTCTTCATTCTCAGGATTGCTTTGGCTATTCGGGGTCTTTGACGGTTCCATATGAATTTTTTAACTATTTGTTCCAGTTCATTGAAGAATGCTGTTGGTAATTTGATAGGGATTGCATTGGATCTGTATACTGCTTTGGGCAGGATGGCCATTTTGATGATATTAATTCTTCCTAGCCATTTATTGGTATCTTTAATTTCTCTAATGAGTGTCTTGTAATTTCATGGTATATGTCTTTCAATTCCTTGGTTAGGTTTATTCCTAGGTATTTTATTCTTTTAGATGCAATTGTGAATGGAATTGATTTCTTGATTTCTTTCTCCTAATTCATCATTATTGTATATGAATGCAAGATTTCTATGTGTTAATTTTGTCTCCTTCAACATTGCTGAATTCAAATATTAGATCTCATAGTTTTGTTGTGGATTCTTCTTGTTTTCTTATGTACCATATCGCATCATCTGCAAACAGTCAGAGTTTCAATTCTTCGTTACCAATCTGGATGCCTTTTATTTCTTTGTGTTGTCTGATTGCCGTGGCTAGGACCTCCAGAACTACGTGGACTAAAAGGAGGGAGATTGGGCATCCTTCTCTTATTCCCAATCTTAAAGGAAATGCTCTCAGCTTCTCTCTGTTAAGTATGATGTTGGCTGTGCCTTTGTCATATATGGACTTGATTATGTTGAGGTACTTGCCCTCATACCCATTTTGTTGGGAATTTTTATCACAAATGGATGTTGAATTTTGTTGAATAGTTTTTCAGCATCTATGGAGATGATCATGTGGTTTTTACCCTTTTTGTTGATGTGGTGGATGATGATGATAGGTTTTAAAATGTTGTACCATCCTTGCATTCCTGGAATAAATCCTGCTTTATCATTATGGATGATCTTTCTGATGTATTTTTGTATTTGGTTTGGAGTATTTTGTTGAGTAGTTTGCATCTATACTCATCAGGGATGTTGGACTGTGATTTTCCTTCTTTGTGGTGTCTTTGCCTGGTTTTGGCATTAAAGTGATGCTGGCCTCATAGAATGAGTGTAAGTCCCTCCTCTTCTACGTTTTGGAAAACTTTAAGGGGGATGGGTATTAGGTCTTCACTAAATGTTTGATAAAATTCAGCATTGAAGCCATGTGGTCCAGGGATTTTGTTCTTAGGTAGTTTGTTGATTACAAATTAAATTTCGTTGCTGGTAATTGGTCTGTTCAGATTTTCTGTTTCTCCCTGGGTCAGCCTTGCTAGGTCGTATTTTTATAGAAAGTTGTCCATTTCTTCTAGGGTATGCAGTTTGTCAGCATATCATTTTTCATAGTATTCTCTAATAATTTTTTTTCCTGTGGCATCTGTAGTGATTTTTCATTTCTCATTTCTGATTTTGTTTATGCATGTAGACACTCTTTTTCTTGATAAGTCTGGCTAGGGGTTTATTTATTTTATTTTCTCAATGAACCAGCTCCTGCTTTCATTGATTTCTGTTGTTTTATTTTTCTCAGTTTTATTTTTTTCTGCTCAAATCTTTATTATGTCCCTCCTCCTTCTGACTTTGGGCCTCAGGTTTTCTTCTTTTCTAGTTTCATTAATTGTGAGTTTAGACTGTTCATATGGGATTGTTGTTGTCTCCTGAGGTAGGCCTGTATTGCAATATTCTTCCCTCTTAGCATGGCCTTTGCTGCATCCCACAGATATTGCAGTGTTGAATTATTGTTGTCATGTGTTTCCATAAATTGCGTGTTCTCAGTTTTTACTTGGTCATTGATCCATTGGTTTTTTAGGAGCATGTTGTTAAGCCTCCATGTGTTTGTGGGCTTTTTCATTTCCTTTGCATAATATACTTCTTGTTTCATACCTTTGTGGTCTGAGGAGCTGGTTGGTACAATTTCCATCTTTTTGAATTTACTGAGGCTTTTTTTGTGGCCTAGTATATGATCTATTCTTGAAAATGTTCCATGTGCACTTGAGAAGAATGTGTATCCTGCCATTTTGGGTGTAGAGTTCTGTAGATGTCTGTTAGGTCCATCTGTTCTAGGGTGTCGTTCAGGGCTTCTGTGTCCTTCCTTATTTTCTGTCTGGTTGATCTGTCCTTTGAGTGGTGTGTTGAAGTCTCCTAAAATGAACGCATTGCATTCTATTTCCCCCTTTAATTCTGTTAGTTCTTGTTTCACATATGTTGGTGCTCCCTCCTGTGTTGGATGCATGGATATTTATAATGGTTATATCCACTCTTTGGACTGACCCCTTTATCATTATATCCTGTCCTTCCTTGTCTCTTGTTACTTTCTTTGTTTTGAAGTCTATTTTGTCTGATACAGGTACTGCAACACCTGTGTTTTTCTCCCTATTGTTTGCATGAAATATCTTTTTCCATCCCTTCACTTTGGGTCTTTGTATGTCTTTGGGTTTGAAGTGAGTCTCTTGTAGGCAGCATATAGATGGGTCTTGCTTTTTTAGCCACTGTGCAATTCTGTCTTTTGGTTGTTGCATTCAGTCCATTTAGATTTAGGGTAATTATTGATAGATATATACTTACTGCCAATGCCAGGCTTTGGATATGTGGTTACCAAAGGTTTAAGGGCAGGAGGGCCTGCCGCATGTCCTTAGGGGGCAAGCCATGCGGCAAGCCGCCTGGGCTTGCTGGTCTGTGCAAAATTCCAAGCAGGCAGTTCGACAAGTTAGAAAACACATGAGGGTGGCGGGGAGCGGGGGGCACGCGGGGCCCACGAGCCACCTCCCTTTGGCCAATCAGCAGCTGCAGCGGGCACCTGTGGGGGTGCACTTTCTCCCCTGCACCGGGAGAGGAGGAAAACGAAAGCAGCGTCTCCTCAGCTGCAGTCAGACTCCTCGCGAGGCGTGGCATGGACCGGGTGCTCTTGCTGCAGGGTCGCTGAAGGCATTCTGACGGGAATTGCCATGCTGACAATTTGGCTGCTGCCGCCGCCGCTGCCATGCCCTTCAAAGCCTGCACACACACACCCCCCGCCATTAATGGGCCATTCTGCGAGCACGTGAGGGCCCTAAGCCATGGGTAGGTTGCAGCCCCTCAATATGGCCTACGGGGCTCCCTTCCCCACCCCAAGCAGCTGTGGCGGCTGCGCTGCTGAGTCCGCGCAGTGCCCGAGAGCCCTGACAGGACGTGGGGTGTTGCCGCGGGCGGCCGACTCCAAAGTTGAGGGCAGCCTGGCGGCGCAGGTGGTGGCCGCTCATGACGCTCCAGCTACACTTGCTCCAGGCGCTGGTTTAAGGTAGGCGGGGCGTGGGCGCGGGGACCCCTGAGGTGCAGGCAGGTGGGCTGTGTGTTTAGTGGGATGTGGGCCCCAGGCAGCAGGTTCTGTGACTGCTGCTGTTTTGTTCCTTCAGTTTTTCTTTGCTGTTATACTTCACAAATGAGGGAAATCATTAGGTACTTGTCTGTCACTGCCTGGCTTATTTCACTGAGCATAATACCCTCTATCTCCATCCATGTTGTTGCAATTGATAGGATTTGTTTATTTCTTATGGCTGAGTAGTATTCCATTGCGTAAGTGTACCAGCTCTCCTTTATCCATTCATCTACTGATGGACACTTAGGTTGCTTCCATATCTAGGCTATTGTAAACATGCCGCAGTAAACATAGGGGTGCATCTGTCTTTTTCAAACTGGGCTGCTGCATTCTTAGGGTAAATTCCTAGAAGTAGAATTCCTGGGTCAAATGGTATTCCTATTTTGAGCATTCTGAGGAACCTCCATACTGCTTTCCACAATGGTTGAACTAGTTTACATTCCCACCAGCAGTGTAGGAGGGTTCCCCTTTCTCCACAACCTCGCCAACATTTGTTGTTGTTTGTCTTTTCAATGATGGCGATCTTTACTGGTGTGAGGTGATATCTCATTGTGGTTTTAATTTGCATTTCTCTGATGATTAGCGATGTAGAGCATCTTTTCATGTGCCTGTTAGCCTTCTGGGTTTCTTCTTTGGAGAACTGTCTATTCAGCTCCTCTGCCAATTTTTTAATTGGATTATTTGCTTTTTTTTTGTTGAGGCATGTGAGCTCTTTATATATTTTGGACGTCAATCCTTTATCGGATCTTTCATTTATGAATATGTTGTCCCATACTGTAGGATACCTTTTTGTTCTATTGATGGTGTCCTTTGCTGTACAGAAGCTTTTTAGCTTGATATAGTCCCACTTGTTCATTTTTGCCTTTGTTTCCCTTGCCCGGGGAGATATGTTCATGAAGAAGTCACTCATGTTTATGTCCATGAGATTTTTGCCTATGTTTTTTTCTACATGGTTTCATGACTTACATTCAGGTCTTTGATCCATTTGGAGTTTACTTTTGTGTATGGGGTTAGACAGTGATCCAGTTTCATTCTCTTACATGTAGCTGTCCAGTTTTGCCAGCACCATCTGTTGAAGAGACTGTCATTTCCCCATTGTATGTCCATGGCTCCGTTATCATATATTAATTGACCATATACGTTTGGGTTAATGTCTGGAGTCTCCATTCTCTTCCACTGGTCTGTGGCTCTGTTCTTGTACCAGTACCAAATTGTATTGATTACTGTGACTTTGTAGTAGAGCTTGGAGTTGGGGAGCGAGATCCCCCCCACTTTATTCTTCATTCTCAGGATTGCTTTGGCTATTCGGGGTCTTTGACGGTTCCATATGAATTTTTTAACTATTTGTTCCAGTTCATTGAAGAATGCTGTTGGTAATTTGATAGGGATTGCATTGGATCTGTATACTGCTTTGGGCAGGATGGCCATTTTGATGATATTAATTCTTCCTAGCCATTTATTGGTATCTTTAATTTCTCTAATGAGTGTCTTGTAATTTCATGGTATATGTCTTTCAATTCCTTGGTTAGGTTTATTCCTAGGTATTTTATTCTTTTAGATGCAATTGTGAATGGAATTGATTTCTTGATTTCTTTCTCCTAATTCATCATTATTGTATATGAATGCAAGATTTCTATGTGTTAATTTTGTCTCCTTCAACATTGCTGAATTCAAATATTAGATCTCATAGTTTTGTTGTGGATTCTTCTTGTTTTCTTATGTACCATATCGCATCATCTGCAAACAGTCAGAGTTTCAATTCTTCGTTACCAATCTGGATGCCTTTTATTTCTTTGTGTTGTCTGATTGCCGTGGCTAGGACCTCCAGAACTACGTGGACTAAAAGGAGGGAGATTGGGCATCCTTCTCTTATTCCCAATCTTAAAGGAAATGCTCTCAGCTTCTCTCTGTTAAGTATGATGTTGGCTGTGCCTTTGTCATATATGGACTTGATTATGTTGAGGTACTTGCCCTCATACCCATTTTGTTGGGAATTTTTATCACAAATGGATGTTGAATTTTGTTGAATAGTTTTTCAGCATCTATGGAGATGATCATGTGGTTTTTACCCTTTTTGTTGATGTGGTGGATGATGATGATAGGTTTTAAAATGTTGTACCATCCTTGCATTCCTGGAATAAATCCTGCTTTATCATTATGGATGATCTTTCTGATGTATTTTTGTATTTGGTTTGGAGTATTTTGTTGAGTAGTTTGCATCTATACTCATCAGGGATGTTGGACTGTGATTTTCCTTCTTTGTGGTGTCTTTGCCTGGTTTTGGCATTAAAGTGATGCTGGCCTCATAGAATGAGTGTAAGTCCCTCCTCTTCTACGTTTTGGAAAACTTTAAGGGGGATGGGTATTAGGTCTTCACTAAATGTTTGATAAAATTCAGCATTGAAGCCATGTGGTCCAGGGATTTTGTTCTTAGGTAGTTTGTTGATTACAAATTAAATTTCGTTGCTGGTAATTGGTCTGTTCAGATTTTCTGTTTCTCCCTGGGTCAGCCTTGCTAGGTCGTATTTTTATAGAAAGTTGTCCATTTCTTCTAGGGTATGCAGTTTGTCAGCATATCATTTTTCATAGTATTCTCTAATAATTTTTTTTCCTGTGGCATCTGTAGTGATTTTTCATTTCTCATTTCTGATTTTGTTTATGCATGTAGACACTCTTTTTCTTGATAAGTCTGGCTAGGGGTTTATTTATTTTATTTTCTCAATGAACCAGCTCCTGCTTTCATTGATTTCTGTTGTTTTATTTTTCTCAGTTTTATTTTTTTCTGCTCAAATCTTTATTATGTCCCTCCTCCTTCTGACTTTGGGCCTCAGGTTTTCTTCTTTTCTAGTTTCATTAATTGTGAGTTTAGACTGTTCATATGGGATTGTTGTTGTCTCCTGAGGTAGGCCTGTATTGCAATATTCTTCCCTCTTAGCATGGCCTTTGCTGCATCCCACAGATATTGCAGTGTTGAATTATTGTTGTCATGTGTTTCCATAAATTGCGTGTTCTCAGTTTTTACTTGGTCATTGATCCATTGGTTTTTTAGGAGCATGTTGTTAAGCCTCCATGTGTTTGTGGGCTTTTTCATTTTCTTTGCATAATATACTTCTTGTTTCATACCTTTGTGGTCTGAGGAGCTGGTTGGTACAATTTCCATCTTTTTGAATTTACTGAGGCTTTTTTTGTGGCCTAGTATATGATCTATTCTTGAAAATGTTCCATGTGCACTTGAGAAGAATGTGTATCCTGCCATTTTGGGTGTAGAGTTCTGTAGATGTCTGTTAGGTCCATCTGTTCTAGGGTGTCGTTCAGGGCTTCTGTGTCCTTCCTTATTTTCTGTCTGGTTGATCTGTCCTTTGAGTGGTGTGTTGAAGTCTCCTAAAATGAACGCATTGCATTCTATTTCCCCCTTTAATTCTGTTAGTTCTTGTTTCACATATGTTGGTGCTCCCTCCTGTGTTGGATGCATGGATATTTATAATGGTTATATCCACTCTTTGGACTGACCCCTTTATCATTATATCCTGTCCTTCCTTGTCTCTTGTTACTTTCTTTGTTTTGAAGTCTATTTTGTCTGATACAGGTACTGCAACACCTGTGTTTTTCTCCCTATTGTTTGCATGAAATATCTTTTTCCATCCCTTCACTTTGGGTCTTTGTATGTCTTTGGGTTTGAAGTGAGTCTCTTGTAGGCAGCATATAGATGGGTCTTGCTTTTTTAGCCACTGTGCAATTCTGTCTTTTGGTTGTTGCATTCAGTCCATTTAGATTTAGGGTAATTATTGATAGATATATACTTACTGCCAATGCCAGGCTTTGGATATGTGGTTACCAAAGGTTTAAGGGCAGGAGGGCCTGCCGCATGTCCTTAGGGGGCAAGCCATGCGGCAAGCCGCCTGGGCTTGCTGGTCTGTGCAAAATTCCAAGCAGGCAGTTCGACAAGTTAGAAAACACATGAGGGTGGCGGGGAGCGGGGGGCACGCGGGGCCCACGAGCCACCTCCCTTTGGCCAATCAGCAGCTGCAGCGGGCACCTGTGGGGGTGCACTTTCTCCCCTGCACCGGGAGAGGAGGAAAACGAAAGCAGCGTCTCCTCAGCTGCAGTCAGACTCCTCGCGAGGCGTGGCATGGACCGGGTGCTCTTGCTGCAGGGTCGCTGAAGGCATTCTGACGGGAATTGCCATGCTGACAATTTGGCTGCTGCCGCCGCCGCTGCCATGCCCTTCAAAGCCTGCACACACACACCCCCCGCCATTAATGGGCCATTCTGCGAGCACGTGAGGGCCCTAAGCCATGGGTAGGTTGCAGCCCCTCAATATGGCCTACGGGGCTCCCTTCCCCACCCCAAGCAGCTGTGGCGGCTGCGCTGCTGAGTCCGCGCAGTGCCCGAGAGCCCTGACAGGACGTGGGGTGTTGCCGCGGGCGGCCGACTCCAAAGTTGAGGGCAGCCTGGCGGCGCAGGTGGTGGCCGCTCATGACGCTCCAGCTACACTTGCTCCAGGCGCTGGTTTAAGGTAGGCGGGGCGTGGGCGCGGGGACCCCTGAGGTGCAGGCAGGTGGGCTGTGTGTTTAGTGGGATGTGGGCCCCAGGCAGCAGGTTCTGTGACTGCTGCTGTTTTGTTCCTTCAGTTTTTCTTTGCTGTTATACTTCACAAATGAGGGAAATCATTAGGTACTTGTCTGTCACTGCCTGGCTTATTTCACTGAGCATAATACCCTCTATCTCCATCCATGTTGTTGCAATTGATAGGATTTGTTTATTTCTTATGGCTGAGTAGTATTCCATTGCGTAAGTGTACCAGCTCTCCTTTATCCATTCATCTACTGATGGACACTTAGGTTGCTTCCATATCTAGGCTATTGTAAACATGCCGCAGTAAACATAGGGGTGCATCTGTCTTTTTCAAACTGGGCTGCTGCATTCTTAGGGTAAATTCCTAGAAGTAGAATTCCTGGGTCAAATGGTATTCCTATTTTGAGCATTCTGAGGAACCTCCATACTGCTTTCCACAATGGTTGAACTAGTTTACATTCCCACCAGCAGTGTAGGAGGGTTCCCCTTTCTCCACAACCTCGCCAACATTTGTTGTTGTTTGTCTTTTCAATGATGGCGATCCTTACTGGTGTGAGGTGATATCTCATTGTGGTTTTAATTTGCATTTCTCTGATGATTAGCGATGTAGAGCATCTTTTCATGTGCCTGTTAGCCTTCTGGGTTTCTTCTTTGGAGAACTGTCTATTCAGCTCCTCTGCCAATTTTTTAATTGGATTATTTGCTTTTTTTTTGTTGAGGCATGTGAGCTCTTTATATATTTTGGACGTCAATCCTTTATCGGATCTTTCATTTATGAATATGTTGTCCCATACTGTAGGATACCTTTTTGTTCTATTGATGGTGTCCTTTGCTGTACAGAAGCTTTTTAGCTTGATATAGTCCCACTTGTTCATTTTTGCCTTTGTTTCCCTTGCCCGGGGAGATATGTTCATGAAGAAGTCACTCATGTTTATGTCCATGAGATTTTTGCCTATGTTTTTTTCTACATGGTTTCATGACTTACATTCAGGTCTTTGATCCATTTGGAGTTTACTTTTGTGTATGGGGTTAGACAGTGATCCAGTTTCATTCTCTTACATGTAGCTGTCCAGTTTTGCCAGCACCATCTGTTGAAGAGACTGTCATTTCCCCATTGTATGTCCATGGCTCCGTTATCATATATTAATTGACCATATACGTTTGGGTTAATGTCTGGAGTCTCCATTCTCTTCCACTGGTCTGTGGCTCTGTTCTTGTACCAGTACCAAATTGTATTGATTACTGTGACTTTGTAGTAGAGCTTGGAGTTGGGGAGCGAGATCCCCCCCACTTTATTCTTCATTCTCAGGATTGCTTTGGCTATTCGGGGTCTTTGACGGTTCCATATGAATTTTTTAACTATTTGTTCCAGTTCATTGAAGAATGCTGTTGGTAATTTGATAGGGATTGCATTGGATCTGTATACTGCTTTGGGCAGGATGGCCATTTTGATGATATTAATTCTTCCTAGCCATTTATTGGTATCTTTAATTTCTCTAATGAGTGTCTTGTAATTTCATGGTATATGTCTTTCAATTCCTTGGTTAGGTTTATTCCTAGGTATTTTATTCTTTTAGATGCAATTGTGAATGGAATTGATTTCTTGATTTCTTTCTCCTAATTCATCATTATTGTATATGAATGCAAGATTTCTATGTGTTAATTTTGTCTCCTTCAACATTGCTGAATTCAAATATTAGATCTCATAGTTTTGTTGTGGATTCTTCTTGTTTTCTTATGTACCATATCGCATCATCTGCAAACAGTCAGAGTTTCAATTCTTCGTTACCAATCTGGATGCCTTTTATTTCTTTGTGTTGTCTGATTGCCGTGGCTAGGACCTCCAGAACTACGTGGACTAAAAGGAGGGAGATTGGGCATCCTTCTCTTATTCCCAATCTTAAAGGAAATGCTCTCAGCTTCTCTCTGTTAAGTATGATGTTGGCTGTGCCTTTGTCATATATGGACTTGATTATGTTGAGGTACTTGCCCTCATACCCATTTTGTTGGGAATTTTTATCACAAATGGATGTTGAATTTTGTTGAATAGTTTTTCAGCATCTATGGAGATGATCATGTGGTTTTTACCCTTTTTGTTGATGTGGTGGATGATGATGATAGGTTTTAAAATGTTGTACCATCCTTGCATTCCTGGAATAAATCCTGCTTTATCATTATGGATGATCTTTCTGATGTATTTTTGTATTTGGTTTGGAGTATTTTGTTGAGTAGTTTGCATCTATACTCATCAGGGATGTTGGACTGTGATTTTCCTTCTTTGTGGTGTCTTTGCCTGGTTTTGGCATTAAAGTGATGCTGGCCTCATAGAATGAGTGTAAGTCCCTCCTCTTCTACGTTTTGGAAAACTTTAAGGGGGATGGGTATTAGGTCTTCACTAAATGTTTGATAAAATTCAGCATTGAAGCCATGTGGTCCAGGGATTTTGTTCTTAGGTAGTTTGTTGATTACAAATTAAATTTCGTTGCTGGTAATTGGTCTGTTCAGATTTTCTGTTTCTCCCTGGGTCAGCCTTGCTAGGTCGTATTTTTATAGAAAGTTGTCCATTTCTTCTAGGGTATGCAGTTTGTCAGCATATCATTTTTCATAGTATTCTCTAATAATTTTTTTTCCTGTGGCATCTGTAGTGATTTTTCATTTCTCATTTCTGATTTTGTTTATGCATGTAGACACTCTTTTTCTTGATAAGTCTGGCTAGGGGTTTATTTATTTTATTTTCTCAATGAACCAGCTCCTGCTTTCATTGATTTCTGTTGTTTTATTTTTCTCAGTTTTATTTTTTTCTGCTCAAATCTTTATTATGTCCCTCCTCCTTCTGACTTTGGGCCTCAGGTTTTCTTCTTTTCTAGTTTCATTAATTGTGAGTTTAGACTGTTCATATGGGATTGTTGTTGTCTCCTGAGGTAGGCCTGTATTGCAATATTCTTCCCTCTTAGCATGGCCTTTGCTGCATCCCACAGATATTGCAGTGTTGAATTATTGTTGTCATGTGTTTCCATAAATTGCGTGTTCTCAGTTTTTACTTGGTCATTGATCCATTGGTTTTTTAGGAGCATGTTGTTAAGCCTCCATGTGTTTGTGGGCTTTTTCATTTTCTTTGCATAATATACTTCTTGTTTCATACCTTTGTGGTCTGAGGAGCTGGTTGGTACAATTTCCATCTTTTTGAATTTACTGAGGCTTTTTTTGTGGCCTAGTATATGATCTATTCTTGAAAATGTTCCATGTGCACTTGAGAAGAATGTGTATCCTGCCATTTTGGGTGTAGAGTTCTGTAGATGTCTGTTAGGTCCATCTGTTCTAGGGTGTCGTTCAGGGCTTCTGTGTCCTTCCTTATTTTCTGTCTGGTTGATCTGTCCTTTGAGTGGTGTGTTGAAGTCTCCTAAAATGAACGCATTGCATTCTATTTCCCCCTTTAATTCTGTTAGTTCTTGTTTCACATATGTTGGTGCTCCCTCCTGTGTTGGATGCATGGATATTTATAATGGTTATATCCACTCTTTGGACTGACCCCTTTATCATTATATCCTGTCCTTCCTTGTCTCTTGTTACTTTCTTTGTTTTGAAGTCTATTTTGTCTGATACAGGTACTGCAACACCTGTGTTTTTCTCCCTATTGTTTGCATGAAATATCTTTTTCCATCCCTTCACTTTGGGTCTTTGTATGTCTTTGGGTTTGAAGTGAGTCTCTTGTAGGCAGCATATAGATGGGTCTTGCTTTTTTAGCCACTGTGCAATTCTGTCTTTTGGTTGTTGCATTCAGTCCATTTAGATTTAGGGTAATTATTGATAGATATATACTTACTGCCAATGCCAGGCTTTGGATATGTGGTTACCAAAGGTTTAAGGGCAGGAGGGCCTGCCGCATGTCCTTAGGGGGCAAGCCATGCGGCAAGCCGCCTGGGCTTGCTGGTCTGTGCAAAATTCCAAGCAGGCAGTTCGACAAGTTAGAAAACACATGAGGGTGGCGGGGAGCGGGGGGCACGCGGGGCCCACGAGCCACCTCCCTTTGGCCAATCAGCAGCTGCAGCGGGCACCTGTGGGGGTGCACTTTCTCCCCTGCACCGGGAGAGGAGGAAAACGAAAGCAGCGTCTCCTCAGCTGCAGTCAGACTCCTCGCGAGGCGTGGCATGGACCGGGTGCTCTTGCTGCAGGGTCGCTGAAGGCATTCTGACGGGAATTGCCATGCTGACAATTTGGCTGCTGCCGCCGCCGCTGCCATGCCCTTCAAAGCCTGCACACACACACCCCCCGCCATTAATGGGCCATTCTGCGAGCACGTGAGGGCCCTAAGCCATGGGTAGGTTGCAGCCCCTCAATATGGCCTACGGGGCTCCCTTCCCCACCCCAAGCAGCTGTGGCGGCTGCGCTGCTGAGTCCGCGCAGTGCCCGAGAGCCCTGACAGGACGTGGGGTGTTGCCGCGGGCGGCCGACTCCAAAGTTGAGGGCAGCCTGGCGGCGCAGGTGGTGGCCGCTCATGACGCTCCAGCTACACTTGCTCCAGGCGCTGGTTTAAGGTAGGCGGGGCGTGGGCGCGGGGACCCCTGAGGTGCAGGCAGGTGGGCTGTGTGTTTAGTGGGATGTGGGCCCCAGGCAGCAGGTTCTGTGACTGCTGCTGTTTTGTTCCTTCAGTTTTTCTTTGCTGTTATACTTCACAAATGAGGGAAATCATTAGGTACTTGTCTGTCACTGCCTGGCTTATTTCACTGAGCATAATACCCTCTATCTCCATCCATGTTGTTGCAATTGATAGGATTTGTTTATTTCTTATGGCTGAGTAGTATTCCATTGCGTAAGTGTACCAGCTCTCCTTTATCCATTCATCTACTGATGGACACTTAGGTTGCTTCCATATCTAGGCTATTGTAAACATGCCGCAGTAAACATAGGGGTGCATCTGTCTTTTTCAAACTGGGCTGCTGCATTCTTAGGGTAAATTCCTAGAAGTAGAATTCCTGGGTCAAATGGTATTCCTATTTTGAGCATTCTGAGGAACCTCCATACTGCTTTCCACAATGGTTGAACTAGTTTACATTCCCACCAGCAGTGTAGGAGGGTTCCCCTTTCTCCACAACCTCGCCAACATTTGTTGTTGTTTGTCTTTTCAATGATGGCGATCCTTACTGGTGTGAGGTGATATCTCATTGTGGTTTTAATTTGCATTTCTCTGATGATTAGCGATGTAGAGCATCTTTTCATGTGCCTGTTAGCCTTCTGGGTTTCTTCTTTGGAGAACTGTCTATTCAGCTCCTCTGCCAATTTTTTAATTGGATTATTTGCTTTTTTTTTGTTGAGGCATGTGAGCTCTTTATATATTTTGGACGTCAATCCTTTATCGGATCTTTCATTTATGAATATGTTGTCCCATACTGTAGGATACCTTTTTGTTCTATTGATGGTGTCCTTTGCTGTACAGAAGCTTTTTAGCTTGATATAGTCCCACTTGTTCATTTTTGCCTTTGTTTCCCTTGCCCGGGGAGATATGTTCATGAAGAAGTCACTCATGTTTATGTCCATGAGATTTTTGCCTATGTTTTTTTCTACATGGTTTCATGACTTACATTCAGGTCTTTGATCCATTTGGAGTTTACTTTTGTGTATGGGGTTAGACAGTGATCCAGTTTCATTCTCTTACATGTAGCTGTCCAGTTTTGCCAGCACCATCTGTTGAAGAGACTGTCATTTCCCCATTGTATGTCCATGGCTCCGTTATCATATATTAATTGACCATATACGTTTGGGTTAATGTCTGGAGTCTCCATTCTCTTCCACTGGTCTGTGGCTCTGTTCTTGTACCAGTACCAAATTGTATTGATTACTGTGACTTTGTAGTAGAGCTTGGAGTTGGGGAGCGAGATCCCCCCCACTTTATTCTTCATTCTCAGGATTGCTTTGGCTATTCGGGGTCTTTGACGGTTCCATATGAATTTTTTAACTATTTGTTCCAGTTCATTGAAGAATGCTGTTGGTAATTTGATAGGGATTGCATTGGATCTGTATACTGCTTTGGGCAGGATGGCCATTTTGATGATATTAATTCTTCCTAGCCATTTATTGGTATCTTTAATTTCTCTAATGAGTGTCTTGTAATTTCATGGTATATGTCTTTCAATTCCTTGGTTAGGTTTATTCCTAGGTATTTTATTCTTTTAGATGCA
The DNA here is from genome assembly GCF_030020395.1 of Manis pentadactyla. Classification (NCBI taxonomy): domain Eukaryota; kingdom Metazoa; phylum Chordata; class Mammalia; order Pholidota; family Manidae; genus Manis; species Manis pentadactyla. The sequence goes on from NC_080024.1 coordinate 79,471,608, forward strand.
ATTGTGAATGGAATTGATTTCTTGATTTCTTTCTCCTAATTCATCATTATTGTATATGAATGCAAGATTTCTATGTGTTAATTTTGTCTCCTTCAACATTGCTGAATTCAAATATTAGATCTCATAGTTTTGTTGTGGATTCTTCTTGTTTTCTTATGTACCATATCGCATCATCTGCAAACAGTCAGAGTTTCAATTCTTCGTTACCAATCTGGATGCCTTTTATTTCTTTGTGTTGTCTGATTGCCGTGGCTAGGACCTCCAGAACTACGTGGACTAAAAGGAGGGAGATTGGGCATCCTTCTCTTATTCCCAATCTTAAAGGAAATGCTCTCAGCTTCTCTCTGTTAAGTATGATGTTGGCTGTGCCTTTGTCATATATGGACTTGATTATGTTGAGGTACTTGCCCTCATACCCATTTTGTTGGGAATTTTTATCACAAATGGATGTTGAATTTTGTTGAATAGTTTTTCAGCATCTATGGAGATGATCATGTGGTTTTTACCCTTTTTGTTGATGTGGTGGATGATGATGATAGGTTTTAAAATGTTGTACCATCCTTGCATTCCTGGAATAAATCCTGCTTTATCATTATGGATGATCTTTCTGATGTATTTTTGTATTTGGTTTGGAGTATTTTGTTGAGTAGTTTGCATCTATACTCATCAGGGATGTTGGACTGTGATTTTCCTTCTTTGTGGTGTCTTTGCCTGGTTTTGGCATTAAAGTGATGCTGGCCTCATAGAATGAGTGTAAGTCCCTCCTCTTCTACGTTTTGGAAAACTTTAAGGGGGATGGGTATTAGGTCTTCACTAAATGTTTGATAAAATTCAGCATTGAAGCCATGTGGTCCAGGGATTTTGTTCTTAGGTAGTTTGTTGATTACAAATTAAATTTCGTTGCTGGTAATTGGTCTGTTCAGATTTTCTGTTTCTCCCTGGGTCAGCCTTGCTAGGTCGTATTTTTATAGAAAGTTGTCCATTTCTTCTAGGGTATGCAGTTTGTCAGCATATCATTTTTCATAGTATTCTCTAATAATTTTTTTTCCTGTGGCATCTGTAGTGATTTTTCATTTCTCATTTCTGATTTTGTTTATGCATGTAGACACTCTTTTTCTTGATAAGTCTGGCTAGGGGTTTATTTATTTTATTTTCTCAATGAACCAGCTCCTGCTTTCATTGATTTCTGTTGTTTTATTTTTCTCAGTTTTATTTTTTTCTGCTCAAATCTTTATTATGTCCCTCCTCCTTCTGACTTTGGGCCTCAGGTTTTCTTCTTTTCTAGTTTCATTAATTGTGAGTTTAGACTGTTCATATGGGATTGTTGTTGTCTCCTGAGGTAGGCCTGTATTGCAATATTCTTCCCTCTTAGCATGGCCTTTGCTGCATCCCACAGATATTGCAGTGTTGAATTATTGTTGTCATGTGTTTCCATAAATTGCGTGTTCTCAGTTTTTACTTGGTCATTGATCCATTGGTTTTTTAGGAGCATGTTGTTAAGCCTCCATGTGTTTGTGGGCTTTTTCATTTTCTTTGCATAATATACTTCTTGTTTCATACCTTTGTGGTCTGAGGAGCTGGTTGGTACAATTTCCATCTTTTTGAATTTACTGAGGCTTTTTTTGTGGCCTAGTATATGATCTATTCTTGAAAATGTTCCATGTGCACTTGAGAAGAATGTGTATCCTGCCATTTTGGGTGTAGAGTTCTGTAGATGTCTGTTAGGTCCATCTGTTCTAGGGTGTCGTTCAGGGCTTCTGTGTCCTTCCTTATTTTCTGTCTGGTTGATCTGTCCTTTGAGTGGTGTGTTGAAGTCTCCTAAAATGAACGCATTGCATTCTATTTCCCCCTTTAATTCTGTTAGTTCTTGTTTCACATATGTTGGTGCTCCCTCCTGTGTTGGATGCATGGATATTTATAATGGTTATATCCACTCTTTGGACTGACCCCTTTATCATTATATCCTGTCCTTCCTTGTCTCTTGTTACTTTCTTTGTTTTGAAGTCTATTTTGTCTGATACAGGTACTGCAACACCTGTGTTTTTCTCCCTATTGTTTGCATGAAATATCTTTTTCCATCCCTTCACTTTGGGTCTTTGTATGTCTTTGGGTTTGAAGTGAGTCTCTTGTAGGCAGCATATAGATGGGTCTTGCTTTTTTAGCCACTGTGCAATTCTGTCTTTTGGTTGTTGCATTCAGTCCATTTAGATTTAGGGTAATTATTGATAGATATATACTTACTGCCAATGCCAGGCTTTGGATATGTGGTTACCAAAGGTTTAAGGGCAGGAGGGCCTGCCGCATGTCCTTAGGGGGCAAGCCATGCGGCAAGCCGCCTGGGCTTGCTGGTCTGTGCAAAATTCCAAGCAGGCAGTTCGACAAGTTAGAAAACACATGAGGGTGGCGGGGAGGGGGGGGCACGCGGGGCCCACGAGCCACCTCCCTTTGGCCAATCAGCAGCTGCAGCGGGCACCTGTGGGGGTGCACTTTCTCCCCTGCACCGGGAGAGGAGGAAAACGAAAGCAGCGTCTCCTCAGCTGCAGTCAGACTCCTCGCGAGGCGTGGCATGGACCGGGTGCTCTTGCTGCAGGGTCGCTGAAGGCATTCTGACGGGAATTGCCATGCTGACAATTTGGCTGCTGCCGCCGCCGCTGCCATGCCCTTCAAAGCCTGCACACACACACCCCCCGCCATTAATGGGCCATTCTGCGAGCACGTGAGGGCCCTAAGCCATGGGTAGGTTGCAGCCCCTCAATATGGCCTACGGGGCTCCCTTCCCCACCCCAAGCAGCTGTGGCGGCTGCGCTGCTGAGTCCGCGCAGTGCCCGAGAGCCCTGACAGGACGTGGGGTGTTGCCGCGGGCGGCCGACTCCAAAGTTGAGGGCAGCCTGGCGGCGCAGGTGGTGGCCGCTCATGACGCTCCAGCTACACTTGCTCCAGGCGCTGGTTTAAGGTAGGCGGGGCGTGGGCGCGGGGACCCCTGAGGTGCAGGCAGGTGGGCTGTGTGTTTAGTGGGATGTGGGCCCCAGGCAGCAGGTTCTGTGACTGCTGCTGTTTTGTTCCTTCAGTTTTTCTTTGCTGTTATACTTCACAAATGAGGGAAATCATTAGGTACTTGTCTGTCACTGCCTGGCTTATTTCACTGAGCATAATACCCTCTATCTCCATCCATGTTGTTGCAATTGATAGGATTTGTTTATTTCTTATGGCTGAGTAGTATTCCATTGCGTAAGTGTACCAGCTCTCCTTTATCCATTCATCTACTGATGGACACTTAGGTTGCTTCCATATCTAGGCTATTGTAAACATGCCGCAGTAAACATAGGGGTGCATCTGTCTTTTTCAAACTGGGCTGCTGCATTCTTAGGGTAAATTCCTAGAAGTAGAATTCCTGGGTCAAATGGTATTCCTATTTTGAGCATTCTGAGGAACCTCCATACTGCTTTCCACAATGGTTGAACTAGTTTACATTCCCACCAGCAGTGTAGGAGGGTTCCCCTTTCTCCACAACCTCGCCAACATTTGTTGTTGTTTGTCTTTTCAATGATGGCGATCCTTACTGGTGTGAGGTGATATCTCATTGTGGTTTTAATTTGCATTTCTCTGATGATTAGCGATGTAGAGCATCTTTTCATGTGCCTGTTAGCCTTCTGGGTTTCTTCTTTGGAGAACTGTCTATTCAGCTCCTCTGCCAATTTTTTAATTGGATTATTTGCTTTTTTTTTGTTGAGGCATGTGAGCTCTTTATATATTTTGGACGTCAATCCTTTATCGGATCTTTCATTTATGAATATGTTGTCCCATACTGTAGGATACCTTTTTGTTCTATTGATGGTGTCCTTTGCTGTACAGAAGCTTTTTAGCTTGATATAGTCCCACTTGTTCATTTTTGCCTTTGTTTCCCTTGCCCGGGGAGATATGTTCATGAAGAAGTCACTCATGTTTATGTCCATGAGATTTTTGCCTATGTTTTTTTCTACATGGTTTCATGACTTACATTCAGGTCTTTGATCCATTTGGAGTTTACTTTTGTGTATGGGGTTAGACAGTGATCCAGTTTCATTCTCTTACATGTAGCTGTCCAGTTTTGCCAGCACCATCTGTTGAAGAGACTGTCATTTCCCCATTGTATGTCCATGGCTCCGTTATCATATATTAATTGACCATATACGTTTGGGTTAATGTCTGGAGTCTCCATTCTCTTCCACTGGTCTGTGGCTCTGTTCTTGTACCAGTACCAAATTGTATTGATTACTGTGACTTTGTAGTAGAGCTTGGAGTTGGGGAGCGAGATCCCCCCCACTTTATTCTTCATTCTCAGGATTGCTTTGGCTATTCGGGGTCTTTGACGGTTCCATATGAATTTTTTAACTATTTGTTCCAGTTCATTGAAGAATGCTGTTGGTAATTTGATAGGGATTGCATTGGATCTGTATACTGCTTTGGGCAGGATGGCCATTTTGATGATATTAATTCTTCCTAGCCATTTATTGGTATCTTTAATTTCTCTAATGAGTGTCTTGTAATTTCATGGTATATGTCTTTCAATTCCTTGGTTAGGTTTATTCCTAGGTATTTTATTCTTTTAGATGCAATTGTGAATGGAATTGATTTCTTGATTTCTTTCTCCTAATTCATCATTATTGTATATGAATGCAAGATTTCTATGTGTTAATTTTGTCTCCTTCAACATTGCTGAATTCAAATATTAGATCTCATAGTTTTGTTGTGGATTCTTCTTGTTTTCTTATGTACCATATCGCATCATCTGCAAACAGTCAGAGTTTCAATTCTTCGTTACCAATCTGGATGCCTTTTATTTCTTTGTGTTGTCTGATTGCCGTGGCTAGGACCTCCAGAACTACGTGGACTAAAAGGAGGGAGATTGGGCATCCTTCTCTTATTCCCAATCTTAAAGGAAATGCTCTCAGCTTCTCTCTGTTAAGTATGATGTTGGCTGTGCCTTTGTCATATATGGACTTGATTATGTTGAGGTACTTGCCCTCATACCCATTTTGTTGGGAATTTTTATCACAAATGGATGTTGAATTTTGTTGAATAGTTTTTCAGCATCTATGGAGATGATCATGTGGTTTTTACCCTTTTTGTTGATGTGGTGGATGATGATGATAGGTTTTAAAATGTTGTACCATCCTTGCATTCCTGGAATAAATCCTGCTTTATCATTATGGATGATCTTTCTGATGTATTTTTGTATTTGGTTTGGAGTATTTTGTTGAGTAGTTTGCATCTATACTCATCAGGGATGTTGGACTGTGATTTTCCTTCTTTGTGGTGTCTTTGCCTGGTTTTGGCATTAAAGTGATGCTGGCCTCATAGAATGAGTGTAAGTCCCTCCTCTTCTACGTTTTGGAAAACTTTAAGGGGGATGGGTATTAGGTCTTCACTAAATGTTTGATAAAATTCAGCATTGAAGCCATGTGGTCCAGGGATTTTGTTCTTAGGTAGTTTGTTGATTACAAATTAAATTTCGTTGCTGGTAATTGGTCTGTTCAGATTTTCTGTTTCTCCCTGGGTCAGCCTTGCTAGGTCGTATTTTTATAGAAAGTTGTCCATTTCTTCTAGGGTATGCAGTTTGTCAGCATATCATTTTTCATAGTATTCTCTAATAATTTTTTTTCCTGTGGCATCTGTAGTGATTTTTCATTTCTCATTTCTGATTTTGTTTATGCATGTAGACACTCTTTTTCTTGATAAGTCTGGCTAGGGGTTTATTTATTTTATTTTCTCAATGAACCAGCTCCTGCTTTCATTGATTTCTGTTGTTTTATTTTTCTCAGTTTTATTTTTTTCTGCTCAAATCTTTATTATGTCCCTCCTCCTTCTGACTTTGGGCCTCAGGTTTTCTTCTTTTCTAGTTTCATTAATTGTGAGTTTAGACTGTTCATATGGGATTGTTGTTGTCTCCTGAGGTAGGCCTGTATTGCAATATTCTTCCCTCTTAGCATGGCCTTTGCTGCATCCCACAGATATTGCAGTGTTGAATTATTGTTGTCATGTGTTTCCATAAATTGCGTGTTCTCAGTTTTTACTTGGTCATTGATCCATTGGTTTTTTAGGAGCATGTTGTTAAGCCTCCATGTGTTTGTGGGCTTTTTCATTTTCTTTGCATAATATACTTCTTGTTTCATACCTTTGTGGTCTGAGGAGCTGGTTGGTACAATTTCCATCTTTTTGAATTTACTGAGGCTTTTTTTGTGGCCTAGTATATGATCTATTCTTGAAAATGTTCCATGTGCACTTGAGAAGAATGTGTATCCTGCCATTTTGGGTGTAGAGTTCTGTAGATGTCTGTTAGGTCCATCTGTTCTAGGGTGTCGTTCAGGGCTTCTGTGTCCTTCCTTATTTTCTGTCTGGTTGATCTGTCCTTTGAGTGGTGTGTTGAAGTCTCCTAAAATGAACGCATTGCATTCTATTTCCCCCTTTAATTCTGTTAGTTCTTGTTTCACATATGTTGGTGCTCCCTCCTGTGTTGGATGCATGGATATTTATAATGGTTATATCCACTCTTTGGACTGACCCCTTTATCATTATATCCTGTCCTTCCTTGTCTCTTGTTACTTTCTTTGTTTTGAAGTCTATTTTGTCTGATACAGGTACTGCAACACCTGTGTTTTTCTCCCTATTGTTTGCATGAAATATCTTTTTCCATCCCTTCACTTTGGGTCTTTGTATGTCTTTGGGTTTGAAGTGAGTCTCTTGTAGGCAGCATATAGATGGGTCTTGCTTTTTTAGCCACTGTGCAATTCTGTCTTTTGGTTGTTGCATTCAGTCCATTTAGATTTAGGGTAATTATTGATAGATATATACTTACTGCCAATGCCAGGCTTTGGATATGTGGTTACCAAAGGTTTAAGGGCAGGAGGGCCTGCCGCATGTCCTTAGGGGGCAAGCCATGCGGCAAGCCGCCTGGGCTTGCTGGTCTGTGCAAAATTCCAAGCAGGCAGTTCGACAAGTTAGAAAACACATGAGGGTGGCGGGGAGGGGGGGGCACGCGGGGCCCACGAGCCACCTCCCTTTGGCCAATCAGCAGCTGCAGCGGGCACCTGTGGGGGTGCACTTTCTCCCCTGCACCGGGAGAGGAGGAAAACGAAAGCAGCGTCTCCTCAGCTGCAGTCAGACTCCTCGCGAGGCGTGGCATGGACCGGGTGCTCTTGCTGCAGGGTCGCTGAAGGCATTCTGACGGGAATTGCCATGCTGACAATTTGGCTGCTGCCGCCGCCGCTGCCATGCCCTTCAAAGCCTGCACACACACACCCCCCGCCATTAATGGGCCATTCTGCGAGCACGTGAGGGCCCTAAGCCATGGGTAGGTTGCAGCCCCTCAATATGGCCTACGGGGCTCCCTTCCCCACCCCAAGCAGCTGTGGCGGCTGCGCTGCTGAGTCCGCGCAGTGCCCGAGAGCCCTGACAGGACGTGGGGTGTTGCCGCGGGCGGCCGACTCCAAAGTTGAGGGCAGCCTGGCGGCGCAGGTGGTGGCCGCTCATGACGCTCCAGCTACACTTGCTCCAGGCGCTGGTTTAAGGTAGGCGGGGCGTGGGCGCGGGGACCCCTGAGGTGCAGGCAGGTGGGCTGTGTGTTTAGTGGGATGTGGGCCCCAGGCAGCAGGTTCTGTGACTGCTGCTGTTTTGTTCCTTCAGTTTTTCTTTGCTGTTATACTTCACAAATGAGGGAAATCATTAGGTACTTGTCTGTCACTGCCTGGCTTATTTCACTGAGCATAATACCCTCTATCTCCATCCATGTTGTTGCAATTGATAGGATTTGTTTATTTCTTATGGCTGAGTAGTATTCCATTGCGTAAGTGTACCAGCTCTCCTTTATCCATTCATCTACTGATGGACACTTAGGTTGCTTCCATATCTAGGCTATTGTAAACATGCCGCAGTAAACATAGGGGTGCATCTGTCTTTTTCAAACTGGGCTGCTGCATTCTTAGGGTAAATTCCTAGAAGTAGAATTCCTGGGTCAAATGGTATTCCTATTTTGAGCATTCTGAGGAACCTCCATACTGCTTTCCACAATGGTTGAACTAGTTTACATTCCCACCAGCAGTGTAGGAGGGTTCCCCTTTCTCCACAACCTCGCCAACATTTGTTGTTGTTTGTCTTTTCAATGATGGCGATCCTTACTGGTGTGAGGTGATATCTCATTGTGGTTTTAATTTGCATTTCTCTGATGATTAGCGATGTAGAGCATCTTTTCATGTGCCTGTTAGCCTTCTGGGTTTCTTCTTTGGAGAACTGTCTATTCAGCTCCTCTGCCAATTTTTTAATTGGATTATTTGCTTTTTTTTTGTTGAGGCATGTGAGCTCTTTATATATTTTGGACGTCAATCCTTTATCGGATCTTTCATTTATGAATATGTTGTCCCATACTGTAGGATACCTTTTTGTTCTATTGATGGTGTCCTTTGCTGTACAGAAGCTTTTTAGCTTGATATAGTCCCACTTGTTCATTTTTGCCTTTGTTTCCCTTGCCCGGGGAGATATGTTCATGAAGAAGTCACTCATGTTTATGTCCATGAGATTTTTGCCTATGTTTTTTTCTACATGGTTTCATGACTTACATTCAGGTCTTTGATCCATTTGGAGTTTACTTTTGTGTATGGGGTTAGACAGTGATCCAGTTTCACTCTCTTACATGTAGCTGTCCAGTTTTGCCAGCACCATCTGTTGAAGAGACTGTCATTTCCCCATTGTATGTCCATGGCTCCGTTATCATATATTAATTGACCATATACGTTTGGGTTAATGTCTGGAGTCTCCATTCTCTTCCACTGGTCTGTGGCTCTGTTCTTGTACCAGTACCAAATTGTATTGATTACTGTGACTTTGTAGTAGAGCTTGGAGTTGGGGAGCGAGATCCCCCCCACTTTATTCTTCATTCTCAGGATTGCTTTGGCTATTCGGGGTCTTTGACGGTTCCATATGAATTTTTTAACTATTTGTTCCAGTTCATTGAAGAATGCTGTTGGTAATTTGATAGGGATTGCATTGGATCTGTATACTGCTTTGGGCAGGATGGCCATTTTGATGATATTAATTCTTCCTAGCCATTTATTGGTATCTTTAATTTCTCTAATGAGTGTCTTGTAATTTCATGGTATATGTCTTTCAATTCCTTGGTTAGGTTTATTCCTAGGTATTTTATTCTTTTAGATGCAATTGTGAATGGAATTGATTTCTTGATTTCTTTCTCCTAATTCATCATTATTGTATATGAATGCAAGATTTCTATGTGTTAATTTTGTCTCCTTCAACATTGCTGAATTCAAATATTAGATCTCATAGTTTTGTTGTGGATTCTTCTTGTTTTCTTATGTACCATATCGCATCATCTGCAAACAGTCAGAGTTTCAATTCTTCGTTACCAATCTGGATGCCTTTTATTTCTTTGTGTTGTCTGATTGCCGTGGCTAGGACCTCCAGAACTACGTGGACTAAAAGGAGGGAGATTGGGCATCCTTCTCTTATTCCCAATCTTAAAGGAAATGCTCTCAGCTTCTCTCTGTTAAGTATGATGTTGGCTGTGCCTTTGTCATATATGGACTTGATTATGTTGAGGTACTTGCCCTCATACCCATTTTGTTGGGAATTTTTATCACAAATGGATGTTGAATTTTGTTGAATAGTTTTTCAGCATCTATGGAGATGATCATGTGGTTTTTACCCTTTTTGTTGATGTGGTGGATGATGATGATAGGTTTTAAAATGTTGTACCATCCTTGCATTCCTGGAATAAATCCTGCTTTATCATTATGGATGATCTTTCTGATGTATTTTTGTATTTGGTTTGGAGTATTTTGTTGAGTAGTTTGCATCTATACTCATCAGGGATGTTGGACTGTGATTTTCCTTCTTTGTGGTGTCTTTGCCTGGTTTTGGCATTAAAGTGATGCTGGCCTCATAGAATGAGTGTAAGTCCCTCCTCTTCTACGTTTTGGAAAACTTTAAGGGGGATGGGTATTAGGTCTTCACTAAATGTTTGATAAAATTCAGCATTGAAGCCATGTGGTCCAGGGATTTTGTTCTTAGGTAGTTTGTTGATTACAAATTAAATTTCGTTGCTGGTAATTGGTCTGTTCAGATTTTCTGTTTCTCCCTGGGTCAGCCTTGCTAGGTCGTATTTTTATAGAAAGTTGTCCATTTCTTCTAGGGTATGCAGTTTGTCAGCATATCATTTTTCATAGTATTCTCTAATAATTTTTTTTCCTGTGGCATCTGTAGTGATTTTTCATTTCTCATTTCTGATTTTGTTTATGCATGTAGACACTCTTTTTCTTGATAAGTCTGGCTAGGGGTTTATTTATTTTATTTTCTCAATGAACCAGCTCCTGCTTTCATTGATTTCTGTTGTTTTATTTTTCTCAGTTTTATTTTTTTCTGCTCAAATCTTTATTATGTCCCTCCTCCTTCTGACTTTGGGCCTCAGGTTTTCTTCTTTTCTAGTTTCATTAATTGTGAGTTTAGACTGTTCATATGGGATTGTTGTTGTCTCCTGAGGTAGGCCTGTATTGCAATATTCTTCCCTCTTAGCATGGCCTTTGCTGCATCCCACAGATATTGCAGTGTTGAATTATTGTTGTCATGTGTTTCCATAAATTGCGTGTTCTCAGTTTTTACTTGGTCATTGATCCATTGGTTTTTTAGGAGCATGTTGTTAAGCCTCCATGTGTTTGTGGGCTTTTTCATTTTCTTTGCATAATATACTTCTTGTTTCATACCTTTGTGGTCTGAGGAGCTGGTTGGTACAATTTCCATCTTTTTGAATTTACTGAGGCTTTTTTTGTGGCCTAGTATATGATCTATTCTTGAAAATGTTCCATGTGCACTTGAGAAGAATGTGTATCCTGCCATTTTGGGTGTAGAGTTCTGTAGATGTCTGTTAGGTCCATCTGTTCTAGGGTGTCGTTCAGGGCTTCTGTGTCCTTCCTTATTTTCTGTCTGGTTGATCTGTCCTTTGAGTGGTGTGTTGAAGTCTCCTAAAATGAACGCATTGCATTCTATTTCCCCCTTTAATTCTGTTAGTTCTTGTTTCACATATGTTGGTGCTCCCTCCTGTGTTGGATGCATGGATATTTATAATGGTTATATCCACTCTTTGGACTGACCCCTTTATCATTATATCCTGTCCTTCCTTGTCTCTTGTTACTTTCTTTGTTTTGAAGTCTATTTTGTCTGATACAGGTACTGCAACACCTGTGTTTTTCTCCCTATTGTTTGCATGAAATATCTTTTTCCATCCCTTCACTTTGGGTCTTTGTATGTCTTTGGGTTTGAAGTGAGTCTCTTGTAGGCAGCATATAGATGGGTCTTGCTTTTTTAGCCACTGTGCAATTCTGTCTTTTGGTTGTTGCATTCAGTCCATTTAGATTTAGGGTAATTATTGATAGATATATACTTACTGCCAATGCCAGGCTTTGGATATGTGGTTACCAAAGGTTTAAGGGCAGGAGGGCCTGCCGCATGTCCTTAGGGGGCAAGCCATGCGGCAAGCCGCCTGGGCTTGCTGGTCTGTGCAAAATTCCAAGCAGGCAGTTCGACAAGTTAGAAAACACATGAGGGTGGCGGGGAGGGGGGGGCACGCGGGGCCCACGAGCCACCTCCCTTTGGCCAATCAGCAGCTGCAGCGGGCACCTGTGGGGGTGCACTTTCTCCCCTGCACCGGGAGAGGAGGAAAACGAAAGCAGCGTCTCCTCAGCTGCAGTCAGACTCCTCGCGAGGCGTGGCATGGACCGGGTGCTCTTGCTGCAGGGTCGCTGAAGGCATTCTGACGGGAATTGCCATGCTGACAATTTGGCTGCTGCCGCCGCCGCTGCCATGCCCTTCAAAGCCTGCACACACACACCCCCCGCCATTAATGGGCCATTCTGCGAGCACGTGAGGGCCCTAAGCCATGGGTAGGTTGCAGCCCCTCAATATGGCCTACGGGGCTCCCTTCCCCACCCCAAGCAGCTGTGGCGGCTGCGCTGCTGAGTCCGCGCAGTGCCCGAGAGCCCTGACAGGACGTGGGGTGTTGCCGCGGGCGGCCGACTCCAAAGTTGAGGGCAGCCTGGCGGCGCAGGTGGTGGCCGCTCATGACGCTCCAGCTACACTTGCTCCAGGCGCTGGTTTAAGGTAGGCGGGGCGTGGGCGCGGGGACCCCTGAGGTGCAGGCAGGTGGGCTGTGTGTTTAGTGGGATGTGGGCCCCAGGCAGCAGGTTCTGTGACTGCTGCTGTTTTGTTCCTTCAGTTTTTCTTTGCTGTTATACTTCACAAATGAGGGAAATCATTAGGTACTTGTCTGTCACTGCCTGGCTTATTTCACTGAGCATAATACCCTCTATCTCCATCCATGTTGTTGCAATTGATAGGATTTGTTTATTTCTTATGGCTGAGTAGTATTCCATTGCGTAAGTGTACCAGCTCTCCTTTATCCATTCATCTACTGATGGACACTTAGGTTGCTTCCATATCTAGGCTATTGTAAACATGCCGCAGTAAACATAGGGGTGCATCTGTCTTTTTCAAACTGGGCTGCTGCATTCTTAGGGTAAATTCCTAGAAGTAGAATTCCTGGGTCAAATGGTATTCCTATTTTGAGCATTCTGAGGAACCTCCATACTGCTTTCCACAATGGTTGAACTAGTTTACATTCCCACCAGCAGTGTAGGAGGGTTCCCCTTTCTCCACAACCTCGCCAACATTTGTTGTTGTTTGTCTTTTCAATGATGGCGATCCTTACTGGTGTGAGGTGATATCTCATTGTGGTTTTAATTTGCATTTCTCTGATGATTAGCGATGTAGAGCATCTTTTCATGTGCCTGTTAGCCTTCTGGGTTTCTTCTTTGGAGAACTGTCTATTCAGCTCCTCTGCCAATTTTTTAATTGGATTATTTGCTTTTTTTTTGTTGAGGCATGTGAGCTCTTTATATATTTTGGACGTCAATCCTTTATCGGATCTTTCATTTATGAATATGTTGTCCCATACTGTAGGATACCTTTTTGTTCTATTGATGGTGTCCTTTGCTGTACAGAAGCTTTTTAGCTTGATATAGTCCCACTTGTTCATTTTTGCCTTTGTTTCCCTTGCCCGGGGAGATATGTTCATGAAGAAGTCACTCATGTTTATGTCCATGAGATTTTTGCCTATGTTTTTTTCTACATGGTTTCATGACTTACATTCAGGTCTTTGATCCATTTGGAGTTTACTTTTGTGTATGGGGTTAGACAGTGATCCAGTTTCACTCTCTTACATGTAGCTGTCCAGTTTTGCCAGCACCATCTGTTGAAGAGACTGTCATTTCCCCATTGTATGTCCATGGCTCCGTTATCATATATTAATTGACCATATACGTTTGGGTTAATGTCTGGAGTCTCCATTCTCTTCCACTGGTCTGTGGCTCTGTTCTTGTACCAGTACCAAATTGTATTGATTACTGTGACTTTGTAGTAGAGCTTGGAGTTGGGGAGCGAGATCCCCCCCACTTTATTCTTCATTCTCAGGATTGCTTTGGCTATTCGGGGTCTTTGACGGTTCCATATGAATTTTTTAACTATTTGTTCCAGTTCATTGAAGAATGCTGTTGGTAATTTGATAGGGATTGCATTGGATCTGTATACTGCTTTGGGCAGGATGGCCATTTTGATGATATTAATTCTTCCTAGCCATTTATTGGTATCTTTAATTTCTCTAATGAGTGTCTTGTAATTTCATGGTATATGTCTTTCAATTCCTTGGTTAGGTTTATTCCTAGGTATTTTATTCTTTTAGATGCAATTGTGAATGGAATTGATTTCTTGATTTCTTTCTCCTAATTCATCATTATTGTATATGAATGCAAGATTTCTATGTGTTAATTTTGTCTCCTTCAACATTGCTGAATTCAAATATTAGATCTCATAGTTTTGTTGTGGATTCTTCTTGTTTTCTTATGTACCATATCGCATCATCTGCAAACAGTCAGAGTTTCAATTCTTCGTTACCAATCTGGATGCCTTTTATTTCTTTGTGTTGTCTGATTGCCGTGGCTAGGACCTCCAGAACTACGTGGACTAAAAGGAGGGAGATTGGGCATCCTTCTCTTATTCCCAATCTTAAAGGAAATGCTCTCAGCTTCTCTCTGTTAAGTATGATGTTGGCTGTGCCTTTGTCATATATGGACTTGATTATGTTGAGGTACTTGCCCTCATACCCATTTTGTTGGGAATTTTTATCACAAATGGATGTTGAATTTTGTTGAATAGTTTTTCAGCATCTATGGAGATGATCATGTGGTTTTTACCCTTTTTGTTGATGTGGTGGATGATGATGATAGGTTTTAAAATGTTGTACCATCCTTGCATTCCTGGAATAAATCCTGCTTTATCATTATGGATGATCTTTCTGATGTATTTTTGTATTTGGTTTGGAGTATTTTGTTGAGTAGTTTGCATCTATACTCATCAGGGATGTTGGACTGTGATTTTCCTTCTTTGTGGTGTCTTTGCCTGGTTTTGGCATTAAAGTGATGCTGGCCTCATAGAATGAGTGTAAGTCCCTCCTCTTCTACGTTTTGGAAAACTTTAAGGGGGATGGGTATTAGGTCTTCACTAAATGTTTGATAAAATTCAGCATTGAAGCCATGTGGTCCAGGGATTTTGTTCTTAGGTAGTTTGTTGATTACAAATTAAATTTCGTTGCTGGTAATTGGTCTGTTCAGATTTTCTGTTTCTCCCTGGGTCAGCCTTGCTAGGTCGTATTTTTATAGAAAGTTGTCCATTTCTTCTAGGGTATGCAGTTTGTCAGCATATCATTTTTCATAGTATTCTCTAATAATTTTTTTTCCTGTGGCATCTGTAGTGATTTTTCATTTCTCATTTCTGATTTTGTTTATGCATGTAGACACTCTTTTTCTTGATAAGTCTGGCTAGGGGTTTATTTATTTTATTTTCTCAATGAACCAGCTCCTGCTTTCATTGATTTCTGTTGTTTTATTTTTCTCAGTTTTATTTTTTTCTGCTCAAATCTTTATTATGTCCCTCCTCCTTCTGACTTTGGGCCTCAGGTTTTCTTCTTTTCTAGTTTCATTAATTGTGAGTTTAGACTGTTCATATGGGATTGTTGTTGTCTCCTGAGGTAGGCCTGTATTGCAATATTCTTCCCTCTTAGCATGGCCTTTGCTGCATCCCACAGATATTGCAGTGTTGAATTATTGTTGTCATGTGTTTCCATAAATTGCGTGTTCTCAGTTTTTACTTGGTCATTGATCCATTGGTTTTTTAGGAGCATGTTGTTAAGCCTCCATGTGTTTGTGGGCTTTTTCATTTTCTTTGCATAATATACTTCTTGTTTCATACCTTTGTGGTCTGAGGAGCTGGTTGGTACAATTTCCATCTTTTTGAATTTACTGAGGCTTTTTTTGTGGCCTAGTATATGATCTATTCTTGAAAATGTTCCATGTGCACTTGAGAAGAATGTGTATCCTGCCATTTTGGGTGTAGAGTTCTGTAGATGTCTGTTAGGTCCATCTGTTCTAGGGTGTCGTTCAGGGCTTCTGTGTCCTTCCTTATTTTCTGTCTGGTTGATCTGTCCTTTGAGTGGTGTGTTGAAGTCTCCTAAAATGAACGCATTGCATTCTATTTCCCCCTTTAATTCTGTTAGTTCTTGTTTCACATATGTTGGTGCTCCCTCCTGTGTTGGATGCATGGATATTTATAATGGTTATATCCACTCTTTGGACTGACCCCTTTATCATTATATCCTGTCCTTCCTTGTCTCTTGTTACTTTCTTTGTTTTGAAGTCTATTTTGTCTGATACAGGTACTGCAACACCTGTGTTTTTCTCCCTATTGTTTGCATGAAATATCTTTTTCCATCCCTTCACTTTGGGTCTTTGTATGTCTTTGGGTTTGAAGTGAGTCTCTTGTAGGCAGCATATAGATGGGTCTTGCTTTTTTAGCCACTGTGCAATTCTGTCTTTTGGTTGTTGCATTCAGTCCATTTAGATTTAGGGTAATTATTGATAGATATATACTTACTGCCAATGCCAGGCTTTGGATATGTGGTTACCAAAGGTTTAAGGGCAGGAGGGCCTGCCGCATGTCCTTAGGGGGCAAGCCATGCGGCAAGCCGCCTGGGCTTGCTGGTCTGTGCAAAATTCCAAGCAGGCAGTTCGACAAGTTAGAAAACACATGAGGGTGGCGGGGAGGGGGGGGCACGCGGGGCCCACGAGCCACCTCCCTTTGGCCAATCAGCAGCTGCAGCGGGCACCTGTGGGGGTGCACTTTCTCCCCTGCACCGGGAGAGGAGGAAAACGAAAGCAGCGTCTCCTCAGCTGCAGTCAGACTCCTCGCGAGGCGTGGCATGGACCGGGTGCTCTTGCTGCAGGGTCGCTGAAGGCATTCTGACGGGAATTGCCATGCTGACAATTTGGCTGCTGCCGCCGCCGCTGCCATACCCTTCAAAGCCTGCACACACACACCCCCCCGCCATTAATGGGCCATTCTGCGAGCACGTGAGGGCCCTAAGCCATGGGTAGGTTGCAGCCCCTCAATATGGCCTACGGGGCTCCCTTCCCCACCCCAAGCAGCTGTGGCGGCTGCGCTGCTGAGTCCGCGCAGTGCCCGAGAGCCCTGACAGGACGTGGGGTGTTGCCGCGGGCGGCCGACTCCAAAGTTGAGGGCAGCCTGGCGGCGCAGGTGGTGGCCGCTCATGACGCTCCAGCTACACTTGCTCCAGGCGCTGGTTTAAGGTAGGCGGGGCGTGGGCGCGGGGACCCCTGAGGTGCAGGCAGGTGGGCTGTGTGTTTAGTGGGATGTGGGCCCCAGGCAGCAGGTTCTGTGACTGCTGCTGTTTTGTTCCTTCAGTTTTTCTTTGCTGTTATACTTCACAAATGAGGGAAATCATTAGGTACTTGTCTGTCACTGCCTGGCTTATTTCACTGAGCATAATACCCTCTATCTCCATCCATGTTGTTGCAATTGATAGGATTTGTTTATTTCTTATGGCTGAGTAGTATTCCATTGCGTAAGTGTACCAGCTCTCCTTTATCCATTCATCTACTGATGGACACTTAGGTTGCTTCCATATCTAGGCTATTGTAAACATGCCGCAGTAAACATAGGGGTGCATCTGTCTTTTTCAAACTGGGCTGCTGCATTCTTAGGGTAAATTCCTAGAAGTAGAATTCCTGGGTCAAATGGTATTCCTATTTTGAGCATTCTGAGGAACCTCCATACTGCTTTCCACAATGGTTGAACTAGTTTACATTCCCACCAGCAGTGTAGGAGGGTTCCCCTTTCTCCACAACCTCGCCAACATTTGTTGTTGTTTGTCTTTTCAATGATGGCGATCCTTACTGGTGTGAGGTGATATCTCATTGTGGTTTTAATTTGCATTTCTCTGATGATTAGCGATGTAGAGCATCTTTTCATGTGCCTGTTAGCCTTCTGGGTTTCTTCTTTGGAGAACTGTCTATTCAGCTCCTCTGCCAATTTTTTAATTGGATTATTTGCTTTTTTTTTGTTGAGGCATGTGAGCTCTTTATATATTTTGGACGTCAATCCTTTATCGGATCTTTCATTTATGAATATGTTGTCCCATACTGTAGGATACCTTTTTGTTCTATTGATGGTGTCCTTTGCTGTACAGAAGCTTTTTAGCTTGATATAGTCCCACTTGTTCATTTTTGCCTTTGTTTCCCTTGCCCGGGGAGATATGTTCATGAAGAAGTCACTCATGTTTATGTCCATGAGATTTTTGCCTATGTTTTTTTCTACATGGTTTCATGACTTACATTCAGGTCTTTGATCCATTTGGAGTTTACTTTTGTGTATGGGGTTAGACAGTGATCCAGTTTCACTCTCTTACATGTAGCTGTCCAGTTTTGCCAGCACCATCTGTTGAAGAGACTGTCATTTCCCCATTGTATGTCCATGGCTCCGTTATCATATATTAATTGACCATATACGTTTGGGTTAATGTCTGGAGTCTCCATTCTCTTCCACTGGTCTGTGGCTCTGTTCTTGTACCAGTACCAAATTGTATTGATTACTGTGACTTTGTAGTAGAGCTTGGAGTTGGGGAGCGAGATCCCCCCCACTTTATTCTTCATTCTCAGGATTGCTTTGGCTATTCGGGGTCTTTGACGGTTCCATATGAATTTTTTAACTATTTGTTCCAGTTCATTGAAGAATGCTGTTGGTAATTTGATAGGGATTGCATTGGATCTGTATACTGCTTTGGGCAGGATGGCCATTTTGATGATATTAATTCTTCCTAGCCATTTATTGGTATCTTTAATTTCTCTAATGAGTGTCTTGTAATTTCATGGTATATGTCTTTCAATTCCTTGGTTAGGTTTATTCCTAGGTATTTTATTCTTTTAGATGCAATTGTGAATGGAATTGATTTCTTGATTTCTTTCTCCTAATTCATCATTATTGTATATGAATGCAAGATTTCTATGTGTTAATTTTGTCTCCTTCAACATTGCTGAATTCAAATATTAGATCTCATAGTTTTGTTGTGGATTCTTCTTGTTTTCTTATGTACCATATCGCATCATCTGCAAACAGTCAGAGTTTCAATTCTTCGTTACCAATCTGGATGCCTTTTATTTCTTTGTGTTGTCTGATTGCCGTGGCTAGGACCTCCAGAACTACGTGGACTAAAAGGAGGGAGATTGGGCATCCTTCTCTTATTCCCAATCTTAAAGGAAATGCTCTCAGCTTCTCTCTGTTAAGTATGATGTTGGCTGTGCCTTTGTCATATATGGACTTGATTATGTTGAGGTACTTGCCCTCATACCCATTTTGTTGGGAATTTTTATCACAAATGGATGTTGAATTTTGTTGAATAGTTTTTCAGCATCTATGGAGATGATCATGTGGTTTTTACCCTTTTTGTTGATGTGGTGGATGATGATGATAGGTTTTAAAATGTTGTACCATCCTTGCATTCCTGGAATAAATCCTGCTTTATCATTATGGATGATCTTTCTGATGTATTTTTGTATTTGGTTTGGAGTATTTTGTTGAGTAGTTTGCATCTATACTCATCAGGGATGTTGGACTGTGATTTTCCTTCTTTGTGGTGTCTTTGCCTGGTTTTGGCATTAAAGTGATGCTGGCCTCATAGAATGAGTGTAAGTCCCTCCTCTTCTACGTTTTGGAAAACTTTAAGGGGGATGGGTATTAGGTCTTCACTAAATGTTTGATAAAATTCAGCATTGAAGCCATGTGGTCCAGGGATTTTGTTCTTAGGTAGTTTGTTGATTACAAATTAAATTTCGTTGCTGGTAATTGGTCTGTTCAGATTTTCTGTTTCTCCCTGGGTCAGCCTTGCTAGGTCGTATTTTTATAGAAAGTTGTCCATTTCTTCTAGGGTATGCAGTTTGTCAGCATATCATTTTTCATAGTATTCTCTAATAATTTTTTTTCCTGTGGCATCTGTAGTGATTTTTCATTTCTCATTTCTGATTTTGTTTATGCATGTAGACACTCTTTTTCTTGATAAGTCTGGCTAGGGGTTTATTTATTTTATTTTCTCAATGAACCAGCTCCTGCTTTCATTGATTTCTGTTGTTTTATTTTTCTCAGTTTTATTTTTTTCTGCTCAAATCTTTATTATGTCCCTCCTCCTTCTGACTTTGGGCCTCAGGTTTTCTTCTTTTCTAGTTTCATTAATTGTGAGTTTAGACTGTTCATATGGGATTGTTGTTGTCTCCTGAGGTAGGCCTGTATTGCAATATTCTTCCCTCTTAGCATGGCCTTTGCTGCATCCCACAGATATTGCAGTGTTGAATTATTGTTGTCATGTGTTTCCATAAATTGCGTGTTCTCAGTTTTTACTTGGTCATTGATCCATTGGTTTTTTAGGAGCATGTTGTTAAGCCTCCATGTGTTTGTGGGCTTTTTCATTTTCTTTGCATAATATACTTCTTGTTTCATACCTTTGTGGTCTGAGGAGCTGGTTGGTACAATTTCCATCTTTTTGAATTTACTGAGGCTTTTTTTGTGGCCTAGTATATGATCTATTCTTGAAAATGTTCCATGTGCACTTGAGAAGAATGTGTATCCTGCCATTTTGGGTGTAGAGTTCTGTAGATGTCTGTTAGGTCCATCTGTTCTAGGGTGTCGTTCAGGGCTTCTGTGTCCTTCCTTATTTTCTGTCTGGTTGATCTGTCCTTTGAGTGGTGTGTTGAAGTCTCCTAAAATGAACGCATTGCATTCTATTTCCCCCTTTAATTCTGTTAGTTCTTGTTTCACATATGTTGGTGCTCCCTCCTGTGTTGGATGCATGGATATTTATAATGGTTATATCCACTCTTTGGACTGACCCCTTTATCATTATATCCTGTCCTTCCTTGTCTCTTGTTACTTTCTTTGTTTTGAAGTCTATTTTGTCTGATACAGGTACTGCAACACCTGTGTTTTTCTCCCTATTGTTTGCATGAAATATCTTTTTCCATCCCTTCACTTTGGGTCTTTGTATGTCTTTGGGTTTGAAGTGAGTCTCTTGTAGGCAGCATATAGATGGGTCTTGCTTTTTTAGCCACTGTGCAATTCTGTCTTTTGGTTGTTGCATTCAGTCCATTTAGATTTAGGGTAATTATTGATAGATATATACTTACTGCCAATGCCAGGCTTTGGATATGTGGTTACCAAAGGTTTAAGGGCAGGAGGGCCTGCCGCATGTCCTTAGGGGGCAAGCCATGCGGCAAGCCGCCTGGGCTTGCTGGTCTGTGCAAAATTCCAAGCAGGCAGTTCGACAAGTTAGAAAACACATGAGGGTGGCGGGGAGGGGGGGGCACGCGGGGCCCACGAGCCACCTCCCTTTGGCCAATCAGCAGCTGCAGCGGGCACCTGTGGGGGTGCACTTTCTCCCCTGCACCGGGAGAGGAGGAAAACGAAAGCAGCGTCTCCTCAGCTGCAGTCAGACTCCTCGCGAGGCGTGGCATGGACCGGGTGCTCTTGCTGCAGGGTCGCTGAAGGCATTCTGACGGGAATTGCCATGCTGACAATTTGGCTGCTGCCGCCGCCGCTGCCATGCCCTTCAAAGCCTGCACACACACACCCCCCGCCATTAATGGGCCATTCTGCGAGCACGTGAGGGCCCTAAGCCATGGGTAGGTTGCAGCCCCTCAATATGGCCTACGGGGCTCCCTTCCCCACCCCAAGCAGCTGTGGCGGCTGCGCTGCTGAGTCCGCGCAGTGCCCGAGAGCCCTGACAGGACGTGGGGTGTTGCCGCGGGCGGCCGACTCCAAAGTTGAGGGCAGCCTGGCGGCGCAGGTGGTGGCCGCTCATGACGCTCCAGCTACACTTGCTCCAGGCGCTGGTTTAAGGTAGGCGGGGCGTGGGCGCGGGGACCCCTGAGGTGCAGGCAGGTGGGCTGTGTGTTTAGTGGGATGTGGGCCCCAGGCAGCAGGTTCTGTGACTGCTGCTGTTTTGTTCCTTCAGTTTTTCTTTGCTGTTATACTTCACAAATGAGGGAAATCATTAGGTACTTGTCTGTCACTGCCTGGCTTATTTCACTGAGCATAATACCCTCTATCTCCATCCATGTTGTTGCAATTGATAGGATTTGTTTATTTCTTATGGCTGAGTAGTATTCCATTGCGTAAGTGTACCAGCTCTCCTTTATCCATTCATCTACTGATGGACACTTAGGTTGCTTCCATATCTAGGCTATTGTAAACATGCCGCAGTAAACATAGGGGTGCATCTGTCTTTTTCAAACTGGGCTGCTGCATTCTTAGGGTAAATTCCTAGAAGTAGAATTCCTGGGTCAAATGGTATTCCTATTTTGAGCATTCTGAGGAACCTCCATACTGCTTTCCACAATGGTTGAACTAGTTTACATTCCCACCAGCAGTGTAGGAGGGTTCCCCTTTCTCCACAACCTCGCCAACATTTGTTGTTGTTTGTCTTTTCAATGATGGCGATCCTTACTGGTGTGAGGTGATATCTCATTGTGGTTTTAATTTGCATTTCTCTGATGATTAGCGATGTAGAGCATCTTTTCATGTGCCTGTTAGCCTTCTGGGTTTCTTCTTTGGAGAACTGTCTATTCAGCTCCTCTGCCAATTTTTTAATTGGATTATTTGCTTTTTTTTTGTTGAGGCATGTGAGCTCTTTATATATTTTGGACGTCAATCCTTTATCGGATCTTTCATTTATGAATATGTTGTCCCATACTGTAGGATACCTTTTTGTTCTATTGATGGTGTCCTTTGCTGTACAGAAGCTTTTTAGCTTGATATAGTCCCACTTGTTCATTTTTGCCTTTGTTTCCCTTGCCCGGGGAGATATGTTCATGAAGAAGTCACTCATGTTTATGTCCATGAGATTTTTGCCTATGTTTTTTTCTACATGGTTTCATGACTTACATTCAGGTCTTTGATCCATTTGGAGTTTACTTTTGTGTATGGGGTTAGACAGTGATCCAGTTTCACTCTCTTACATGTAGCTGTCCAGTTTTGCCAGCACCATCTGTTGAAGAGACTGTCATTTCCCCATTGTATGTCCATGGCTCCGTTATCATATATTAATTGACCATATACGTTTGGGTTAATGTCTGGAGTCTCCATTCTCTTCCACTGGTCTGTGGCTCTGTTCTTGTACCAGTACCAAATTGTATTGATTACTGTGACTTTGTAGTAGAGCTTGGAGTTGGGGAGCGAGATCCCCCCCACTTTATTCTTCATTCTCAGGATTGCTTTGGCTATTCGGGGTCTTTGACGGTTCCATATGAATTTTTTAACTATTTGTTCCAGTTCATTGAAGAATGCTGTTGGTAATTTGATAGGGATTGCATTGGATCTGTATACTGCTTTGGGCAGGATGGCCATTTTGATGATATTAATTCTTCCTAGCCATTTATTGGTATCTTTAATTTCTCTAATGAGTGTCTTGTAATTTCATGGTATATGTCTTTCAATTCCTTGGTTAGGTTTATTCCTAGGTATTTTATTCTTTTAGATGCAATTGTGAATGGAATTGATTTCTTGATTTCTTTCTCCTAATTCATCATTATTGTATATGAATGCAAGATTTCTATGTGTTAATTTTGTCTCCTTCAACATTGCTGAATTCAAATATTAGATCTCATAGTTTTGTTGTGGATTCTTCTTGTTTTCTTATGTACCATATCGCATCATCTGCAAACAGTCAGAGTTTCAATTCTTCGTTACCAATCTGGATGCCTTTTATTTCTTTGTGTTGTCTGATTGCCGTGGCTAGGACCTCCAGAACTACGTGGACTAAAAGGAGGGAGATTGGGCATCCTTCTCTTATTCCCAATCTTAAAGGAAATGCTCTCAGCTTCTCTCTGTTAAGTATGATGTTGGCTGTGCCTTTGTCATATATGGACTTGATTATGTTGAGGTACTTGCCCTCATACCCATTTTGTTGGGAATTTTTATCACAAATGGATGTTGAATTTTGTTGAATAGTTTTTCAGCATCTATGGAGATGATCATGTGGTTTTTACCCTTTTTGGTGATGTGGTGGATGATGATGATAGGTTTTAAAATGTTGTACCATCCTTGCATTCCTGGAATAAATCCTGCTTTATCATTATGGATGATCTTTCTGATGTATTTTTGTATTTGGTTTGGAGTATTTTGTTGAGTAGTTTGCATCTATACTCATCAGGGATGTTGGACTGTGATTTTCCTTCTTTGTGGTGTCTTTGCCTGGTTTTGGCATTAAAGTGATGCTGGCCTCATAGAATGAGTGTAAGTCCCTCCTCTTCTACGTTTTGGAAAACTTTAAGGGGGATGGGTATTAGGTCTTCACTAAATGTTTGATAAAATTCAGCATTGAAGCCATGTGGTCCAGGGATTTTGTTCTTAGGTAGTTTGTTGATTACAAATTAAATTTCGTTGCTGGTAATTGGTCTGTTCAGATTTTCTGTTTCTCCCTGGGTCAGCCTTGCTAGGTCGTATTTTTATAGAAAGTTGTCCATTTCTTCTAGGGTATGCAGTTTGTCAGCATATCATTTTTCATAGTATTCTCTAATAATTTTTTTTCCTGTGGCATCTGTAGTGATTTTTCATTTCTCATTTCTGATTTTGTTTATGCATGTAGACACTCTTTTTCTTGATAAGTCTGGCTAGGGGTTTATTTATTTTATTTTCTCAATGAACCAGCTCCTGCTTTCATTGATTTCTGTTGTTTTATTTTTCTCAGTTTTATTTTTTTCTGCTCAAATCTTTATTATGTCCCTCCTCCTTCTGACTTTGGGCCTCAGGTTTTCTTCTTTTCTAGTTTCATTAATTGTGAGTTTAGACTGTTCATATGGGATTGTTGTTGTCTCCTGAGGTAGGCCTGTATTGCAATATTCTTCCCTCTTAGCATGGCCTTTGCTGCATCCCACAGATATTGCAGTGTTGAATTATTGTTGTCATGTGTTTCCATAAATTGCGTGTTCTCAGTTTTTACTTGGTCATTGATCCATTGGTTTTTTAGGAGCATGTTGTTAAGCCTCCATGTGTTTGTGGGCTTTTTCATTTTCTTTGCATAATATACTTCTTGTTTCATACCTTTGTGGTCTGAGGAGCTGGTTGGTACAATTTCCATCTTTTTGAATTTACTGAGGCTTTTTTTGTGGCCTAGTATATGATCTATTCTTGAAAATGTTCCATGTGCACTTGAGAAGAATGTGTATCCTGCCATTTTGGGTGTAGAGTTCTGTAGATGTCTGTTAGGTCCATCTGTTCTAGGGTGTCGTTCAGGGCTTCTGTGTCCTTCCTTATTTTCTGTCTGGTTGATCTGTCCTTTGAGTGGTGTGTTGAAGTCTCCTAAAATGAACGCATTGCATTCTATTTCCCCCTTTAATTCTGTTAGTTCTTGTTTCACATATGTTGGTGCTCCCTCCTGTGTTGGATGCATGGATATTTATAATGGTTATATCCACTCTTTGGACTGACCCCTTTATCATTATATCCTGTCCTTCCTTGTCTCTTGTTACTTTCTTTGTTTTGAAGTCTATTTTGTCTGATACAGGTACTGCAACACCTGTGTTTTTCTCCCTATTGTTTGCATGAAATATCTTTTTCCATCCCTTCACTTTGGGTCTTTGTATGTCTTTGGGTTTGAAGTGAGTCTCTTGTAGGCAGCATATAGATGGGTCTTGCTTTTTTAGCCACTGTGCAATTCTGTCTTTTGGTTGTTGCATTCAGTCCATTTAGATTTAGGGTAATTATTGATAGATATATACTTACTGCCAATGCCAGGCTTTGGATATGTGGTTACCAAAGGTTTAAGGGCAGGAGGGCCTGCCGCATGTCCTTAGGGGGCAAGCCATGCGGCAAGCCGCCTGGGCTTGCTGGTCTGTGCAAAATTCCAAGCAGGCAGTTCGACAAGTTAGAAAACACATGAGGGTGGCGGGGAGGGGGGGGCACGCGGGGCCCACGAGCCACCTCCCTTTGGCCAATCAGCAGCTGCAGCGGGCACCTGTGGGGGTGCACTTTCTCCCCTGCACCGGGAGAGGAGGAAAACGAAAGCAGCGTCTCCTCAGCTGCAGTCAGACTCCTCGCGAGGCGTGGCATGGACCGGGTGCTCTTGCTGCAGGGTCGCTGAAGGCATTCTGACGGGAATTGCCATGCTGACAATTTGGCTGCTGCCGCCGCCGCTGCCATACCCTTCAAAGCCTGCACACACACACCCCCCCGCCATTAATGGGCCATTCTGCGAGCACGTGAGGGCCCTAAGCCATGGGTAGGTTGCAGCCCCTCAATATGGCCTACGGGGCTCCCTTCCCCACCCCAAGCAGCTGTGGCGGCTGCGCTGCTGAGTCCGCGCAGTGCCCGAGAGCCCTGACAGGACGTGGGGTGTTGCCGCGGGCGGCCGACTCCAAAGTTGAGGGCAGCCTGGCGGCGCAGGTGGTGGCCGCTCATGACGCTCCAGCTACACTTGCTCCAGGCGCTGGTTTAAGGTAGGCGGGGCGTGGGCGCGGGGACCCCTGAGGTGCAGGCAGGTGGGCTGTGTGTTTAGTGGGATGTGGGCCCCAGGCAGCAGGTTCTGTGACTGCTGCTGTTTTGTTCCTTCAGTTTTTCTTTGCTGTTATACTTCACAAATGAGGGAAATCATTAGGTACTTGTCTGTCACTGCCTGGCTTATTTCACTGAGCATAATACCCTCTATCTCCATCCATGTTGTTGCAATTGATAGGATTTGTTTATTTCTTATGGCTGAGTAGTATTCCATTGCGTAAGTGTACCAGCTCTCCTTTATCCATTCATCTACTGATGGACACTTAGGTTGCTTCCATATCTAGGCTATTGTAAACATGCCGCAGTAAACATAGGGGTGCATCTGTCTTTTTCAAACTGGGCTGCTGCATTCTTAGGGTAAATTCCTAGAAGTAGAATTCCTGGGTCAAATGGTATTCCTATTTTGAGCATTCTGAGGAACCTCCATACTGCTTTCCACAATGGTTGAACTAGTTTACATTCCCACCAGCAGTGTAGGAGGGTTCCCCTTTCTCCACAACCTCGCCAACATTTGTTGTTGTTTGTCTTTTCAATGATGGCGATCCTTACTGGTGTGAGGTGATATCTCATTGTGGTTTTAATTTGCATTTCTCTGATGATTAGCGATGTAGAGCATCTTTTCATGTGCCTGTTAGCCTTCTGGGTTTCTTCTTTGGAGAACTGTCTATTCAGCTCCTCTGCCAATTTTTTAATTGGATTATTTGCTTTTTTTTTGTTGAGGCATGTGAGCTCTTTATATATTTTGGACGTCAATCCTTTATCGGATCTTTCATTTATGAATATGTTGTCCCATACTGTAGGATACCTTTTTGTTCTATTGATGGTGTCCTTTGCTGTACAGAAGCTTTTTAGCTTGATATAGTCCCACTTGTTCATTTTTGCCTTTGTTTCCCTTGCCCGGGGAGATATGTTCATGAAGAAGTCACTCATGTTTATGTCCATGAGATTTTTGCCTATGTTTTTTTCTACATGGTTTCATGACTTACATTCAGGTCTTTGATCCATTTGGAGTTTACTTTTGTGTATGGGGTTAGACAGTGATCCAGTTTCACTCTCTTACATGTAGCTGTCCAGTTTTGCCAGCACCATCTGTTGAAGAGACTGTCATTTCCCCATTGTATGTCCATGGCTCCGTTATCATATATTAATTGACCATATACGTTTGGGTTAATGTCTGGAGTCTCCATTCTCTTCCACTGGTCTGTGGCTCTGTTCTTGTACCAGTACCAAATTGTATTGATTACTGTGACTTTGTAGTAGAGCTTGGAGTTGGGGAGCGAGATCCCCCCCACTTTATTCTTCATTCTCAGGATTGCTTTGGCTATTCGGGGTCTTTGACGGTTCCATATGAATTTTTTAACTATTTGTTCCAGTTCATTGAAGAATGCTGTTGGTAATTTGATAGGGATTGCATTGGATCTGTATACTGCTTTGGGCAGGATGGCCATTTTGATGATATTAATTCTTCCTAGCCATTTATTGGTATCTTTAATTTCTCTAATGAGTGTCTTGTAATTTCATGGTATATGTCTTTCAATTCCTTGGTTAGGTTTATTCCTAGGTATTTTATTCTTTTAGATGCAATTGTGAATGGAATTGATTTCTTGATTTCTTTCTCCTAATTCATCATTATTGTATATGAATGCAAGATTTCTATGTGTTAATTTTGTCTCCTTCAACATTGCTGAATTCAAATATTAGATCTCATAGTTTTGTTGTGGATTCTTCTTGTTTTCTTATGTACCATATCGCATCATCTGCAAACAGTCAGAGTTTCAATTCTTCGTTACCAATCTGGATGCCTTTTATTTCTTTGTGTTGTCTGATTGCCGTGGCTAGGACCTCCAGAACTACGTGGACTAAAAGGAGGGAGATTGGGCATCCTTCTCTTATTCCCAATCTTAAAGGAAATGCTCTCAGCTTCTCTCTGTTAAGTATGATGTTGGCTGTGCCTTTGTCATATATGGACTTGATTATGTTGAGGTACTTGCCCTCATACCCATTTTGTTGGGAATTTTTATCACAAATGGATGTTGAATTTTGTTGAATAGTTTTTCAGCATCTATGGAGATGATCATGTGGTTTTTACCCTTTTTGTTGATGTGGTGGATGATGATGATAGGTTTTAAAATGTTGTACCATCCTTGCATTCCTGGAATAAATCCTGCTTTATCATTATGGATGATCTTTCTGATGTATTTTTGTATTTGGTTTGGAGTATTTTGTTGAGTAGTTTGCATCTATACTCATCAGGGATGTTGGACTGTGATTTTCCTTCTTTGTGGTGTCTTTGCCTGGTTTTGGCATTAAAGTGATGCTGGCCTCATAGAATGAGTGTAAGTCCCTCCTCTTCTACGTTTTGGAAAACTTTAAGGGGGATGGGTATTAGGTCTTCACTAAATGTTTGATAAAATTCAGCATTGAAGCCATGTGGTCCAGGGATTTTGTTCTTAGGTAGTTTGTTGATTACAAATTAAATTTCGTTGCTGGTAATTGGTCTGTTCAGATTTTCTGTTTCTCCCTGGGTCAGCCTTGCTAGGTCGTATTTTTATAGAAAGTTGTCCATTTCTTCTAGGGTATGCAGTTTGTCAGCATATCATTTTTCATAGTATTCTCTAATAATTTTTTTTCCTGTGGCATCTGTAGTGATTTTTCATTTCTCATTTCTGATTTTGTTTATGCATGTAGACACTCTTTTTCTTGATAAGTCTGGCTAGGGGTTTATTTATTTTATTTTCTCAATGAACCAGCTCCTGCTTTCATTGATTTCTGTTGTTTTATTTTTCTCAGTTTTATTTTTTTCTGCTCAAATCTTTATTATGTCCCTCCTCCTTCTGACTTTGGGCCTCAGGTTTTCTTCTTTTCTAGTTTCATTAATTGTGAGTTTAGACTGTTCATATGGGATTGTTGTTGTCTCCTGAGGTAGGCCTGTATTGCAATATTCTTCCCTCTTAGCATGGCCTTTGCTGCATCCCACAGATATTGCAGTGTTGAATTATTGTTGTCATGTGTTTCCATAAATTGCGTGTTCTCAGTTTTTACTTGGTCATTGATCCATTGGTTTTTTAGGAGCATGTTGTTAAGCCTCCATGTGTTTGTGGGCTTTTTCATTTTCTTTGCATAATATACTTCTTGTTTCATACCTTTGTGGTCTGAGGAGCTGGTTGGTACAATTTCCATCTTTTTGAATTTACTGAGGCTTTTTTTGTGGCCTAGTATATGATCTATTCTTGAAAATGTTCCATGTGCACTTGAGAAGAATGTGTATCCTGCCATTTTGGGTGTAGAGTTCTGTAGATGTCTGTTAGGTCCATCTGTTCTAGGGTGTCGTTCAGGGCTTCTGTGTCCTTCCTTATTTTCTGTCTGGTTGATCTGTCCTTTGAGTGGTGTGTTGAAGTCTCCTAAAATGAACGCATTGCATTCTATTTCCCCCTTTAATTCTGTTAGTTCTTGTTTCACATATGTTGGTGCTCCCTCCTGTGTTGGATGCATGGATATTTATAATGGTTATATCCACTCTTTGGACTGACCCCTTTATCATTATATCCTGTCCTTCCTTGTCTCTTGTTACTTTCTTTGTTTTGAAGTCTATTTTGTCTGATACAGGTACTGCAACACCTGTGTTTTTCTCCCTATTGTTTGCATGAAATATCTTTTTCCATCCCTTCACTTTGGGTCTTTGTATGTCTTTGGGTTTGAAGTGAGTCTCTTGTAGGCAGCATATAGATGGGTCTTGCTTTTTTAGCCACTGTGCAATTCTGTCTTTTGGTTGTTGCATTCAGTCCATTTAGATTTAGGGTAATTATTGATAGATATATACTTACTGCCAATGCCAGGCTTTGGATATGTGGTTACCAAAGGTTTAAGGGCAGGAGGGCCTGCCGCATGTCCTTAGGGGGCAAGCCATGCGGCAAGCCGCCTGGGCTTGCTGGTCTGTGCAAAATTCCAAGCAGGCAGTTCGACAAGTTAGAAAACACATGAGGGTGGCGGGGAGGGGGGGGCACGCGGGGCCCACGAGCCACCTCCCTTTGGCCAATCAGCAGCTGCAGCGGGCACCTGTGGGGGTGCACTTTCTCCCCTGCACCGGGAGAGGAGGAAAACGAAAGCAGCGTCTCCTCAGCTGCAGTCAGACTCCTCGCGAGGCGTGGCATGGACCGGGTGCTCTTGCTGCAGGGTCGCTGAAGGCATTCTGACGGGAATTGCCATGCTGACAATTTGGCTGCTGCCGCCGCCGCTGCCATGCCCTTCAAAGCCTGCACACACACACCCCCCGCCATTAATGGGCCATTCTGCGAGCACGTGAGGGCCCTAAGCCATGGGTAGGTTGCAGCCCCTCAATATGGCCTACGGGGCTCCCTTCCCCACCCCAAGCAGCTGTGGCGGCTGCGCTGCTGAGTCCGCGCAGTGCCCGAGAGCCCTGACAGGACGTGGGGTGTTGCCGCGGGCGGCCGACTCCAAAGTTGAGGGCAGCCTGGCGGCGCAGGTGGTGGCCGCTCATGACGCTCCAGCTACACTTGCTCCAGGCGCTGGTTTAAGGTAGGCGGGGCGTGGGCGCGGGGACCCCTGAGGTGCAGGCAGGTGGGCTGTGTGTTTAGTGGGATGTGGGCCCCAGGCAGCAGGTTCTGTGACTGCTGCTGTTTTGTTCCTTCAGTTTTTCTTTGCTGTTATACTTCACAAATGAGGGAAATCATTAGGTACTTGTCTGTCACTGCCTGGCTTATTTCACTGAGCATAATACCCTCTATCTCCATCCATGCTGTTGCAATTGATAGGATTTGTTTATTTCTTATGGCTGAGTAGTATTCCATTGCGTAAGTGTACCAGCTCTCCTTTATCCATTCATCTACTGATGGACACTTAGGTTGCTTCCATATCTAGGCTATTGTAAACATGCCGCAGTAAACATAGGGGTGCATCTGTCTTTTTCAAACTGGGCTGCTGCATTCTTAGGGTAAATTCCTAGAAGTAGAATTCCTGGGTCAAATGGTATTCCTATTTTGAGCATTCTGAGGAACCTCCATACTGCTTTCCACAATGGTTGAACTAGTTTACATTCCCACCAGCAGTGTAGGAGGGTTCCCCTTTCTCCACAACCTCGCCAACATTTGTTGTTGTTTGTCTTTTCAATGATGGCGATCCTTACTGGTGTGAGGTGATATCTCATTGTGGTTTTAATTTGCATTTCTCTGATGATTAGCGATGTAGAGCATCTTTTCATGTGCCTGTTAGCCTTCTGGGTTTCTTCTTTGGAGAACTGTCTATTCAGCTCCTCTGCCAATTTTTTAATTGGATTATTTGCTTTTTTTTTGTTGAGGCATGTGAGCTCTTTATATATTTTGGACGTCAATCCTTTATCGGATCTTTCATTTATGAATATGTTGTCCCATACTGTAGGATACCTTTTTGTTCTATTGATGGTGTCCTTTGCTGTACAGAAGCTTTTTAGCTTGATATAGTCCCACTTGTTCATTTTTGCCTTTGTTTCCCTTGCCCGGGGAGATATGTTCATGAAGAAGTCACTCATGTTTATGTCCATGAGATTTTTGCCTATGTTTTTTTCTACATGGTTTCATGACTTACATTCAGGTCTTTGATCCATTTGGAGTTTACTTTTGTGTATGGGGTTAGACAGTGATCCAGTTTCATTCTCTTACATGTAGCTGTCCAGTTTTGCCAGCACCATCTGTTGAAGAGACTGTCATTTCCCCATTGTATGTCCATGGCTCCGTTATCATATATTAATTGACCATATACGTTTGGGTTAATGTCTGGAGTCTCCATTCTCTTCCACTGGTCTGTGGCTCTGTTCTTGTACCAGTACCAAATTGTATTGATTACTGTGACTTTGTAGTAGAGCTTGGAGTTGGGGAGCGAGATCCCCCCCACTTTATTCTTCATTCTCAGGATTGCTTTGGCTATTCGGGGTCTTTGACGGTTCCATATGAATTTTTTAACTATTTGTTCCAGTTCATTGAAGAATGCTGTTGGTAATTTGATAGGGATTGCATTGGATCTGTATACTGCTTTGGGCAGGATGGCCATTTTGATGATATTAATTCTTCCTAGCCATTTATTGGTATCTTTAATTTCTCTAATGAGTGTCTTGTAATTTCATGGTATATGTCTTTCAATTCCTTGGTTAGGTTTATTCCTAGGTATTTTATTCTTTTAGATGCAATTGTGAATGGAATTGATTTCTTGATTTCTTTCTCCTAATTCATCATTATTGTATATGAATGCAAGATTTCTATGTGTTAATTTTGTCTCCTTCAACATTGCTGAATTCAAATATTAGATCTCATAGTTTTGTTGTGGATTCTTCTTGTTTTCTTATGTACCATATCGCATCATCTGCAAACAGTCAGAGTTTCAATTCTTCGTTACCAATCTGGATGCCTTTTATTTCTTTGTGTTGTCTGATTGCCGTGGCTAGGACCTCCAGAACTACGTGGACTAAAAGGAGGGAGATTGGGCATCCTTCTCTTATTCCCAATCTTAAAGGAAATGCTCTCAGCTTCTCTCTGTTAAGTATGATGTTGGCTGTGCCTTTGTCATATATGGACTTGATTATGTTGAGGTACTTGCCCTCATACCCATTTTGTTGGGAATTTTTATCACAAATGGATGTTGAATTTTGTTGAATAGTTTTTCAGCATCTATGGAGATGATCATGTGGTTTTTACCCTTTTTGTTGATGTGGTGGATGATGATGATAGGTTTTAAAATGTTGTACCATCCTTGCATTCCTGGAATAAATCCTGCTTTATCATTATGGATGATCTTTCTGATGTATTTTTGTATTTGGTTTGGAGTATTTTGTTGAGTAGTTTGCATCTATACTCATCAGGGATGTTGGACTGTGATTTTCCTTCTTTGTGGTGTCTTTGCCTGGTTTTGGCATTAAAGTGATGCTGGCCTCATAGAATGAGTGTAAGTCCCTCCTCTTCTACGTTTTGGAAAACTTTAAGGGGGATGGGTATTAGGTCTTCACTAAATGTTTGATAAAATTCAGCATTGAAGCCATGTGGTCCAGGGATTTTGTTCTTAGGTAGTTTGTTGATTACAAATTAAATTTCGTTGCTGGTAATTGGTCTGTTCAGATTTTCTGTTTCTCCCTGGGTCAGCCTTGCTAGGTTGTATTTTTATAGAAAGTTGTCCATTTCTTCTAGGGTATGCAGTTTGTCAGCATATCATTTTTCATAGTATTCTCTAATAATTTTTTTTCCTGTGGCATCTGTAGTGATTTTTCATTTCTCATTTCTGATTTTGTTTATGCATGTAGACACTCTTTTTCTTGATAAGTCTGGCTAGGGGTTTATTTATTTTATTTTCTCAATGAACCAGCTCCTGCTTTCATTGATTTCTGTTGTTTTATTTTTCTCAGTTTTATTTTTTTCTGCTCAAATCTTTATTATGTCCCTCCTCCTTCTGACTTTGGGCCTCAGGTTTTCTTCTTTTCTAGTTTCATTAATTGTGAGTTTAGACTGTTCATATGGGATTGTTGTTGTCTCCTGAGGTAGGCCTGTATTGCAATATTCTTCCCTCTTAGCATGGCCTTTGCTGCATCCCACAGATATTGCAGTGTTGAATTATTGTTGTCATGTGTTTCCATAAATTGCGTGTTCTCAGTTTTTACTTGGTCATTGATCCATTGGTTTTTTAGGAGCATGTTGTTAAGCCTCCATGTGTTTGTGGGCTTTTTCATTTTCTTTGCATAATATACTTCTTGTTTCATACCTTTGTGGTCTGAGGAGCTGGTTGGTACAATTTCCATCTTTTTGAATTTACTGAGGCTTTTTTTGTGGCCTAGTATATGATCTATTCTTGAAAATGTTCCATGTGCACTTGAGAAGAATGTGTATCCTGCCATTTTGGGTGTAGAGTTCTGTAGATGTCTGTTAGGTCCATCTGTTCTAGGGTGTCGTTCAGGGCTTCTGTGTCCTTCCTTATTTTCTGTCTGGTTGATCTGTCCTTTGAGTGGTGTGTTGAAGTCTCCTAAAATGAACGCATTGCATTCTATTTCCCCCTTTAATTCTGTTAGTTCTTGTTTCACATATGTTGGTGCTCCCTCCTGTGTTGGATGCATGGATATTTATAATGGTTATATCCACTCTTTGGACTGACCCCTTTATCATTATATCCTGTCCTTCCTTGTCTCTTGTTACTTTCTTTGTTTTGAAGTCTATTTTGTCTGATACAGGTACTGCAACACCTGTGTTTTTCTCCCTATTGTTTGCATGAAATATCTTTTTCCATCCCTTCACTTTGGGTCTTTGTATGTCTTTGGGTTTGAAGTGAGTCTCTTGTAGGCAGCATATAGATGGGTCTTGCTTTTTTAGCCACTGTGCAATTCTGTCTTTTGGTTGTTGCATTCAGTCCATTTAGATTTAGGGTAATTATTGATAGATATATACTTACTGCCAATGCCAGGCTTTGGATATGTGGTTACCAAAGGTTTAAGGGCAGGAGGGCCTGCCGCATGTCCTTAGGGGGCAAGCCATGCGGCAAGCCGCCTGGGCTTGCTGGTCTGTGCAAAATTCCAAGCAGGCAGTTCGACAAGTGAGAAAACACATGAGGGTGGCGGGGAGGGGGGGGCACGCGGGGCCCACGAGCCACCTCCCTTTGGCCAATCAGCAGCTGCAGCGGGCACCTGTGGGGGTGCACTTTCTCCCCTGCACCGGGAGAGGAGGAAAACGAAAGCAGCGTCTCCTCAGCTGCAGTCAGACTCCTCGCGAGGCGTGGCATGGACCGGGTGCTCTTGCTGCAGGGTCGCTGAAGGCATTCTGACGGGAATTGCCATGCTGACAATTTGGCTGCTGCCGCCGCCGCTGCCATGCCCTTCAAAGCCTGCACACACACACACCCCGCCATTAATGGGCCATTCTGCGAGCACGTGAGGGCCCTAAGCCATGGGTAGGTTGCAGCCCCTCAATATGGCCTACGGGGCTCCCTTCCCCACCCCAAGCAGCTGTGGCGGCTGCGCTGCTGAGTCCGCGCAGTGCCCGAGAGCCCTGACAGGACGTGGGGTGTTGCCGCGGGCGGCCGACTCCAAAGTTGAGGGCAGCCTGGCGGCGCAGGTGGTGGCCGCTCATGACGCTCCAGCTACACTTGCTCCAGGCGCTGGTTTAAGGTAGGCGGGGCGTGGGCGCGGGGACCCCTGAGGTGCAGGCAGGTGGGCTGTGTGTTTAGTGGGATGTGGGCCCCAGGCAGCAGGTTCTGTGACTGCTGCTGTTTTGTTCCTTCAGTTTTTCTTTGCTGTTATACTTCACAAATGAGGGAAATCATTAGGTACTTGTCTGTCACTGCCTGGCTTATTTCACTGAGCATAATACCCTCTATCTCCATCCATGCTGTTGCAATTGATAGGATTTGTTTATTTCTTATGGCTGAGTAGTATTCCATTGCGTAAGTGTACCAGCTCTCCTTTATCCATTCATCTACTGATGGACACTTAGGTTGCTTCCATATCTAGGCTATTGTAAACATGCCGCAGTAAACATAGGGGTGCATCTGTCTTTTTCAAACTGGGCTGCTGCATTCTTAGGGTAAATTCCTAGAAGTAGAATTCCTGGGTCAAATGGTATTCCTATTTTGAGCATTCTGAGGAACCTCCATACTGCTTTCCACAATGGTTGAACTAGTTTACATTCCCACCAGCAGTGTAGGAGGGTTCCCCTTTCTCCACAACCTCGCCAACATTTGTTGTTGTTTGTCTTTTCAATGATGGCGATCCTTACTGGTGTGAGGTGATATCTCATTGTGGTTTTAATTTGCATTTCTCTGATGATTAGCGATGTAGAGCATCTTTTCATGTGCCTGTTAGCCTTCTGGGTTTCTTCTTTGGAGAACTGTCTATTCAGCTCCTCTGCCAATTTTTTAATTGGATTATTTGCTTTTTTTTTGTTGAGGCATGTGAGCTCTTTATATATTTTGGACGTCAATCCTTTATCGGATCTTTCATTTATGAATATGTTGTCCCATACTGTAGGATACCTTTTTGTTCTATTGATGGTGTCCTTTGCTGTACAGAAGCTTTTTAGCTTGATATAGTCCCACTTGTTCATTTTTGCCTTTGTTTCCCTTGCCCGGGGAGATATGTTCATGAAGAAGTCACTCATGTTTATGTCCATGAGATTTTTGCCTATGTTTTTTTCTACATGGTTTCATGACTTACATTCAGGTCTTTGATCCATTTGGAGTTTACTTTTGTGTATGGGGTTAGACAGTGATCCAGTTTCATTCTCTTACATGTAGCTGTCCAGTTTTGCCAGCACCATCTGTTGAAGAGACTGTCATTTCCCCATTGTATGTCCATGGCTCCGTTATCATATATTAATTGACCATATACGTTTGGGTTAATGTCTGGAGTCTCCATTCTCTTCCACTGGTCTGTGGCTCTGTTCTTGTACCAGTACCAAATTGTATTGATTACTGTGACTTTGTAGTAGAGCTTGGAGTTGGGGAGCGAGATCCCCCCCACTTTATTCTTCATTCTCAGGATTGCTTTGGCTATTCGGGGTCTTTGACGGTTCCATATGAATTTTTTAACTATTTGTTCCAGTTCATTGAAGAATGCTGTTGGTAATTTGATAGGGATTGCATTGGATCTGTATACTGCTTTGGGCAGGATGGCCATTTTGATGATATTAATTCTTCCTAGCCATTTATTGGTATCTTTAATTTCTCTAATGAGTGTCTTGTAATTTCATGGTATATGTCTTTCAATTCCTTGGTTAGGTTTATTCCTAGGTATTTTATTCTTTTAGATGCAATTGTGAATGGAATTGATTTCTTGATTTCTTTCTCCTAATTCATCATTATTGTATATGAATGCAAGATTTCTATGTGTTAATTTTGTCTCCTTCAACATTGCTGAATTCAAATATTAGATCTCATAGTTTTGTTGTGGATTCTTCTTGTTTTCTTATGTACCATATCGCATCATCTGCAAACAGTCAGAGTTTCAATTCTTCGTTACCAATCTGGATGCCTTTTATTTCTTTGTGTTGTCTGATTGCCGTGGCTAGGACCTCCAGAACTACGTGGACTAAAAGGAGGGAGATTGGGCATCCTTCTCTTATTCCCAATCTTAAAGGAAATGCTCTCAGCTTCTCTCTGTTAAGTATGATGTTGGCTGTGCCTTTGTCATATATGGACTTGATTATGTTGAGGTACTTGCCCTCATACCCATTTTGTTGGGAATTTTTATCACAAATGGATGTTGAATTTTGTTGAATAGTTTTTCAGCATCTATGGAGATGATCATGTGGTTTTTACCCTTTTTGTTGATGTGGTGGATGATGATGATAGGTTTTAAAATGTTGTACCATCCTTGCATTCCTGGAATAAATCCTGCTTTATCATTATGGATGATCTTTCTGATGTATTTTTGTATTTGGTTTGGAGTATTTTGTTGAGTAGTTTGCATCTATACTCATCAGGGATGTTGGACTGTGATTTTCCTTCTTTGTGGTGTCTTTGCCTGGTTTTGGCATTAAAGTGATGCTGGCCTCATAGAATGAGTGTAAGTCCCTCCTCTTCTACGTTTTGGAAAACTTTAAGGGGGATGGGTATTAGGTCTTCACTAAATGTTTGATAAAATTCAGCATTGAAGCCATGTGGTCCAGGGATTTTGTTCTTAGGTAGTTTGTTGATTACAAATTAAATTTCGTTGCTGGTAATTGGTCTGTTCAGATTTTCTGTTTCTCCCTGGGTCAGCCTTGCTAGGTCGTATTTTTATAGAAAGTTGTCCATTTCTTCTAGGGTATGCAGTTTGTCAGCATATCATTTTTCATAGTATTCTCTAATAATTTTTTTTCCTGTGGCATCTGTAGTGATTTTTCATTTCTCATTTCTGATTTTGTTTATGCATGTAGACACTCTTTTTCTTGATAAGTCTGGCTAGGGGTTTATTTATTTTATTTTCTCAATGAACCAGCTCCTGCTTTCATTGATTTCTGTTGTTTTATTTTTCTCAGTTTTATTTTTTTCTGCTCAAATCTTTATTATGTCCCTCCTCCTTCTGACTTTGGGCCTCAGGTTTTCTTCTTTTCTAGTTTCATTAATTGTGAGTTTAGACTGTTCATATGGGATTGTTGTTGTCTCCTGAGGTAGGCCTGTATTGCAATATTCTTCCCTCTTAGCATGGCCTTTGCTGCATCCCACAGATATTGCAGTGTTGAATTATTGTTGTCATGTGTTTCCATAAATTGCGTGTTCTCAGTTTTTACTTGGTCATTGATCCATTGGTTTTTTAGGAGCATGTTGTTAAGCCTCCATGTGTTTGTGGGCTTTTTCATTTTCTTTGCATAATATACTTCTTGTTTCATACCTTTGTGGTCTGAGGAGCTGGTTGGTACAATTTCCATCTTTTTGAATTTACTGAGGCTTTTTTTGTGGCCTAGTATATGATCTATTCTTGAAAATGTTCCATGTGCACTTGAGAAGAATGTGTATCCTGCCATTTTGGGTGTAGAGTTCTGTAGATGTCTGTTAGGTCCATCTGTTCTAGGGTGTCGTTCAGGGCTTCTGTGTCCTTCCTTATTTTCTGTCTGGTTGATCTGTCCTTTGAGTGGTGTGTTGAAGTCTCCTAAAATGAACGCATTGCATTCTATTTCCCCCTTTAATTCTGTTAGTTCTTGTTTCACATATGTTGGTGCTCCCTCCTGTGTTGGATGCATGGATATTTATAATGGTTATATCCACTCTTTGGACTGACCCCTTTATCATTATATCCTGTCCTTCCTTGTCTCTTGTTACTTTCTTTGTTTTGAAGTCTATTTTGTCTGATACAGGTACTGCAACACCTGTGTTTTTCTCCCTATTGTTTGCATGAAATATCTTTTTCCATCCCTTCACTTTGGGTCTTTGTATGTCTTTGGGTTTGAAGTGAGTCTCTTGTAGGCAGCATATAGATGGGTCTTGCTTTTTTAGCCACTGTGCAATTCTGTCTTTTGGTTGTTGCATTCAGTCCATTTAGATTTAGGGTAATTATTGATAGATATATACTTACTGCCAATGCCAGGCTTTGGATATGTGGTTACCAAAGGTTTAAGGGCAGGAGGGCCTGCCGCATGTCCTTAGGGGGCAAGCCATGCGGCAAGCCGCCTGGGCTTGCTGGTCTGTGCAAAATTCCAAGCAGGCAGTTCGACAAGTGAGAAAACACATGAGGGTGGCGGGGAGGGGGGGGCACGCGGGGCCCACGAGCCACCTCCCTTTGGCCAATCAGCAGCTGCAGCGGGCACCTGTGGGGGTGCACTTTCTCCCCTGCACCGGGAGAGGAGGAAAACGAAAGCAGCGTCTCCTCAGCTGCAGTCAGACTCCTCGCGAGGCGTGGCATGGACCGGGTGCTCTTGCTGCAGGGTCGCTGAAGGCATTCTGACGGGAATTGCCATGCTGACAATTTGGCTGCTGCCGCCGCCGCTGCCATGCCCTTCAAAGCCTGCACACACACACCCCCCCGCCATTAATGGGCCATTCTGCGAGCACGTGAGGGCCCTAAGCCATGGGTAGGTTGCAGCCCCTCAATATGGCCTACGGGGCTCCCTTCCCCACCCCAAGCAGCTGTGGCGGCTGCGCTGCTGAGTCCGCGCAGTGCCCGAGAGCCCTGACAGGACGTGGGGTGTTGCCGCGGGCGGCCGACTCCAAAGTTGAGGGCAGCCTGGCGGCGCAGGTGGTGGCCGCTCATGACGCTCCAGCTACACTTGCTCCAGGCGCTGGTTTAAGGTAGGCGGGGCGTGGGCGCGGGGACCCCTGAGGTGCAGGCAGGTGGGCTGTGTGTTTAGTGGGATGTGGGCCCCAGGCAGCAGGTTCTGTGACTGCTGCTGTTTTGTTCCTTCAGTTTTTCTTTGCTGTTATACTTCACAAATGAGGGAAATCATTAGGTACTTGTCTGTCACTGCCTGGCTTATTTCACTGAGCATAATACCCTCTATCTCCATCCATGTTGTTGCAATTGATAGGATTTGTTTATTTCTTATGGCTGAGTAGTATTCCATTGCGTAAGTGTACCAGCTCTCCTTTATCCATTCATCTACTGATGGACACTTAGGTTGCTTCCATATCTAGGCTATTGTAAACATGCCGCAGTAAACATAGGGGTGCATCTGTCTTTTTCAAACTGGGCTGCTGCATTCTTAGGGTAAATTCCTAGAAGTAGAATTCCTGGGTCAAATGGTATTCCTATTTTGAGCATTCTGAGGAACCTCCATACTGCTTTCCACAATGGTTGAACTAGTTTACATTCCCACCAGCAGTGTAGGAGGGTTCCCCTTTCTCCACAACCTCGCCAACATTTGTTGTTGTTTGTCTTTTCAATGATGGCGATCCTTACTGGTGTGAGGTGATATCTCATTGTGGTTTTAATTTGCATTTCTCTGATGATTAGCGATGTAGAGCATCTTTTCATGTGCCTGTTAGCCTTCTGGGTTTCTTCTTTGGAGAACTGTCTATTCAGCTCCTCTGCCAATTTTTTAATTGGATTATTTGCTTTTTTTTTGTTGAGGCATGTGAGCTCTTTATATATTTTGGACGTCAATCCTTTATCGGATCTTTCATTTATGAATATGTTGTCCCATACTGTAGGATACCTTTTTGTTCTATTGATGGTGTCCTTTGCTGTACAGAAGCTTTTTAGCTTGATATAGTCCCACTTGTTCATTTTTGCCTTTGTTTCCCTTGCCCGGGGAGATATGTTCATGAAGAAGTCACTCATGTTTATGTCCATGAGATTTTTGCCTATGTTTTTTTCTACATGGTTTCATGACTTACATTCAGGTCTTTGATCCATTTGGAGTTTACTTTTGTGTATGGGGTTAGACAGTGATCCAGTTTCATTCTCTTACATGTAGCTGTCCAGTTTTGCCAGCACCATCTGTTGAAGAGACTGTCATTTCCCCATTGTATGTCCATGGCTCCGTTATCATATATTAATTGACCATATACGTTTGGGTTAATGTCTGGAGTCTCCATTCTCTTCCACTGGTCTGTGGCTCTGTTCTTGTACCAGTACCAAATTGTATTGATTACTGTGACTTTGTAGTAGAGCTTGGAGTTGGGGAGCGAGATCCCCCCCACTTTATTCTTCATTCTCAGGATTGCTTTGGCTATTCGGGGTCTTTGACGGTTCCATATGAATTTTTTAACTATTTGTTCCAGTTCATTGAAGAATGCTGTTGGTAATTTGATAGGGATTGCATTGGATCTGTATACTGCTTTGGGCAGGATGGCCATTTTGATGATATTAATTCTTCCTAGCCATTTATTGGTATCTTTAATTTCTCTAATGAGTGTCTTGTAATTTCATGGTATATGTCTTTCAATTCCTTGGTTAGGTTTATTCCTAGGTATTTTATTCTTTTAGATGCAATTGTGAATGGAATTGATTTCTTGATTTCTTTCTCCTAATTCATCATTATTGTATATGAATGCAAGATTTCTATGTGTTAATTTTGTCTCCTTCAACATTGCTGAATTCAAATATTAGATCTCATAGTTTTGTTGTGGATTCTTCTTGTTTTCTTATGTACCATATCGCATCATCTGCAAACAGTCAGAGTTTCAATTCTTCGTTACCAATCTGGATGCCTTTTATTTCTTTGTGTTGTCTGATTGCCGTGGCTAGGACCTCCAGAACTACGTGGACTAAAAGGAGGGAGATTGGGCATCCTTCTCTTATTCCCAATCTTAAAGGAAATGCTCTCAGCTTCTCTCTGTTAAGTATGATGTTGGCTGTGCCTTTGTCATATATGGACTTGATTATGTTGAGGTACTTGCCCTCATACCCATTTTGTTGGGAATTTTTATCACAAATGGATGTTGAATTTTGTTGAATAGTTTTTCAGCATCTATGGAGATGATCATGTGGTTTTTACCCTTTTTGTTGATGTGGTGGATGATGATGATAGGTTTTAAAATGTTGTACCATCCTTGCATTCCTGGAATAAATCCTGCTTTATCATTATGGATGATCTTTCTGATGTATTTTTGTATTTGGTTTGGAGTATTTTGTTGAGTAGTTTGCATCTATACTCATCAGGGATGTTGGACTGTGATTTTCCTTCTTTGTGGTGTCTTTGCCTGGTTTTGGCATTAAAGTGATGCTGGCCTCATAGAATGAGTGTAAGTCCCTCCTCTTCTACGTTTTGGAAAACTTTAAGGGGGATGGGTATTAGGTCTTCACTAAATGTTTGATAAAATTCAGCATTGAAGCCATGTGGTCCAGGGATTTTGTTCTTAGGTAGTTTGTTGATTACAAATTAAATTTCGTTGCTGGTAATTGGTCTGTTCAGATTTTCTGTTTCTCCCTGGGTCAGCCTTGCTAGGTCGTATTTTTATAGAAAGTTGTCCATTTCTTCTAGGGTATGCAGTTTGTCAGCATATCATTTTTCATAGTATTCTCTAATAATTTTTTTTCCTGTGGCATCTGTAGTGATTTTTCATTTCTCATTTCTGATTTTGTTTATGCATGTAGACACTCTTTTTCTTGATAAGTCTGGCTAGGGGTTTATTTATTTTATTTTCTCAATGAACCAGCTCCTGCTTTCATTGATTTCTGTTGTTTTATTTTTCTCAGTTTTATTTTTTTCTGCTCAAATCTT
The DNA here is from genome assembly GCF_030020395.1 of Manis pentadactyla. Taxonomy (NCBI): domain Eukaryota; kingdom Metazoa; phylum Chordata; class Mammalia; order Pholidota; family Manidae; genus Manis; species Manis pentadactyla. The sequence continues at coordinate 79,514,189 of NC_080024.1, forward strand.
TATTATGTCCCTCCTCCTTCTGACTTTGGGCCTCAGGTTTTCTTCTTTTCTAGTTTCATTAATTGTGAGTTTAGACTGTTCATATGGGATTGTTGTTGTCTCCTGAGGTAGGCCTGTATTGCAATATTCTTCCCTCTTAGCATGGCCTTTGCTGCATCCCACAGATATTGCAGTGTTGAATTATTGTTGTCATGTGTTTCCATAAATTGCGTGTTCTCAGTTTTTACTTGGTCATTGATCCATTGGTTTTTTAGGAGCATGTTGTTAAGCCTCCATGTGTTTGTGGGCTTTTTCATTTTCTTTGCATAATATACTTCTTGTTTCATACCTTTGTGGTCTGAGGAGCTGGTTGGTACAATTTCCATCTTTTTGAATTTACTGAGGCTTTTTTTGTGGCCTAGTATATGATCTATTCTTGAAAATGTTCCATGTGCACTTGAGAAGAATGTGTATCCTGCCATTTTGGGTGTAGAGTTCTGTAGATGTCTGTTAGGTCCATCTGTTCTAGGGTGTCGTTCAGGGCTTCTGTGTCCTTCCTTATTTTCTGTCTGGTTGATCTGTCCTTTGAGTGGTGTGTTGAAGTCTCCTAAAATGAACGCATTGCATTCTATTTCCCCCTTTAATTCTGTTAGTTCTTGTTTCACATATGTTGGTGCTCCCTCCTGTGTTGGATGCATGGATATTTATAATGGTTATATCCACTCTTTGGACTGACCCCTTTATCATTATATCCTGTCCTTCCTTGTCTCTTGTTACTTTCTTTGTTTTGAAGTCTATTTTGTCTGATACAGGTACTGCAACACCTGTGTTTTTCTCCCTATTGTTTGCATGAAATATCTTTTTCCATCCCTTCACTTTGGGTCTTTGTATGTCTTTGGGTTTGAAGTGAGTCTCTTGTAGGCAGCATATAGATGGGTCTTGCTTTTTTAGCCACTGTGCAATTCTGTCTTTTGGTTGTTGCATTCAGTCCATTTAGATTTAGGGTAATTATTGATAGATATATACTTACTGCCAATGCCAGGCTTTGGATATGTGGTTACCAAAGGTTTAAGGGCAGGAGGGCCTGCCGCATGTCCTTAGGGGGCAAGCCATGCGGCAAGCCGCCTGGGCTTGCTGGTCTGTGCAAAATTCCAAGCAGGCAGTTCGACAAGTGAGAAAACACATGAGGGTGGCGGGGAGGGGGGGGCACGCGGGGCCCACGAGCCACCTCCCTTTGGCCAATCAGCAGCTGCAGCGGGCACCTGTGGGGGTGCACTTTCTCCCCTGCACCGGGAGAGGAGGAAAACGAAAGCAGCGTCTCCTCAGCTGCAGTCAGACTCCTCGCGAGGCGTGGCATGGACCGGGTGCTCTTGCTGCAGGGTCGCTGAAGGCATTCTGACGGGAATTGCCATGCTGACAATTTGGCTGCTGCCGCCGCCGCTGCCATGCCCTTCAAAGCCTGCACACACACACCCCCCCGCCATTAATGGGCCATTCTGCGAGCACGTGAGGGCCCTAAGCCATGGGTAGGTTGCAGCCCCTCAATATGGCCTACGGGGCTCCCTTCCCCACCCCAAGCAGCTGTGGCGGCTGCGCTGCTGAGTCCGCGCAGTGCCCGAGAGCCCTGACAGGACGTGGGGTGTTGCCGCGGGCGGCCGACTCCAAAGTTGAGGGCAGCCTGGCGGCGCAGGTGGTGGCCGCTCATGACGCTCCAGCTACACTTGCTCCAGGCGCTGGTTTAAGGTAGGCGGGGCGTGGGCGCGGGGACCCCTGAGGTGCAGGCAGGTGGGCTGTGTGTTTAGTGGGATGTGGGCCCCAGGCAGCAGGTTCTGTGACTGCTGCTGTTTTGTTCCTTCAGTTTTTCTTTGCTGTTATACTTCACAAATGAGGGAAATCATTAGGTACTTGTCTGTCACTGCCTGGCTTATTTCACTGAGCATAATACCCTCTATCTCCATCCATGTTGTTGCAATTGATAGGATTTGTTTATTTCTTATGGCTGAGTAGTATTCCATTGCGTAAGTGTACCAGCTCTCCTTTATCCATTCATCTACTGATGGACACTTAGGTTGCTTCCATATCTAGGCTATTGTAAACATGCCGCAGTAAACATAGGGGTGCATCTGTCTTTTTCAAACTGGGCTGCTGCATTCTTAGGGTAAATTCCTAGAAGTAGAATTCCTGGGTCAAATGGTATTCCTATTTTGAGCATTCTGAGGAACCTCCATACTGCTTTCCACAATGGTTGAACTAGTTTACATTCCCACCAGCAGTGTAGGAGGGTTCCCCTTTCTCCACAACCTCGCCAACATTTGTTGTTGTTTGTCTTTTCAATGATGGCGATCCTTACTGGTGTGAGGTGATATCTCATTGTGGTTTTAATTTGCATTTCTCTGATGATTAGCGATGTAGAGCATCTTTTCATGTGCCTGTTAGCCTTCTGGGTTTCTTCTTTGGAGAACTGTCTATTCAGCTCCTCTGCCAATTTTTTAATTGGATTATTTGCTTTTTTTTTGTTGAGGCATGTGAGCTCTTTATATATTTTGGACGTCAATCCTTTATCGGATCTTTCATTTATGAATATGTTGTCCCATACTGTAGGATACCTTTTTGTTCTATTGATGGTGTCCTTTGCTGTACAGAAGCTTTTTAGCTTGATATAGTCCCACTTGTTCATTTTTGCCTTTGTTTCCCTTGCCCGGGGAGATATGTTCATGAAGAAGTCACTCATGTTTATGTCCATGAGATTTTTGCCTATGTTTTTTTCTACATGGTTTCATGACTTACATTCAGGTCTTTGATCCATTTGGAGTTTACTTTTGTGTATGGGGTTAGACAGTGATCCAGTTTCATTCTCTTACATGTAGCTGTCCAGTTTTGCCAGCACCATCTGTTGAAGAGACTGTCATTTCCCCATTGTATGTCCATGGCTCCGTTATCATATATTAATTGACCATATACGTTTGGGTTAATGTCTGGAGTCTCCATTCTCTTCCACTGGTCTGTGGCTCTGTTCTTGTACCAGTACCAAATTGTATTGATTACTGTGACTTTGTAGTAGAGCTTGGAGTTGGGGAGCGAGATCCCCCCCACTTTATTCTTCATTCTCAGGATTGCTTTGGCTATTCGGGGTCTTTGACGGTTCCATATGAATTTTTTAACTATTTGTTCCAGTTCATTGAAGAATGCTGTTGGTAATTTGATAGGGATTGCATTGGATCTGTATACTGCTTTGGGCAGGATGGCCATTTTGATGATATTAATTCTTCCTAGCCATTTATTGGTATCTTTAATTTCTCTAATGAGTGTCTTGTAATTTCATGGTATATGTCTTTCAATTCCTTGGTTAGGTTTATTCCTAGGTATTTTATTCTTTTAGATGCAATTGTGAATGGAATTGATTTCTTGATTTCTTTCTCCTAATTCATCATTATTGTATATGAATGCAAGATTTCTATGTGTTAATTTTGTCTCCTTCAACATTGCTGAATTCAAATATTAGATCTCATAGTTTTGTTGTGGATTCTTCTTGTTTTCTTATGTACCATATCGCATCATCTGCAAACAGTCAGAGTTTCAATTCTTCGTTACCAATCTGGATGCCTTTTATTTCTTTGTGTTGTCTGATTGCCGTGGCTAGGACCTCCAGAACTACGTGGACTAAAAGGAGGGAGATTGGGCATCCTTCTCTTATTCCCAATCTTAAAGGAAATGCTCTCAGCTTCTCTCTGTTAAGTATGATGTTGGCTGTGCCTTTGTCATATATGGACTTGATTATGTTGAGGTACTTGCCCTCATACCCATTTTGTTGGGAATTTTTATCACAAATGGATGTTGAATTTTGTTGAATAGTTTTTCAGCATCTATGGAGATGATCATGTGGTTTTTACCCTTTTTGGTGATGTGGTGGATGATGATGATAGGTTTTAAAATGTTGTACCATCCTTGCATTCCTGGAATAAATCCTGCTTTATCATTATGGATGATCTTTCTGATGTATTTTTGTATTTGGTTTGGAGTATTTTGTTGAGTAGTTTGCATCTATACTCATCAGGGATGTTGGACTGTGATTTTCCTTCTTTGTGGTGTCTTTGCCTGGTTTTGGCATTAAAGTGATGCTGGCCTCATAGAATGAGTGTAAGTCCCTCCTCTTCTACGTTTTGGAAAACTTTAAGGGGGATGGGTATTAGGTCTTCACTAAATGTTTGATAAAATTCAGCATTGAAGCCATGTGGTCCAGGGATTTTGTTCTTAGGTAGTTTGTTGATTACAAATTAAATTTCGTTGCTGGTAATTGGTCTGTTCAGATTTTCTGTTTCTCCCTGGGTCAGCCTTGCTAGGTTGTATTTTTATAGAAAGTTGTCCATTTCTTCTAGGGTATGCAGTTTGTCAGCATATCATTTTTCATAGTATTCTCTAATAATTTTTTTTCCTGTGGCATCTGTAGTGATTTTTCATTTCTCATTTCTGATTTTGTTTATGCATGTAGACACTCTTTTTCTTGATAAGTCTGGCTAGGGGTTTATTTATTTTATTTTCTCAATGAACCAGCTCCTGCTTTCATTGATTTCTGTTGTTTTATTTTTCTCAGTTTTATTTTTTTCTGCTCAAATCTTTATTATGTCCCTCCTCCTTCTGACTTTGGGCCTCAGGTTTTCTTCTTTTCTAGTTTCATTAATTGTGAGTTTAGACTGTTCATATGGGATTGTTGTTGTCTCCTGAGGTAGGCCTGTATTGCAATATTCTTCCCTCTTAGCATGGCCTTTGCTGCATCCCACAGATATTGCAGTGTTGAATTATTGTTGTCATGTGTTTCCATAAATTGCGTGTTCTCAGTTTTTACTTGGTCATTGATCCATTGGTTTTTTAGGAGCATGTTGTTAAGCCTCCATGTGTTTGTGGGCTTTTTCATTTTCTTTGCATAATATACTTCTTGTTTCATACCTTTGTGGTCTGAGGAGCTGGTTGGTACAATTTCCATCTTTTTGAATTTACTGAGGCTTTTTTTGTGGCCTAGTATATGATCTATTCTTGAAAATGTTCCATGTGCACTTGAGAAGAATGTGTATCCTGCCATTTTGGGTGTAGAGTTCTGTAGATGTCTGTTAGGTCCATCTGTTCTAGGGTGTCGTTCAGGGCTTCTGTGTCCTTCCTTATTTTCTGTCTGGTTGATCTGTCCTTTGAGTGGTGTGTTGAAGTCTCCTAAAATGAACGCATTGCATTCTATTTCCCCCTTTAATTCTGTTAGTTCTTGTTTCACATATGTTGGTGCTCCCTCCTGTGTTGGATGCATGGATATTTATAATGGTTATATCCACTCTTTGGACTGACCCCTTTATCATTATATCCTGTCCTTCCTTGTCTCTTGTTACTTTCTTTGTTTTGAAGTCTATTTTGTCTGATACAGGTACTGCAACACCTGTGTTTTTCTCCCTATTGTTTGCATGAAATATCTTTTTCCATCCCTTCACTTTGGGTCTTTGTATGTCTTTGGGTTTGAAGTGAGTCTCTTGTAGGCAGCATATAGATGGGTCTTGCTTTTTTAGCCACTGTGCAATTCTGTCTTTTGGTTGTTGCATTCAGTCCATTTAGATTTAGGGTAATTATTGATAGATATATACTTACTGCCAATGCCAGGCTTTGGATATGTGGTTACCAAAGGTTTAAGGGCAGGAGGGCCTGCCGCATGTCCTTAGGGGGCAAGCCATGCGGCAAGCCGCCTGGGCTTGCTGGTCTGTGCAAAATTCCAAGCAGGCAGTTCGACAAGTTAGAAAACACATGAGGGTGGCGGGGAGGGGGGGGCACGCGGGGCCCACGAGCCACCTCCCTTTGGCCAATCAGCAGCTGCAGCGGGCACCTGTGGGGGTGCACTTTCTCCCCTGCACCGGGAGAGGAGGAAAACGAAAGCAGCGTCTCCTCAGCTGCAGTCAGACTCCTCGCGAGGCGTGGCATGGACCGGGTGCTCTTGCTGCAGGGTCGCTGAAGGCATTCTGACGGGAATTGCCATGCTGACAATTTGGCTGCTGCCGCCGCCGCTGCCATACCCTTCAAAGCCTGCACACACACACCCCCCCGCCATTAATGGGCCATTCTGCGAGCACGTGAGGGCCCTAAGCCATGGGTAGGTTGCAGCCCCTCAATATGGCCTACGGGGCTCCCTTCCCCACCCCAAGCAGCTGTGGCGGCTGCGCTGCTGAGTCCGCGCAGTGCCCGAGAGCCCTGACAGGACGTGGGGTGTTGCCGCGGGCGGCCGACTCCAAAGTTGAGGGCAGCCTGGCGGCGCAGGTGGTGGCCGCTCATGACGCTCCAGCTACACTTGCTCCAGGCGCTGGTTTAAGGTAGGCGGGGCGTGGGCGCGGGGACCCCTGAGGTGCAGGCAGGTGGGCTGTGTGTTTAGTGGGATGTGGGCCCCAGGCAGCAGGTTCTGTGACTGCTGCTGTTTTGTTCCTTCAGTTTTTCTTTGCTGTTATACTTCACAAATGAGGGAAATCATTAGGTACTTGTCTGTCACTGCCTGGCTTATTTCACTGAGCATAATACCCTCTATCTCCATCCATGTTGTTGCAATTGATAGGATTTGTTTATTTCTTATGGCTGAGTAGTATTCCATTGCGTAAGTGTACCAGCTCTCCTTTATCCATTCATCTACTGATGGACACTTAGGTTGCTTCCATATCTAGGCTATTGTAAACATGCCGCAGTAAACATAGGGGTGCATCTGTCTTTTTCAAACTGGGCTGCTGCATTCTTAGGGTAAATTCCTAGAAGTAGAATTCCTGGGTCAAATGGTATTCCTATTTTGAGCATTCTGAGGAACCTCCATACTGCTTTCCACAATGGTTGAACTAGTTTACATTCCCACCAGCAGTGTAGGAGGGTTCCCCTTTCTCCACAACCTCGCCAACATTTGTTGTTGTTTGTCTTTTCAATGATGGCGATCCTTACTGGTGTGAGGTGATATCTCATTGTGGTTTTAATTTGCATTTCTCTGATGATTAGCGATGTAGAGCATCTTTTCATGTGCCTGTTAGCCTTCTGGGTTTCTTCTTTGGAGAACTGTCTATTCAGCTCCTCTGCCAATTTTTTAATTGGATTATTTGCTTTTTTTTTGTTGAGGCATGTGAGCTCTTTATATATTTTGGACGTCAATCCTTTATCGGATCTTTCATTTATGAATATGTTGTCCCATACTGTAGGATACCTTTTTGTTCTATTGATGGTGTCCTTTGCTGTACAGAAGCTTTTTAGCTTGATATAGTCCCACTTGTTCATTTTTGCCTTTGTTTCCCTTGCCCGGGGAGATATGTTCATGAAGAAGTCACTCATGTTTATGTCCATGAGATTTTTGCCTATGTTTTTTTCTACATGGTTTCATGACTTACATTCAGGTCTTTGATCCATTTGGAGTTTACTTTTGTGTATGGGGTTAGACAGTGATCCAGTTTCATTCTCTTACATGTAGCTGTCCAGTTTTGCCAGCACCATCTGTTGAAGAGACTGTCATTTCCCCATTGTATGTCCATGGCTCCGTTATCATATATTAATTGACCATATACGTTTGGGTTAATGTCTGGAGTCTCCATTCTCTTCCACTGGTCTGTGGCTCTGTTCTTGTACCAGTACCAAATTGTATTGATTACTGTGACTTTGTAGTAGAGCTTGGAGTTGGGGAGCGAGATCCCCCCCACTTTATTCTTCATTCTCAGGATTGCTTTGGCTATTCGGGGTCTTTGACGGTTCCATATGAATTTTTTAACTATTTGTTCCAGTTCATTGAAGAATGCTGTTGGTAATTTGATAGGGATTGCATTGGATCTGTATACTGCTTTGGGCAGGATGGCCATTTTGATGATATTAATTCTTCCTAGCCATTTATTGGTATCTTTAATTTCTCTAATGAGTGTCTTGTAATTTCATGGTATATGTCTTTCAATTCCTTGGTTAGGTTTATTCCTAGGTATTTTATTCTTTTAGATGCAATTGTGAATGGAATTGATTTCTTGATTTCTTTCTCCTAATTCATCATTATTGTATATGAATGCAAGATTTCTATGTGTTAATTTTGTCTCCTTCAACATTGCTGAATTCAAATATTAGATCTCATAGTTTTGTTGTGGATTCTTCTTGTTTTCTTATGTACCATATCGCATCATCTGCAAACAGTCAGAGTTTCAATTCTTCGTTACCAATCTGGATGCCTTTTATTTCTTTGTGTTGTCTGATTGCCGTGGCTAGGACCTCCAGAACTACGTGGACTAAAAGGAGGGAGATTGGGCATCCTTCTCTTATTCCCAATCTTAAAGGAAATGCTCTCAGCTTCTCTCTGTTAAGTATGATGTTGGCTGTGCCTTTGTCATATATGGACTTGATTATGTTGAGGTACTTGCCCTCATACCCATTTTGTTGGGAATTTTTATCACAAATGGATGTTGAATTTTGTTGAATAGTTTTTCAGCATCTATGGAGATGATCATGTGGTTTTTACCCTTTTTGTTGATGTGGTGGATGATGATGATAGGTTTTAAAATGTTGTACCATCCTTGCATTCCTGGAATAAATCCTGCTTTATCATTATGGATGATCTTTCTGATGTATTTTTGTATTTGGTTTGGAGTATTTTGTTGAGTAGTTTGCATCTATACTCATCAGGGATGTTGGACTGTGATTTTCCTTCTTTGTGGTGTCTTTGCCTGGTTTTGGCATTAAAGTGATGCTGGCCTCATAGAATGAGTGTAAGTCCCTCCTCTTCTACGTTTTGGAAAACTTTAAGGGGGATGGGTATTAGGTCTTCACTAAATGTTTGATAAAATTCAGCATTGAAGCCATGTGGTCCAGGGATTTTGTTCTTAGGTAGTTTGTTGATTACAAATTAAATTTCGTTGCTGGTAATTGGTCTGTTCAGATTTTCTGTTTCTCCCTGGGTCAGCCTTGCTAGGTTGTATTTTTATAGAAAGTTGTCCATTTCTTCTAGGGTATGCAGTTTGTCAGCATATCATTTTTCATAGTATTCTCTAATAATTTTTTTTCCTGTGGCATCTGTAGTGATTTTTCATTTCTCATTTCTGATTTTGTTTATGCATGTAGACACTCTTTTTCTTGATAAGTCTGGCTAGGGGTTTATTTATTTTATTTTCTCAATGAACCAGCTCCTGCTTTCATTGATTTCTGTTGTTTTATTTTTCTCAGTTTTATTTTTTTCTGCTCAAATCTTTATTATGTCCCTCCTCCTTCTGACTTTGGGCCTCAGGTTTTCTTCTTTTCTAGTTTCATTAATTGTGAGTTTAGACTGTTCATATGGGATTGTTGTTGTCTCCTGAGGTAGGCCTGTATTGCAATATTCTTCCCTCTTAGCATGGCCTTTGCTGCATCCCACAGATATTGCAGTGTTGAATTATTGTTGTCATGTGTTTCCATAAATTGCGTGTTCTCAGTTTTTACTTGGTCATTGATCCATTGGTTTTTTAGGAGCATGTTGTTAAGCCTCCATGTGTTTGTGGGCTTTTTCATTTTCTTTGCATAATATACTTCTTGTTTCATACCTTTGTGGTCTGAGGAGCTGGTTGGTACAATTTCCATCTTTTTGAATTTACTGAGGCTTTTTTTGTGGCCTAGTATATGATCTATTCTTGAAAATGTTCCATGTGCACTTGAGAAGAATGTGTATCCTGCCATTTTGGGTGTAGAGTTCTGTAGATGTCTGTTAGGTCCATCTGTTCTAGGGTGTCGTTCAGGGCTTCTGTGTCCTTCCTTATTTTCTGTCTGGTTGATCTGTCCTTTGAGTGGTGTGTTGAAGTCTCCTAAAATGAACGCATTGCATTCTATTTCCCCCTTTAATTCTGTTAGTTCTTGTTTCACATATGTTGGTGCTCCCTCCTGTGTTGGATGCATGGATATTTATAATGGTTATATCCACTCTTTGGACTGACCCCTTTATCATTATATCCTGTCCTTCCTTGTCTCTTGTTACTTTCTTTGTTTTGAAGTCTATTTTGTCTGATACAGGTACTGCAACACCTGTGTTTTTCTCCCTATTGTTTGCATGAAATATCTTTTTCCATCCCTTCACTTTGGGTCTTTGTATGTCTTTGGGTTTGAAGTGAGTCTCTTGTAGGCAGCATATAGATGGGTCTTGCTTTTTTAGCCACTGTGCAATTCTGTCTTTTGGTTGTTGCATTCAGTCCATTTAGATTTAGGGTAATTATTGATAGATATATACTTACTGCCAATGCCAGGCTTTGGATATGTGGTTACCAAAGGTTTAAGGGCAGGAGGGCCTGCCGCATGTCCTTAGGGGGCAAGCCATGCGGCAAGCCGCCTGGGCTTGCTGGTCTGTGCAAAATTCCAAGCAGGCAGTTCGACAAGTTAGAAAACACATGAGGGTGGCGGGGAGGGGGGGGCACGCGGGGCCCACGAGCCACCTCCCTTTGGCCAATCAGCAGCTGCAGCGGGCACCTGTGGGGGTGCACTTTCTCCCCTGCACCGGGAGAGGAGGAAAACGAAAGCAGCGTCTCCTCAGCTGCAGTCAGACTCCTCGCGAGGCGTGGCATGGACCGGGTGCTCTTGCTGCAGGGTCGCTGAAGGCATTCTGACGGGAATTGCCATGCTGACAATTTGGCTGCTGCCGCCGCCGCTGCCATACCCTTCAAAGCCTGCACACACACACCCCCCCGCCATTAATGGGCCATTCTGCGAGCACGTGAGGGCCCTAAGCCATGGGTAGGTTGCAGCCCCTCAATATGGCCTACGGGGCTCCCTTCCCCACCCCAAGCAGCTGTGGCGGCTGCGCTGCTGAGTCCGCGCAGTGCCCGAGAGCCCTGACAGGACGTGGGGTGTTGCCGCGGGCGGCCGACTCCAAAGTTGAGGGCAGCCTGGCGGCGCAGGTGGTGGCCGCTCATGACGCTCCAGCTACACTTGCTCCAGGCGCTGGTTTAAGGTAGGCGGGGCGTGGGCGCGGGGACCCCTGAGGTGCAGGCAGGTGGGCTGTGTGTTTAGTGGGATGTGGGCCCCAGGCAGCAGGTTCTGTGACTGCTGCTGTTTTGTTCCTTCAGTTTTTCTTTGCTGTTATACTTCACAAATGAGGGAAATCATTAGGTACTTGTCTGTCACTGCCTGGCTTATTTCACTGAGCATAATACCCTCTATCTCCATCCATGTTGTTGCAATTGATAGGATTTGTTTATTTCTTATGGCTGAGTAGTATTCCATTGCGTAAGTGTACCAGCTCTCCTTTATCCATTCATCTACTGATGGACACTTAGGTTGCTTCCATATCTAGGCTATTGTAAACATGCCGCAGTAAACATAGGGGTGCATCTGTCTTTTTCAAACTGGGCTGCTGCATTCTTAGGGTAAATTCCTAGAAGTAGAATTCCTGGGTCAAATGGTATTCCTATTTTGAGCATTCTGAGGAACCTCCATACTGCTTTCCACAATGGTTGAACTAGTTTACATTCCCACCAGCAGTGTAGGAGGGTTCCCCTTTCTCCACAACCTCGCCAACATTTGTTGTTGTTTGTCTTTTCAATGATGGCGATCCTTACTGGTGTGAGGTGATATCTCATTGTGGTTTTAATTTGCATTTCTCTGATGATTAGCGATGTAGAGCATCTTTTCATGTGCCTGTTAGCCTTCTGGGTTTCTTCTTTGGAGAACTGTCTATTCAGCTCCTCTGCCAATTTTTTAATTGGATTATTTGCTTTTTTTTTGTTGAGGCATGTGAGCTCTTTATATATTTTGGACGTCAATCCTTTATCGGATCTTTCATTTATGAATATGTTGTCCCATACTGTAGGATACCTTTTTGTTCTATTGATGGTGTCCTTTGCTGTACAGAAGCTTTTTAGCTTGATATAGTCCCACTTGTTCATTTTTGCCTTTGTTTCCCTTGCCCGGGGAGATATGTTCATGAAGAAGTCACTCATGTTTATGTCCATGAGATTTTTGCCTATGTTTTTTTCTACATGGTTTCATGACTTACATTCAGGTCTTTGATCCATTTGGAGTTTACTTTTGTGTATGGGGTTAGACAGTGATCCAGTTTCATTCTCTTACATGTAGCTGTCCAGTTTTGCCAGCACCATCTGTTGAAGAGACTGTCATTTCCCCATTGTATGTCCATGGCTCCGTTATCATATATTAATTGACCATATACGTTTGGGTTAATGTCTGGAGTCTCCATTCTCTTCCACTGGTCTGTGGCTCTGTTCTTGTACCAGTACCAAATTGTATTGATTACTGTGACTTTGTAGTAGAGCTTGGAGTTGGGGAGCGAGATCCCCCCCACTTTATTCTTCATTCTCAGGATTGCTTTGGCTATTCGGGGTCTTTGACGGTTCCATATGAATTTTTTAACTATTTGTTCCAGTTCATTGAAGAATGCTGTTGGTAATTTGATAGGGATTGCATTGGATCTGTATACTGCTTTGGGCAGGATGGCCATTTTGATGATATTAATTCTTCCTAGCCATTTATTGGTATCTTTAATTTCTCTAATGAGTGTCTTGTAATTTCATGGTATATGTCTTTCAATTCCTTGGTTAGGTTTATTCCTAGGTATTTTATTCTTTTAGATGCAATTGTGAATGGAATTGATTTCTTGATTTCTTTCTCCTAATTCATCATTATTGTATATGAATGCAAGATTTCTATGTGTTAATTTTGTCTCCTTCAACATTGCTGAATTCAAATATTAGATCTCATAGTTTTGTTGTGGATTCTTCTTGTTTTCTTATGTACCATATCGCATCATCTGCAAACAGTCAGAGTTTCAATTCTTCGTTACCAATCTGGATGCCTTTTATTTCTTTGTGTTGTCTGATTGCCGTGGCTAGGACCTCCAGAACTACGTGGACTAAAAGGAGGGAGATTGGGCATCCTTCTCTTATTCCCAATCTTAAAGGAAATGCTCTCAGCTTCTCTCTGTTAAGTATGATGTTGGCTGTGCCTTTGTCATATATGGACTTGATTATGTTGAGGTACTTGCCCTCATACCCATTTTGTTGGGAATTTTTATCACAAATGGATGTTGAATTTTGTTGAATAGTTTTTCAGCATCTATGGAGATGATCATGTGGTTTTTACCCTTTTTGTTGATGTGGTGGATGATGATGATAGGTTTTAAAATGTTGTACCATCCTTGCATTCCTGGAATAAATCCTGCTTTATCATTATGGATGATCTTTCTGATGTATTTTTGTATTTGGTTTGGAGTATTTTGTTGAGTAGTTTGCATCTATACTCATCAGGGATGTTGGACTGTGATTTTCCTTCTTTGTGGTGTCTTTGCCTGGTTTTGGCATTAAAGTGATGCTGGCCTCATAGAATGAGTGTAAGTCCCTCCTCTTCTACGTTTTGGAAAACTTTAAGGGGGATGGGTATTAGGTCTTCACTAAATGTTTGATAAAATTCAGCATTGAAGCCATGTGGTCCAGGGATTTTGTTCTTAGGTAGTTTGTTGATTACAAATTAAATTTCGTTGCTGGTAATTGGTCTGTTCAGATTTTCTGTTTCTCCCTGGGTCAGCCTTGCTAGGTTGTATTTTTATAGAAAGTTGTCCATTTCTTCTAGGGTATGCAGTTTGTCAGCATATCATTTTTCATAGTATTCTCTAATAATTTTTTTTCCTGTGGCATCTGTAGTGATTTTTCATTTCTCATTTCTGATTTTGTTTATGCATGTAGACACTCTTTTTCTTGATAAGTCTGGCTAGGGGTTTATTTATTTTATTTTCTCAATGAACCAGCTCCTGCTTTCATTGATTTCTGTTGTTTTATTTTTCTCAGTTTTATTTTTTTCTGCTCAAATCTTTATTATGTCCCTCCTCCTTCTGACTTTGGGCCTCAGGTTTTCTTCTTTTCTAGTTTCATTAATTGTGAGTTTAGACTGTTCATATGGGATTGTTGTTGTCTCCTGAGGTAGGCCTGTATTGCAATATTCTTCCCTCTTAGCATGGCCTTTGCTGCATCCCACAGATATTGCAGTGTTGAATTATTGTTGTCATGTGTTTCCATAAATTGCGTGTTCTCAGTTTTTACTTGGTCATTGATCCATTGGTTTTTTAGGAGCATGTTGTTAAGCCTCCATGTGTTTGTGGGCTTTTTCATTTTCTTTGCATAATATACTTCTTGTTTCATACCTTTGTGGTCTGAGGAGCTGGTTGGTACAATTTCCATCTTTTTGAATTTACTGAGGCTTTTTTTGTGGCCTAGTATATGATCTATTCTTGAAAATGTTCCATGTGCACTTGAGAAGAATGTGTATCCTGCCATTTTGGGTGTAGAGTTCTGTAGATGTCTGTTAGGTCCATCTGTTCTAGGGTGTCGTTCAGGGCTTCTGTGTCCTTCCTTATTTTCTGTCTGGTTGATCTGTCCTTTGAGTGGTGTGTTGAAGTCTCCTAAAATGAACGCATTGCATTCTATTTCCCCCTTTAATTCTGTTAGTTCTTGTTTCACATATGTTGGTGCTCCCTCCTGTGTTGGATGCATGGATATTTATAATGGTTATATCCACTCTTTGGACTGACCCCTTTATCATTATATCCTGTCCTTCCTTGTCTCTTGTTACTTTCTTTGTTTTGAAGTCTATTTTGTCTGATACAGGTACTGCAACACCTGTGTTTTTCTCCCTATTGTTTGCATGAAATATCTTTTTCCATCCCTTCACTTTGGGTCTTTGTATGTCTTTGGGTTTGAAGTGAGTCTCTTGTAGGCAGCATATAGATGGGTCTTGCTTTTTTAGCCACTGTGCAATTCTGTCTTTTGGTTGTTGCATTCAGTCCATTTAGATTTAGGGTAATTATTGATAGATATATACTTACTGCCAATGCCAGGCTTTGGATATGTGGTTACCAAAGGTTTAAGGGCAGGAGGGCCTGCCGCATGTCCTTAGGGGGCAAGCCATGCGGCAAGCCGCCTGGGCTTGCTGGTCTGTGCAAAATTCCAAGCAGGCAGTTCGACAAGTTAGAAAACACATGAGGGTGGCGGGGAGGGGGGGGCACGCGGGGCCCACGAGCCACCTCCCTTTGGCCAATCAGCAGCTGCAGCGGGCACCTGTGGGGGTGCACTTTCTCCCCTGCACCGGGAGAGGAGGAAAACGAAAGCAGCGTCTCCTCAGCTGCAGTCAGACTCCTCGCGAGGCGTGGCATGGACCGGGTGCTCTTGCTGCAGGGTCGCTGAAGGCATTCTGACGGGAATTGCCATGCTGACAATTTGGCTGCTGCCGCCGCCGCTGCCATGCCCTTCAAAGCCTGCACACACACACCCCCCGCCATTAATGGGCCATTCTGCGAGCACGTGAGGGCCCTAAGCCATGGGTAGGTTGCAGCCCCTCAATATGGCCTACGGGGCTCCCTTCCCCACCCCAAGCAGCTGTGGCGGCTGCGCTGCTGAGTCCGCGCAGTGCCCGAGAGCCCTGACAGGACGTGGGGTGTTGCCGCGGGCGGCCGACTCCAAAGTTGAGGGCAGCCTGGCGGCGCAGGTGGTGGCCGCTCATGACGCTCCAGCTACACTTGCTCCAGGCGCTGGTTTAAGGTAGGCGGGGCGTGGGCGCGGGGACCCCTGAGGTGCAGGCAGGTGGGCTGTGTGTTTAGTGGGATGTGGGCCCCAGGCAGCAGGTTCTGTGACTGCTGCTGTTTTGTTCCTTCAGTTTTTCTTTGCTGTTATACTTCACAAATGAGGGAAATCATTAGGTACTTGTCTGTCACTGCCTGGCTTATTTCACTGAGCATAATACCCTCTATCTCCATCCATGCTGTTGCAATTGATAGGATTTGTTTATTTCTTATGGCTGAGTAGTATTCCATTGCGTAAGTGTACCAGCTCTCCTTTATCCATTCATCTACTGATGGACACTTAGGTTGCTTCCATATCTAGGCTATTGTAAACATGCCGCAGTAAACATAGGGGTGCATCTGTCTTTTTCAAACTGGGCTGCTGCATTCTTAGGGTAAATTCCTAGAAGTAGAATTCCTGGGTCAAATGGTATTCCTATTTTGAGCATTCTGAGGAACCTCCATACTGCTTTCCACAATGGTTGAACTAGTTTACATTCCCACCAGCAGTGTAGGAGGGTTCCCCTTTCTCCACAACCTCGCCAACATTTGTTGTTGTTTGTCTTTTCAATGATGGCGATCCTTACTGGTGTGAGGTGATATCTCATTGTGGTTTTAATTTGCATTTCTCTGATGATTAGCGATGTAGAGCATCTTTTCATGTGCCTGTTAGCCTTCTGGGTTTCTTCTTTGGAGAACTGTCTATTCAGCTCCTCTGCCAATTTTTTAATTGGATTATTTGCTTTTTTTTTGTTGAGGCATGTGAGCTCTTTATATATTTTGGACGTCAATCCTTTATCGGATCTTTCATTTATGAATATGTTGTCCCATACTGTAGGATACCTTTTTGTTCTATTGATGGTGTCCTTTGCTGTACAGAAGCTTTTTAGCTTGATATAGTCCCACTTGTTCATTTTTGCCTTTGTTTCCCTTGCCCGGGGAGATATGTTCATGAAGAAGTCACTCATGTTTATGTCCATGAGATTTTTGCCTATGTTTTTTTCTACATGGTTTCATGACTTACATTCAGGTCTTTGATCCATTTGGAGTTTACTTTTGTGTATGGGGTTAGACAGTGATCCAGTTTCATTCTCTTACATGTAGCTGTCCAGTTTTGCCAGCACCATCTATTGAAGAGACTGTCATTTCCCCATTGTATGTCCATGGCTCCGTTATCATATATTAATTGACCATATACGTTTGGGTTAATGTCTGGAGTCTCCATTCTCTTCCACTGGTCTGTGGCTCTGTTCTTGTACCAGTACCAAATTGTATTGATTACTGTGACTTTGTAGTAGAGCTTGGAGTTGGGGAGCGAGATCCCCCCCACTTTATTCTTCATTCTCAGGATTGCTTTGGCTATTCGGGGTCTTTGACGGTTCCATATGAATTTTTTAACTATTTGTTCCAGTTCATTGAAGAATGCTGTTGGTAATTTGATAGGGATTGCATTGGATCTGTATACTGCTTTGGGCAGGATGGCCATTTTGATGATATTAATTCTTCCTAGCCATTTATTGGTATCTTTAATTTCTCTAATGAGTGTCTTGTAATTTCATGGTATATGTCTTTCAATTCCTTGGTTAGGTTTATTCCTAGGTATTTTATTCTTTTAGATGCAATTGTGAATGGAATTGATTTCTTGATTTCTTTCTCCTAATTCATCATTATTGTATATGAATGCAAGATTTCTATGTGTTAATTTTGTCTCCTTCAACATTGCTGAATTCAAATATTAGATCTCATAGTTTTGTTGTGGATTCTTCTTGTTTTCTTATGTACCATATCGCATCATCTGCAAACAGTCAGAGTTTCAATTCTTCGTTACCAATCTGGATGCCTTTTATTTCTTTGTGTTGTCTGATTGCCGTGGCTAGGACCTCCAGAACTACGTGGACTAAAAGGAGGGAGATTGGGCATCCTTCTCTTATTCCCAATCTTAAAGGAAATGCTCTCAGCTTCTCTCTGTTAAGTATGATGTTGGCTGTGCCTTTGTCATATATGGACTTGATTATGTTGAGGTACTTGCCCTCATACCCATTTTGTTGGGAATTTTTATCACAAATGGATGTTGAATTTTGTTGAATAGTTTTTCAGCATCTATGGAGATGATCATGTGGTTTTTACCCTTTTTGTTGATGTGGTGGATGATGATGATAGGTTTTAAAATGTTGTACCATCCTTGCATTCCTGGAATAAATCCTGCTTTATCATTATGGATGATCTTTCTGATGTATTTTTGTATTTGGTTTGGAGTATTTTGTTGAGTAGTTTGCATCTATACTCATCAGGGATGTTGGACTGTGATTTTCCTTCTTTGTGGTGTCTTTGCCTGGTTTTGGCATTAAAGTGATGCTGGCCTCATAGAATGAGTGTAAGTCCCTCCTCTTCTACGTTTTGGAAAACTTTAAGGGGGATGGGTATTAGGTCTTCACTAAATGTTTGATAAAATTCAGCATTGAAGCCATGTGGTCCAGGGATTTTGTTCTTAGGTAGTTTGTTGATTACAAATTAAATTTCGTTGCTGGTAATTGGTCTGTTCAGATTTTCTGTTTCTCCCTGGGTCAGCCTTGCTAGGTTGTATTTTTATAGAAAGTTGTCCATTTCTTCTAGGGTATGCAGTTTGTCAGCATATCATTTTTCATAGTATTCTCTAATAATTTTTTTTCCTGTGGCATCTGTAGTGATTTTTCATTTCTCATTTCTGATTTTGTTTATGCATGTAGACACTCTTTTTCTTGATAAGTCTGGCTAGGGGTTTATTTATTTTATTTTCTCAATGAACCAGCTCCTGCTTTCATTGATTTCTGTTGTTTTATTTTTCTCAGTTTTATTTTTTTCTGCTCAAATCTTTATTATGTCCCTCCTCCTTCTGACTTTGGGCCTCAGGTTTTCTTCTTTTCTAGTTTCATTAATTGTGAGTTTAGACTGTTCATATGGGATTGTTGTTGTCTCCTGAGGTAGGCCTGTATTGCAATATTCTTCCCTCTTAGCATGGCCTTTGCTGCATCCCACAGATATTGCAGTGTTGAATTATTGTTGTCATGTGTTTCCATAAATTGCGTGTTCTCAGTTTTTACTTGGTCATTGATCCATTGGTTTTTTAGGAGCATGTTGTTAAGCCTCCATGTGTTTGTGGGCTTTTTCATTTTCTTTGCATAATATACTTCTTGTTTCATACCTTTGTGGTCTGAGGAGCTGGTTGGTACAATTTCCATCTTTTTGAATTTACTGAGGCTTTTTTTGTGGCCTAGTATATGATCTATTCTTGAAAATGTTCCATGTGCACTTGAGAAGAATGTGTATCCTGCCATTTTGGGTGTAGAGTTCTGTAGATGTCTGTTAGGTCCATCTGTTCTAGGGTGTCGTTCAGGGCTTCTGTGTCCTTCCTTATTTTCTGTCTGGTTGATCTGTCCTTTGAGTGGTGTGTTGAAGTCTCCTAAAATGAACGCATTGCATTCTATTTCCCCCTTTAATTCTGTTAGTTCTTGTTTCACATATGTTGGTGCTCCCTCCTGTGTTGGATGCATGGATATTTATAATGGTTATATCCACTCTTTGGACTGACCCCTTTATCATTATATCCTGTCCTTCCTTGTCTCTTGTTACTTTCTTTGTTTTGAAGTCTATTTTGTCTGATACAGGTACTGCAACACCTGTGTTTTTCTCCCTATTGTTTGCATGAAATATCTTTTTCCATCCCTTCACTTTGGGTCTTTGTATGTCTTTGGGTTTGAAGTGAGTCTCTTGTAGGCAGCATATAGATGGGTCTTGCTTTTTTAGCCACTGTGCAATTCTGTCTTTTGGTTGTTGCATTCAGTCCATTTAGATTTAGGGTAATTATTGATAGATATATACTTACTGCCAATGCCAGGCTTTGGATATGTGGTTACCAAAGGTTTAAGGGCAGGAGGGCCTGCCACATGTCCTTAGGGGGCAAGCCATGCGGCAAGCCGCCTGGGCTTGCTGGTCTGTGCAAAATTCCAAGCAGGCAGTTCGACAAGTTAGAAAACACATGAGGGTGGCGGGGAGGGGGGGGCACGCGGGGCCCACGAGCCACCTCCCTTTGGCCAATCAGCAGCTGCAGCGGGCACCTGTGGGGGTGCACTTTCTCCCCTGCACCGGGAGAGGAGGAAAACGAAAGCAGCGTCTCCTCAGCTGCAGTCAGACTCCTCGCGAGGCGTGGCATGGACCGGGTGCTCTTGCTGCAGGGTCGCTGAAGGCATTCTGACGGGAATTGCCATGCTGACAATTTGGCTGCTGCCGCCGCCGCTGCCATACCCTTCAAAGCCTGCACACACACACACCCCCGCCATTAATGGGCCATTCTGCGAGCACGTGAGGGCCCTAAGCCATGGGTAGGTTGCAGCCCCTCAATATGGCCTACGGGGCTCCCTTCCCCACCCCAAGCAGCTGTGGCGGCTGCGCTGCTGAGTCCGCGCAGTGCCCGAGAGCCCTGACAGGACGTGGGGTGTTGCCGCGGGCGGCCGACTCCAAAGTTGAGGGCAGCCTGGCGGCGCAGGTGGTGGCCGCTCATGACGCTCCAGCTACACTTGCTCCAGGCGCTGGTTTAAGGTAGGCGGGGCGTGGGCGCGGGGACCCCTGAGGTGCAGGCAGGTGGGCTGTGTGTTTAGTGGGATGTGGGCCCCAGGCAGCAGGTTCTGTGACTGCTGCTGTTTTGTTCCTTCAGTTTTTCTTTGCTGTTATACTTCACAAATGAGGGAAATCATTAGGTACTTGTCTGTCACTGCCTGGCTTATTTCACTGAGCATAATACCCTCTATCTCCATCCATGCTGTTGCAATTGATAGGATTTGTTTATTTCTTATGGCTGAGTAGTATTCCATTGCGTAAGTGTACCAGCTCTCCTTTATCCATTCATCTACTGATGGACACTTAGGTTGCTTCCATATCTAGGCTATTGTAAACATGCCGCAGTAAACATAGGGGTGCATCTGTCTTTTTCAAACTGGGCTGCTGCATTCTTAGGGTAAATTCCTAGAAGTAGAATTCCTGGGTCAAATGGTATTCCTATTTTGAGCATTCTGAGGAACCTCCATACTGCTTTCCACAATGGTTGAACTAGTTTACATTCCCACCAGCAGTGTAGGAGGGTTCCCCTTTCTCCACAACCTCGCCAACATTTGTTGTTGTTTGTCTTTTCAATGATGGCGATCCTTACTGGTGTGAGGTGATATCTCATTGTGGTTTTAATTTGCATTTCTCTGATGATTAGCGATGTAGAGCATCTTTTCATGTGCCTGTTAGCCTTCTGGGTTTCTTCTTTGGAGAACTGTCTATTCAGCTCCTCTGCCAATTTTTTAATTGGATTATTTGCTTTTTTTTTGTTGAGGCATGTGAGCTCTTTATATATTTTGGACGTCAATCCTTTATCGGATCTTTCATTTATGAATATGTTGTCCCATACTGTAGGATACCTTTTTGTTCTATTGATGGTGTCCTTTGCTGTACAGAAGCTTTTTAGCTTGATATAGTCCCACTTGTTCATTTTTGCCTTTGTTTCCCTTGCCCGGGGAGATATGTTCATGAAGAAGTCACTCATGTTTATGTCCATGAGATTTTTGCCTATGTTTTTTTCTACATGGTTTCATGACTTACATTCAGGTCTTTGATCCATTTGGAGTTTACTTTTGTGTATGGGGTTAGACAGTGATCCAGTTTCATTCTCTTACATGTAGCTGTCCAGTTTTGCCAGCACCATCTGTTGAAGAGACTGTCATTTCCCCATTGTATGTCCATGGCTCCGTTATCATATATTAATTGACCATATACGTTTGGGTTAATGTCTGGAGTCTCCATTCTCTTCCACTGGTCTGTGGCTCTGTTCTTGTACCAGTACCAAATTGTATTGATTACTGTGACTTTGTAGTAGAGCTTGGAGTTGGGGAGCGAGATCCCCCCCACTTTATTCTTCATTCTCAGGATTGCTTTGGCTATTCGGGGTCTTTGACGGTTCCATATGAATTTTTTAACTATTTGTTCCAGTTCATTGAAGAATGCTGTTGGTAATTTGATAGGGATTGCATTGGATCTGTATACTGCTTTGGGCAGGATGGCCATTTTGATGATATTAATTCTTCCTAGCCATTTATTGGTATCTTTAATTTCTCTAATGAGTGTCTTGTAATTTCATGGTATATGTCTTTCAATTCCTTGGTTAGGTTTATTCCTAGGTATTTTATTCTTTTAGATGCAATTGTGAATGGAATTGATTTCTTGATTTCTTTCTCCTAATTCATCATTATTGTATATGAATGCAAGATTTCTATGTGTTAATTTTGTCTCCTTCAACATTGCTGAATTCAAATATTAGATCTCATAGTTTTGTTGTGGATTCTTCTTGTTTTCTTATGTACCATATCGCATCATCTGCAAACAGTCAGAGTTTCAATTCTTCGTTACCAATCTGGATGCCTTTTATTTCTTTGTGTTGTCTGATTGCCGTGGCTAGGACCTCCAGAACTACGTGGACTAAAAGGAGGGAGATTGGGCATCCTTCTCTTATTCCCAATCTTAAAGGAAATGCTCTCAGCTTCTCTCTGTTAAGTATGATGTTGGCTGTGCCTTTGTCATATATGGACTTGATTATGTTGAGGTACTTGCCCTCATACCCATTTTGTTGGGAATTTTTATCACAAATGGATGTTGAATTTTGTTGAATAGTTTTTCAGCATCTATGGAGATGATCATGTGGTTTTTACCCTTTTTGTTGATGTGGTGGATGATGATGATAGGTTTTAAAATGTTGTACCATCCTTGCATTCCTGGAATAAATCCTGCTTTATCATTATGGATGATCTTTCTGATGTATTTTTGTATTTGGTTTGGAGTATTTTGTTGAGTAGTTTGCATCTATACTCATCAGGGATGTTGGACTGTGATTTTCCTTCTTTGTGGTGTCTTTGCCTGGTTTTGGCATTAAAGTGATGCTGGCCTCATAGAATGAGTGTAAGTCCCTCCTCTTCTACGTTTTGGAAAACTTTAAGGGGGATGGGTATTAGGTCTTCACTAAATGTTTGATAAAATTCAGCATTGAAGCCATGTGGTCCAGGGATTTTGTTCTTAGGTAGTTTGTTGATTACAAATTAAATTTCGTTGCTGGTAATTGGTCTGTTCAGATTTTCTGTTTCTCCCTGGGTCAGCCTTGCTAGGTTGTATTTTTATAGAAAGTTGTCCATTTCTTCTAGGGTATGCAGTTTGTCAGCATATCATTTTTCATAGTATTCTCTAATAATTTTTTTTCCTGTGGCATCTGTAGTGATTTTTCATTTCTCATTTCTGATTTTGTTTATGCATGTAGACACTCTTTTTCTTGATAAGTCTGGCTAGGGGTTTATTTATTTTATTTTCTCAATGAACCAGCTCCTGCTTTCATTGATTTCTGTTGTTTTATTTTTCTCAGTTTTATTTTTTTCTGCTCAAATCTTTATTATGT